>NC_086451.1:452303716-452607049 GCF_028390025.1 Pseudophryne corroboree
CTACCTATGATTTTATAGAATGGACTTGATAAATGTTAATTCAAAGTTGATTGGTCACTTTGGCCAATTCTCTGCTTGATACAACAACCCCTTAATTCCCTATACTCATACTATGTATACATTACTGTTTCTGCCCAGACAACCTATTTTCTGTGCACATTCATGTTTAATATAATGATTGGGGTCTGCCCCGAGTTCAAATTAAACATCCATAGATTCCAGTTGCACATGGCTTGGTATTTCCTGCAATGTACATACAATGGAAACAGACATTTTGTGGACGGGACCAATACTCAGCTTATCAGTTCACTGGTAACCAGTAAGGCATAATGCTGAGGCTGTATTTTTACTGAATATTCACAAATTTGCTGCCTCTGCATTTAGGCACACCCGCCTACAGTCCCCAATTATGGGGGAACTCTCATGGATCCCAGGAGAGTAATCAACCCTCCCTTCCTGTGAAGGGGAAGGGCATTGCATCGTCACGGCCCAACCCCCTTACGACATAGTGCCGCAGCATTATATCACAGAGGTCGAGTGCTCCATGACCCCTCCACATTCTCTTCCCTGGTCTCCAAGAGGAATAGTAGGTATGGATTTAGGCATTAGGTCAACTTTGCAACAGTTCAAGTACCATAGTGTTTGGGTTGTAGTTTTAATTTGGACTTAAACATTTTTTTGTTGTCATTCTGATCAGTGCAGCGTCATATTATAGTTGGACTGGATATATAAGTGAATGCTCCTGCCACTTTACTTCTGCAACCTTCCTCATCTGTTGGGTGGGCATTGGTTGACAAGTAGAAAATATATAGTAGAGACTGATTCTGAGTTAGGAGAAAATAAACAAAAGCAAGTAACTTTGTATTCTGGGACAAACACTGCTGCAATGTAATCTCCCGAAATGTCCAGGAGGCTCCCAAAAATCGGGTGCCACTCCCGGTCCCACCCAGAAAAGGAGACAAGTCTCCCGCAACTGGCCCGCTCTCCCCTCCTGGTCCCCAACCGCCTGTTTACTGCACAGAAGTGTGTGGGGCGATGCCGCTATTTGCACTGAATCACGTCATGACAGCACTGCCCCCCCCCCCCCCCCCCCCCCCAAGATCCCAAAACTCCCCCATCCTTCTCGCTTTACAGTGCAGCAATCTGGGTATTGCATAGCAGATTATGCAACTGGCTGCAATCACACATTTGCGCCTCCACGCCCCCGCACTGCCCACCTATATTGATGACCCCCTCCCTGTTGAGCCGACCTGACTGCCACCTCCTGGAGGGGACAGCCAGAAAGTCAGCAAGTATGTGCAAGGGGGCAAATACATTTATTATTCCTGCATGCATGGTAAATACTGCTTTATTTTGCATGCAGCCCACAAATGCCGGAACTGCTTTACTCTTGTACAGGTGGAGTCTCCCATATACAAATTACTGAAATAGTGACATCTTTGCTTTCTGATGGCTAAATGTACACACGTTTTGTTTAATCCACAAAATTGTTAAATAATATTTGATAAAATCACCATCAGGCTGTGTGTATATTGTATATAAAAGACAGAAATAATTTTGTGTATGTACACAAACTGTTTCATGCAAAAAATATTACAAATATTTTATAAAATTACATCAAAAAAGTAAAAAAAAACCATGTCGACCTTATACCGTGTCGACCTAATGTCCATGTCGATCAATAGTGGTCGACCGAATGACTGTCAACCTAAGTGTGGTCGACCTAATGACCTATACCCCTAACGGTCCAGGTTTTAAGTATATGCATGCTTGACCACAGATGACTTAAGGGGTCATTCCGACCCGTTCGCACGCAGTGGTTCTTCGCTGCGGTGCGAACGGGTCGGAAATGCACATGCGTGGCAGGCACATTGCGCACGCGCGTCGTTGCCTGGTGACGATCGTCGCCGGGAAACGACGCCGCCAGCGACAAATGTGATCGCAGCGGCGATCGCAAGAATATGGACAGGCGGGAGGTGTTCTGGAGCGGATACTCACCATTTCCAGCCGTTTTCGGGGAGTGGTAAGAAGAACGCAGGCGTGTCCAGGCGAACGGAGGGCGGATGTCTGACGTCAGGACCGGGACCTTCATCGCCGGACCTGTCGCACAGGGTAAGTATGTCCAGGGCTAGTCTTGTTTTGCAGGAAACTTTTGTAGCATAGCAGGGCTGCACAAGCGATCACAGCCCTACTATGCAGAAATACTCTCCCCCATAGGCGGCGTCTGGTTGATCGCACCAGCAGCAAAAAGTGGCATCGTGTGATCAACTCGTAATGATCCCCTAAATTAGTAACTCAGTCAGCTCGATATAACCATCTGTGCTGCACTGTTAGGGTGTCTTGGGGACCACATTTGGAAACCAGTGGTATAACTAGGCTGACCATACTATCCCTTTATACAGGAATGCTCATGGATTACACAGGTTCTGTGGCTGATTAGCACCAGGTGACATACAGTTGAAGTCAGCCAGCCACAGAACCTGTGTAATTCATTAGTGTTCTGGTGTAAAGGGATAGTAAGGTAAGCCTAGGTATTGTACATTGGCGTTTCTATAATGGGTGCAATGGGTGCACACGGGCCTCTGGGTCCAGGGGGGCCCACACCGCACACATTGCACCCATTTAAATACTTACCTTACCGGAGTCCAGCGGCAGGCGGAGCGTCCACGGCGGAAATCGCCACCAAAATGGCCGCCACGCAAGCGCAGTAGCCAAATTGGTCTCCGGATCATGGCAGGCGCCATGTTTCCGGAGACCTGCGCATGCGCAGTAGACTCCGGCACATTGCCGGAGTCTACAGCGCCGTTCAGAGGAGGGGGCCCACCCGGAGGTGCACACGGGCCCCCTCCTCTGTAGAAACGCCCCTGGTACTGTATAAGGTGTATATGAAACATAACTGCATTCTGTGTTTAGCCTTGGGTCCCATCCCCAAAATATGCAAATATTCCAAACTAGGAAAGACATGATATGCAAAATACTTCTGGTCCCAAGCATTTTGGATACGGGAGACTCAACCTGTACTGCAATTTAGGTGTGAGTTATTAGACACACCCACCAAAATCTAAAGGTGTGTACACACGGTGAGATTTGGGCTACACCCGATTCTCACTGTGCGATAGGGACTGTGGTCGGTATCACAAGCCTAGACGACTGTACTTTCAATACTGGCTTCGTCCGATTTTAAGTGCCAATTTTAACTATACTTTTATGCTAGATAGTCAAAATTGACTTGCCTGCGCAGGCTATCTAGGCTTGCGATACCGACCTCACGGGACCGCGCATCGGCATCGAATCGGGATCGCAAGGTGAATTTCACCTTGCGATCTACACTAACTTTTCTTGCGATTTTTACTATATAGTCAAAATTGAAAGAAAGAATCTCACCGTGTGTACACACCCTTAACTCTCTGCACATGATACATCTGGCCCACCTGCAGTGCAGCATGGTTTTACCTAGGTGCCCAGTTACTTGCTGTTTTTTGCTTTTGGGTTAGGCACCCCCAGGGGGGGTGTTAGGGTTACACAGAGTGAAGAAAAAATTATACTGGCGCCGGCTGTTAATCAAATAATGAAATTACAATTAATATATATAAAATATGACACTTAATTTATTTAAACATTCATAAAAGAGAAAACAATACTCCCATTTCTCAAAAGAATGAAATGTAGCAATTGCTAAAATTCACGTGTTTAAAAATGCAAGGTGCCACTATTTTTCCTTTCTAAATATAGCGTCCACGGCTTCTGGCTGAGGCCCTCATTCCGAGTTGTTCGCTCGCTAGCTGCTTTTAGCAGCATTGCACACGCTAGGCCGCCGCCCTCTGGGAGTGAATCTTAGTTTAGCAGAATTGCGAACGAAAGATTAGCAGATTTGCGAATAGAAAATTCTTAGCAGTTTCTGAGTAGCTCGAGACTTACACCTACACTGCGATCAGTTCAGTCAGTTTCGTTCCTGGTTTGACGTCACAAACACACCCAGCGTTCGCCCAGACACTCCCCCGTTTCTTCAGACACTCCCGCGTTTTGCCCAGAAACGCCAGCGTTTTTTCGCACACTCCCATAAAACGGCCAGTTTCCGCCCAGAAACACCCACTTCCTGTCAACAACAGTACGATCACCAGAACGATGAAAAATCCTCGTTATGCTGTGAGTAAAATACCTAACTTTTGAGTAAAATAACTAAGCGCATGCGCTCTGCGAACCTTGCGCATGCGCAGTAAGCGACTAATCGCAATATAGCGAAACTCGGCAACGAGCGAACAACTCGGAATGAGGGCCTAAGACTCTATTCCACATTGCTCACAAGTCAGTTGATGATGCAAATTATTACCAGACTTGCTTCCGGATAGGAGTCCCCCTAGGTATCTCATGCAAATAAGATCCAGATGGCAACAGGGAAAGGTCCGGATCTGTGATGAACTTGTGCTGGAATTTTGTCCAGTGGATGCAAAGAGTCCACTGGACAAAATTCCAAAGTGGAATAGAGTCTTAGCCAGAAGCCGTGGACACTACAGTATATTTAGAAAGGAAAAATAGTGGCACCTTGCATTTTTAAACACATGAATTTTAGCAATTGCTACATTTCATTCTTTTGAGAAATGGGAGTATTGTTTTCTCTTTTATGAATGTTTAAATAAATTAAGTGTCATATTTTATATATATTAATTGGAATTTCATTATTTGATTAACAGCCGGCGCCAGTATAATTTTTTCCTCACTCTGTGTATCCACTTTAGGGAATTGACCTTCCCTATCCAGGCTACCGTTGACAGCGCACTCTTCCATTCTTTTTTCTTTGTATTTATACGGGGTGTTAGGGTTAGGCTTCTGGGGGGGAAACGGTTAGGTTTAGGGTGTGGGAAGGGGGGGGGGGTTAGGTTTAGGCGCCACCCCGGGGGGTATTAGGGTTAGGCTGCGGAGGGGGGGAGGGTTAAAGTTAGGCACCTGAAAGGGAGGGATAGGGAAGAGTAGGAGGAGCGTTAGACTACTTACCGCCCATTGTCGGGATTTCGGCTGTTGGGATGCCACTGATGTTGGCATCCCGACAGCCGCCATTTAATACCCAACCCCTTATAACAGGGATGGGGAACCTTCGTCCCTCCAGCTGTTGTTGAACTACACATCCCAGCATGCCCTGAAACAGTTTTAGTATGGCCAAATAGCAAAACTGTAGCAATGCATGCTGGTATGTGTAGTTCAACAACAGCTGAAGGTCCAAAGGTTATAATCACGGATGGGTGCGTGCAGTGTTTGCTTCTTTGTATTAAATATAACAGTTGGTAGATACTTTGGGGCAGATGTATTAAGCCTGGAGAATTGATAAAGCAGTGATAAGTGCAAGGTGATAACGCACCAGCCAATCAGCTCCAATATGTAAATGTAAAGTTAGGAGCTGATTGGCTGGTGCGTTATCACCTTGCACTTATCACTGCTTTATCAATTATTTATCCCTTCTCCAGGCTTAATACATCTGCCCCTTTCTCTCTTTGGAAATTGTAGAGGCTAATATAAATGTTGAATAAATAACATATATTATATATGTTCAGTCACTAACGCTAATAACTAAACATTTGCAGAAGTAAATGTAATTTGCTTAGACATCGCACTCCTTCTTTCCCATCACTCTCTGTATATGGGGGGTCATTCAGACCTGATTGCACGCTAGGTTTTTTCGCTGCGCTGCGATCAGGGAAGAACTGCGCATGCATATGCACCACAGTGCGCAGGCGTGCCGTACAAGTACAAAGCGGATCGTTTCCCAGCGATAGATTGTACTAAGAATCCGTTCGCACAGCCGATCACAAGGAGATTGACAGGAAGAGGGCGTTTGTGGGTGTCAACTGACCTTTTCAGGGAGTGGTTGGAAAAACGCAGGCGTGTCCAAGCGTTTGCAGGGCGGGTGTCTGACGTCAATTCCGGGCCCGGACAGGCTGAAGTGATCGCAGCGGCTGAGTAAGGTCAGACCTACTCAGAAACTGCACAAAACTTTTTTGTACCGGCCGGCTGCACATGCGATCGCACCCTTGCAAAGCGAAAATACACTGCCTATGGCCCTCATTCCGAGTTGTTCGCTCGTTCTTTTTCATCGCATCGCAGCGATTTTCCGCTAACTGCGCATGCGCAATGTTCGCACTGCGACTGCGCCAAGTAAATTTGCTAAGAAGTTTGGTGTTTTACTCACGGCATTACGAGGTTTTTTCTTCGTTCTGGTGATCGGAGTGTGATTGACAGGAAGTGGGTGTTTCTGGGTGGAAACTGGCCGTTTTATGGGAGTGTGTGAAAAAACGCTGCCGTTTCTGGGAAAACGCGGGCGTGGCTGAAGAAACGGGGGAGTGTCTGGGCGAACGCTGGGTGTGTTTGTGACGTCAAACCAGGAACGACAAGCACTGAACTGATCGCACTGGAAGAGTAAGTCTCGAGCTACTCAGAAACTGCACAGAAAAATCTTTTCACAATATTGCGAATACTTCGTTCGCAATTCTGCTAAGCTAAGATACACTCCCAGAGGGCGGCGGCTTAGCGTGTGTACTGCTGCGAAAAGCGGCTAGCGAGCGAACAACTCGGAATGAGGGCCCATATGCGGCGACTATCTGCTCGCAGCGCTGCAAAAAACTGCTAGCGAGCGATCAGGTCTGAATGACCCCAACAGTTATTTCCATTTTTCTGCTGCGGGATACACTGGGCTCCACAGGGAATGATATTGGGGTGTAGAGTAGGATCTTGATCCGAGGCACCAACATGCTAAAAGCTTTGATTGTTCCCAGAATGCATAGCGCCGCCTCCTCTATAACCCCGCCTCCGTGCACAGGAGCTCCGTTTTGTAGTTGGTGCCATACAGTAAGCAGGCATACAACAGGGGGTCTGCTCCAGCAGCCCTACAGAAAAAGCTTTTGTGAAGAAAAAGAAGACTTCAAGGGCTGCAGCAGAGACACTGTGAGTGTTAGATGTCAGTCAGACATCTCCTGCTGCAGCTCCATCACCTTCCCCAGCGGCTCTGTATACTCCCGAGCCCTGGTTGCCGGGTACTTACAGCGATGGCTCCGGTTTTCTTCAGTCAGGCACACACCCCACCGCAGCTCTCCAGGATTGCGTGGCCGCATTCAGGGAGGAGGTAAGAGGGTTCCCCAGGCGAGACCCGCTGTAAACCGTGATCCGCGGTGGGAGGTGGGCCGCACGCACTGGCGTGGACACTGTGGTAGTACAGGGACCCCACTAGACCACCAGGGCAAGGGCACACGTCAGATTCTCTCAAAAATCTGTTTGCTAAGGCCCACAGTACCCGGTGGTGAAGTCCAGCAAGGGGATAAGGCTTTGACCTGTAGCCCCTCCCCCAGCCCCAGGGCGCCATTTAGAGTAAATGGTCCCACCCTGGAGCTGCATCTCTCTCTCTCCCTCACTCCCTGTCAGCGTTTGGGTGCCATTGGGACAAGCTGAGCTGAACCTGGGACTGTTTGGGCAAATCCTCCTCTGTAAAGCCGCCTGCCTGTCAGCGCTGTGCATTTTACAAGACACTTAAGTATTCTACATGTTTGTTGACAGTGTAAGTTAAGAAAAAGTGCATTTAGTCAGGGTTATTTAGTACAAGTACCCTGTGATATACATCCAGTCTTTACAGTGCATTGTTATATCTATTGAGTGTATAGCTATACTTAGTATTACTCTGTATTGCTAGTCCAGTGCAGGTTTATTGCATGTCATAATTTCTGCCTTGTACAATGTGACTCTGTGTGTGTGCATATACAGCTGCTATGACCTCCATTTCGTGTATCTCACTCAGATTGCTATCCCTATATTCTGTAACCTGAGGAGGCTAAGTGCGTCAGGATTATTACTTAATATAGGTGTTTTACAAGATATTTCTCGCAAATGTGATCAACGCTCCACTTATATGGATAGTACGGGGGTGGCAGCAGTACGAGTGAGAGGCTAAACCCAAATGCCTCCAAAGATTAGCATATGTCAAGGAAATTACCCAACTGCGCCTGCATGCATATAGAATGACATAAATGGGTGATTTGAATAAAGGGGAAATCACAGTACTGTATTTGTAAAATTAATTGACATTTATTCTTGTGAAAGATGAAGGAAAAAATATATATATAAATTGAAACGAAGGGAGATGCAAAAACAAAAAAACAAAAAAACACCTTTTGATACAGGTAAAATATATGTCAGAATCTTTATGTGATAACAAGTCAGAAAAAATCTTCCTGCACCTGTACAATGTTGGAAAAACTTTGGAAAAAACTTAGTAAAAAGACTTGAAAAAATATATATATAGTAAAGTTCCAAATGTCTGGTGTGAATAGAGTGTGGCGTCCCACCTCTTTTCCACCTTGTTGTGGCTGGTTATGTGGTATACTACAGATAAGGTAGATTATCCGGAAAATAAGGGAATGTTCAATTTCCAAGTATAGCCCAGTGGTGATATTAATTTTGAATCCCAGTGAAGGCAAGTTCTTAATTTATAACTGCTGTGTCGCTGCGGGGTACCCCAACGTCGGTATAAGTGGGATAAGGTATTCAGGGATAAAGGTATAAAGAAACCCCGGACTCCCCGCTATTTCTCCCCGTTATAGTCAGCCGGAGGCGCCTGCACTCACAGGTGTCTGCCGACCGCTATTGACGGGGGGACGCGGTCATGTCACTGGGGGGAAGGTAACACTGACTTCGGGACCCACAAGGGGACTGTCCGTCGTGAACCTTCCCTCCTGCGGGGTCAGATACCTTTTTCTCCTGCGCTTGATCCCGTTCTCTTCTTTCTTCCTCCGGTCTGTTCTCTAGGTGTTCTGCTTGTAGGTCTGTTCCCTCTCAGCCGCGCGGCTCCGTTCTACCTTCACGGGATCACTGATCTGTGCGGTTATGTTCCGATTATTCTCCAACGCGTATCGACCCGTCTGGGTCTTCCTCAGGGACTCCCTGAGGAAGACCCAGACGGGTCGATACGCGTTGGAGAATAAGCATATCATCACATCACCACCCTAATAATAGACTATACTCCTGCAAAATACTGCAAGACCGAGAAGAATATCCGGACGGAACATAACCGCACAGATCAGTGATCCCGTGAAGGTAGAACGGAGCCGCGCGGCTGAGAGGGAACAGACCTACAAGCAGAACACCTAGAGAACAGACCGGAGGAAGAAAGAAGAGAACGGGATCAAGCGCAGGAGAAAAAGGTATCTGACCCCGCAGGAGGGAAGGTTCACGACTGACAGTCCCCTTGTGGGTCCCGAAGTCAGTGTTACCTTCCCCCCAGTGACATGACCGCGTCCCCCCGTCAATAGCGGTCGGCAGACACCTGTGAGTGCAGGCGCCTCCGGCTGACTATAACGGGGAGAAATAGCGGGGAGTCCGGGGTTTCTTTATACCTTTATCCCTGAATACCTTATCCCACTTATACCGACGTTGGGGTACCCCGCAGCGACACAGCAGTTATAAATTAAGAACTTGCCTTCACTGGGATTCAAAATTAATATCACCACTGGGCTATACTTGGAAATTGAACATTCCCTTATTTTCCGGATAATCTACCTTATCTGTAGTATACCACATAACCAGCCACAACAAGGTGGAAAAGAGGTGGGACGCCACACTCTATTCACACCAGACATTTGGAACTTTACTATATATATATTTTTTCAAGTCTTTTTACTAAGTTTTTTCCAAAGTTTTTCCAACATTGTACAGGTGCAGGAAGATTTTTTCTGACTTGTTATCACATAAAGATTCTGACATATATTTTACCTGTATCAAAAGGTGTTTTTTTGTTTTTGCATCTCCCTTCGTTTCAATTTATATATATATTTTTTCCTTCATCTTTCACAAGAATAAATGTCAATTAATTTTACAAATACAGTACTGTGATTTCCCCTTTATTCAAATCACCCATTTATGTCATTCTATATGCATGCAGGCGCAGTTGGGTAATTTCCTTGACACGTTTTACAAGATATACTTATTGTGTATTTTTCTCTGTGATTTTTAGTCACCATATACCTCTGGAACTCTCTGTACTACACAGGGGTTCTTGTCAGGTATTGTGCTGCTGATATTGTACTGGGTTGCCTTGAATTGAGCTGTCAGACATGTCAGCTACAAGAGACGATGGAGCTGTGGCTGATCCCACAGTGCGTGGTGGTGACGCTGCAGACACTTTAGAGGAAAACATAGCAGCAGAGGGTTCAGGTTCTGGGGGTTCCCTACCCCCCCCAGTGGGACCGTAGCAACGGAGGTTCATAATGACCCACCTTGGGCTACTTTTTCCACGTTATTGAATACGCTGGTAACTAGACTTACGCCCCTATGGGACCTCCTGTGCCGCCATGGGCAGATCAACTGTCCACTCAGTTACAGCAATTGAACCAATCACTGACTAAACAGAAATCTCGCCCGCTTAAGACCAAGGGGTCCTCTAAGCGGGCTATTACTTCCTCACAATCCACCAATGTCCCAGACACCTCGTCTGATGAGGATGGCATATATATTGACCCCACAGACACTGATACTGATAATTCTGATGGGGAATCTGTTTCACAGGTGGATGTTCCTGACTTGTTGGAGGCTATCGGGATCATTCTTCAAATTAATGATGACCCAGAGCCTGATACTGTCCCTAAGAAACCGGACAGATTTAAACGTCAGAAAGTGGTTAAACAAGTTTTACCTCACTCTGACCATTTGGTTGATATACGTCAGGAATCCTGGGAAAATCCAGGAAAGAAATTCACGCCTCACAAGAAGATGCTGGCTCGCTATCCCCTCGCGGCAGAGCTAAGTAAAAATTGGAAGACACCCCCTTGCCAGCGGATTCGCAAGTGGCGAGGCTGGTGGTGTCCTCAGCTCTGCCTGTTACTACGGTCACGTCTCTGAAAGAACCGACGGATAAGCGTGTGGAGGGTTGTTTAAAGGCGATTTACACCCTAGCAGGTGCTGCACATCGGCCCACCATTGCAGCTACTTGGGCTGCAGAGGCTATTAAAGTGTGGGCTCAGGAGTTGGAAGCTGAGCTGCCTTCCAACGTTTCTGATCATGCTAGACAATGTCTGTCGTATATATTGGGGTCATTCCGAGTTGTTCGCTCGTTGCCGATTTTCGTTATACTGCGATTAGTCGCTAACTACGCATGGTACGCAGAGCGCATGCGTTTAGTTATTTTACTATAAACTTAGCTGTTTTGCTGTAGCGTCTGCGGCGCTTTTCAGTCGCACTGGTGTTCGGTAAATGATTGACAGGAAAGGGGCGTTTCTGGGCGGCAACTTAGCATTTTCCCGGCGTTGGCTAAAAAACGCAGGCGTGTCAGGGAAAAACGCGGGAGTGTCTGGAGAAACTGGGGAGTGGCTGGCCGAACGCAGGGCGTGTTTGTGACGTCAAACCAGTACCGAAATGGGCTGAGCTGATCGCAGTGTAGGAGTAAGTCTCGAGCTACTCAGAAACTGCTAAGAATTTTCTATTCGCAATTCTGCTAATCTTTCGTTCGCAATTCTGCTATGCTAAGATACACTCCCAGAGGGCGGCGGCCTAGCGTGTGCAATGCTGCTAAAATCAGCTAGCGAGCGAACAACTCGGAATGACCCCCATTGTCACAGCTTCTCATTACATTAAGGAGGCGGCTTCTGATGCCGGTATTCTGGCGGCCAAGGCTTCTACTACGTCCATTTTGGCTCGCCGGATTC
Source organism: Pseudophryne corroboree (assembly GCF_028390025.1). Classification (NCBI taxonomy): domain Eukaryota; kingdom Metazoa; phylum Chordata; class Amphibia; order Anura; family Myobatrachidae; genus Pseudophryne; species Pseudophryne corroboree. Next base: position 452,315,392 of record NC_086451.1, read on the forward strand.
TGGGGTTGCGGTCCTGGTCTGTAGATCTGGACTCTAAGAAAACCCTGGAGGTACTCCCTTTTAAGGGAGAAATTCAATTTGGGGAAGACTTAAATAAGATAGTGGCTGACGTCTACCTAGTACTGCTCCTTCGGTACCGAAGGCTAAGAATACTTCCTTTCGCTCCTTTCGTCCTTCTGGGAAAGCAAAGGGTCAGGCGTACCCAAAACAGGCTCGCACTTCCAAACCCAATAAGCCCAAACCTAAATGAGCCTGGGCTGCCCGTCAGCCTGCTTCCAAAACTGACAAGCCTGCTGCATGACGGGGCGGGCCTCCCAGGGTGGGGGGCCAACTTCTAGGGTTTGTCCAGGAATGGTTGAAGACCACTTCCAATGCCTGGGAACAGGAAGTCGTCACTCGAGGTTACGCCGTATCCTTCAAGAATCGTTCCCCTCATCGATTTTGCCTGACAGACGTCCCTTCGGATCAGGTGAAGGCAAAAACTCTTCATTCGGTGGTACAGTCCCACCTGGACACAAGAGTGGTAGTACAGGTGTCTCTGGCTCAGTGAGGCAAGGGGTACTATTCACCGCTATTCCTAGTCCCGAAATCGAATGGGTCCTCTCGGCCCATCCTCAATCTCAAGTCCTTGAACAAATTCGTGAGGGTCTCCAAGTTTCTTATGGAAACTTTTCGCTCTATTGTTCTGGCCTTGGAACTTGGGGATTATGGTCTCCCTGGACATACAGGATGCTTACCTGCATATTCCCATTGCAATGTCGCATCAGCAGTACCTGAGGTTTGCGGTTGGCAACCCCCATTACCAATTTCGGGCGTTACCTTTTTGGTTTGACCACGGCTCCGCAAGTCTTCACCAAGGTCATGCCGGTAATGACAGCTGTAGTCCGCCGTCAAGGGGTCAGAATCCTGCCGTATCTGGACGACTTGTTGATCCTGGCGAATTCCCCAGAAATTCTCCTATGCCATCTGGATCTGACGCTTCAGTTTCTGCAAGCCCACGGGTGGCTCATCAACTGGAAGAAATCTTCCCTGGTCCCTGCTCAGGAAATGGTGCACCTGGGGGGCATTGTTGGACACTCACAACCAGCAGTTGTTCTTGTCTCAGTAGAAGGTCCTGAAACTTCAGGATTCGGTGCTTCCTATCTCGTCCGCAAGTGCTAGGTCTCATGGTGTCGGCATTCGACATGGTGGAGTACGCTCAATTCCATTCCCGCCCTCTACAGAAATTGATTCTTGCCAAGTGGGATGGCCTGCCTCACCGGATCAGGTCTTACATGATCTCCTTGTCTCCGGAGGTCCAACTGTCACTGAGCTGGTGGCTTCAGTACCAACGATTGAGCAGGGGTCGTCCCTTCTGGATCTCCAACTGGGTCCTTCTGATGACGGATGCCAGTCTGAGAGGTTGGGGCGCGGTGTTAGAGCAACACTCCCTTCAAGGTCGGTGGACCACGGAGAAGTCTCTCCTCCCGATAAACATTCTGGAACTGCGGGTGGTGTTCAATGCTCTGAACTTGGCCCAGCATTTAATACAGTACAGACCTGTTCAAGTACAATCGGACAACGCCACCACGGTGGCATACATAAATCATCAAGGCGGCACTCGCAGCCGCATGGCAATGAGGGAAGTTTCAAGAATTCTTCAGTGGGCAGAACGCCATCTGCCAGCCATATCGACAGTGTTCATTCCGGGGGTCCTAAACTGGGAAGCAGACTTCCTCAGTCATCAGGACGTACACGCCGGAGAGTGGAGTCTCTATCCAGAAGTATTTCAACTCCTAGTGGACAAGTGGGGTCTCCCAGATGTAGACCTGATGGCGTCTTGACACAATCACATGGTTGGAGCAAGGACAAGGGATCCTCAAGCAGCGTTCGTGGACGCACTGGCAATTCCATGGAACTTTCGGCTGCCATACGTGTTCCCGCCGGTGTCACTCCTGCCCAGAGTAATAAGGAAGTTCAAGCAAGAGGGAGGAATCCTACTTCTGATCGCTCCAGACGGCATTGGTTCTCAGACCTTCATGGTCTCTCGATAGAGCGTCCCCTTCTACTTCCACAGCGCCCGGATCTCCACGTTCAGGGCCCCTGTGTGTATCAGGATTTAGCCCGGTTGTATTTGACGGCGTAGCTCTTGAAGCTTCCGTCCTGAGGGCCAAAGGATTTTCTGAGGCGGTCATTCAAACCATGTTGAAGGCCCGGAAACCGACTTCTGCTCATATTTATCATAGGGTCTGGAATTCTTACTTTGCTTGGTGCGCCACTAATAATCATGACGCTTACAAGTTTAGTACGGCCAAACTTTTGGCCTTTCTACAACAAGGCCTGGACTTGGGCCTTCGTCTGGCCTCCATCAAGGTTCATATTTCTGCCTTGTCGGTTTGGTTTCAGAGAAAAGTTGCGACTTTACCTGATGTTCATACGTTCACTCAGGATGTGTTGCGTATTCAACCTCCTTATGTCCCGCCTGTGGCTCCTTGGGACTTGTCGGTGGTTCTGGAGGCGTTGCAAGGGTCTCCTTTTGAGCCTCTTGAATCTGCAGACCTTAAGTGGCTTTCTCTTAAGGTATTGTTTCTGCTGGCTATTGCCTCTGCTAGACAGGTGTCGGATCTGGGTGCCTTGTCTTGTAGGTCCCCATATCCGATTTTTCACCGTGAATGGGCTGTTCTTAGAACACGTCCCGGGTACTTACCTAAGGTGGTGTCTTCTTTCCACCTTAATCAAGAGATCGTGGTTCCGGCCTTTGCCTCTCCTGGCTTGTCTTCCAAAGAGCAGTCTTTGGATGTGGTATGGGCTCTCCGTATCTATGTGAAGAGAACTGCCTCCTTTCAGAAGTCTGATTCTCTCTTTGTACTGTTTGGTTTTCACAAACGTGGCTGGCCTGCTCACAAGCAGACCCTGGCCTGATGGATTAGAATGGTGATTGCACATGCTTATGTACAGGTTGGCCTTCCAGCTCCTGCTACCATCAAGGTCCATTCTACTCGGTCTGTTGGACCTTCTTGGGCGGCCCGCCGTGGTGCGACCCTTGAACAATTGTGCAAGGCGGCTACGTGGTCCTTAGTGAACACATTCATAGGGTTCTATGCCTTCGATACTTCCGCCTCCCAGGATGCTTCCTTTGGACGCCGGGTTCTTGTGCCCGCAACAGTGTGTCCCCTCCCATGAGGAACTGCTTTAGGATATCCCCAATGTCATTTCCTGTGGAGCACAGTGTACCCCGCAGCAGAAAATGAGATTTATGGTAAGAACTTACCGTTGTTAAATCTTTTTCTGCGAGGTACACTGGGCTCCGCAGGGCGCCCACCCTGACGCACTTAGCTTCTTTGGGTTGGTATGGCATTAGCCACTGACACTTTCTCCTGTCATGAGAGTGTGGTGTATGTGGCTACTAACGGTTGTCGTCTCTTTTACCTGCTACTGCATTGGACTGGTTAACAAAAACCGAGCTCCTGTGCACGGAGGCGGCGCTATGCATTCTGGGAACAGTCAAAGCTTTTAGCCTGTTGGTGCCTCGGATCAAGATCCTACTCTACACCCCAATGTCATTCCCTGTGGAGCCCAATAAAATTATGTTTGTACTGATATTTAGGTGTAGTGGGCAGAGTTAGAACATACTGTACTTGGAATGTTCGGGAGACTCCTGCATTGTGCGGAGTCCACCCAAACTCCCGGGACGGAAGGTCCCTCTTCCGGATCCCGCTTCTCTTCCTTGTGAAGAGGGCAGGACGGGGCCTCGATGACGTGACCAGTCCCCGTCCTCGATGACGTGACCAGTCCCCGTCCTGGCTGCGTCATTGTGCTGTGATGGGCGTGCCCTTCATGATGCAAATCACATGATCACATTCCACATCACTTGCCCCTTTGACCTTCCAGCCGGGATCTCCCAGAAGGAACTTCCAAATAGTAGACTAGTATGGTTTAGGGTTAGGAGCAAATCCAGTTACTAGGGGCTAAATTTGCACATGCCATTCTACAAGGCAGAGACAGAGAAGTATTATTGTTTGCATCTCTTTCATGAGGTTTTGTACATAAGAGCAGAACGACGTGTAATTCCCTGTTTGCAGGCTACCGTTTTTCTGTATTTCCATCTCCCTTTAATTCTCTCTCCCTTCAGCTCCATTGACATGACCCGACTACCTTCACCAACCAAGGACAAGTCCTCCAAGGATATGTTCTTTGTGTCACGCCGCCCACTCACCCGCTCTTCGCCTGCCTATTGCACCAGCAGCTCGGACATCACGGAACCAGACCAGAAGATGCTGAGCGTGAACAAAAGTGTCTCCATGTTAGACTTGCAGGACAGCCGCATGAACAGTGTGTCCAATCTACAAGCTGTAGGAGACTTGCTCAACTCCAGCCAGGCCTCCATATCCGGGGGGTTACGCCCGGGGGGCCGGCTCTCCCAGGGCAGCGGGTCTAGCATTGCGGCTGGTCTGCGGCTCAGCCAAATGGGGGTCACCACCGACGGGCTCTCAGCTCAGCAGCTGCGCATTCCCTTGTCCTTCCAGAACCCGCTCTTCCACATGGCCCCCGACGGCCCCGCTGCACCACCCTCACACCCGGCGCCTCATCGGCCGGACCCTGGATCTGACGCCTTCGCCCCATTCCATGGCTACAGCAAGAGCGAGGACCTGAGTTCCGGGAAGCACTTGCTGCACAGTCACAGCTACAGCGACGATTTCAGCCGGCAGGGGTCAGAGTTCAGGTACCGGCCCCACTAGGGGGCAAAAGATTGGGGCCCAGGTGGGGAGAGTAGAGAGGTGGTGTAAAATATAACTTGATATACATATATAATAATATATGTATATATCACTATATATTTATATATAGTTAGTCCATGTTTCTGTCGTGTCAACGTTCAACACTTCCTAATGCCCAACAGACGAGGGTGTTGTTCCTGTACGAAAACATCCTCATTCTCTATAGTCTCGTTCAGCCCTGTGTAACACACCCTCATTGTGCAGCTGCTTCCCTGTAGTAGTCAGATGGGTGGACTAATGGTTGGGAGCCACAATGCGGGTGAATGTGACAAAGGGTGAGATTTATCAAAGTTTGGAGAGAGATAAAGTGGACGGAGATTAAGTGCCAACCAATCAGCTCATACCTGTCATTTTTCAAATACAGACTGCGACATGACAGGTATGCGCTGATTGGTTGACATTTTATCTCTGCATAAGCTTTGAAAAATCCCCCCCCCCCCCCCCACACACACACAATGGTCCCCGCTTTCACCCGCACTGTGAGCTGAGAGCCCCCAGACCTACATGTTCTCAGCACATAGGCGACAGGGCTGTTAGGAAGTTTTTCGCATTACACAGGCACAGCTCAGAATAGGAACACTGAATGTGCATGTACATATATGTGCTTGGAGGTGAAAACAAGTTGCCTTTGATTGGGGAAAGGAGGCGAAACTTCTTGTGGGATAAGGTCCTGAAGAAGAGTTAAGCTGCACAGCCTTCATTGTACGGTTGTGGACAGAGCTGATTGGACGGCTGCCATTTGTTATCTGATTGGCTACAGAAAACCATTCAAATTACCTTGTGTACGGTCAGGATTACTAACGCGTTTTACCCGGAAACTGTTCTTATTAGCGCTGTCATACTCCTAGATCCTGAAACACATGGGTTCCATTCTATTAGCTGGGGTGTGGGCGCTATAAGTAGAGATGAGCGGGTTCGGATTTACTCTGTTCTTAAAGCTAGAATTAACGGCGTCTGGATTCTTCTTATTGGCTAACCAAAACACCTGACATCCGAGTGCCGTTTTGAGATCCGGGTAAATCCAACCCCGCTCATCTCTAGGTATAAGGTATTCTAGTCCCCATAGTCTCCTTTTAAAATAGTGAACAATAATGAAAGTATTCAGGCAGAAATAAGGCAGGCCAACTGCGCCACTACAGCTCTTGTATAACTACAAGTTACAGCATGCCTTAACAGGATCTGGCATTTTGACACTTGTAGTTCCACCACGACTATGGAACCACAGGTTGCCTTTATGTTATGGGAATCGTTAATGCTGAGATGACGGTGGGAATTAAAGTGCAAAGCAACGTCACATCTAGAGGCACAGTATGATAACGAGACGTATAAATGGACGTAGAGCGGACAATGAGTTAGAGGCAGATTTATGTGATGCTACTTGACGGCGTATCCTGCCATAGTGTCATCACGTTACAGTAAGAGTGGTTCCCGTAAGCACTAAGAGAGTATTGAGCGTTCAGCTAATGGGTGAGAATCCAGCTGTGCCACTCGCACAGCCTCCCTCTCACTGCCCTCCATGATACATAATCAGAGAGAGCTTGTTTTTGCTGTACTGTTGTGATGAATAATGCAGTGTATGGACGAGGAGCTTGTTGGCTGTGAGTCTTATTTATAGATGTCGCATGTCTTTGCACTTGAGATGGAGATTTTGAACGCTCTCATTCTCTGTCTTTATGATACAGCAAGAGGCAGCTTTCCCTCCAAGACAATCTCCAGCACATGCTGTCACCTCCTCAAATCACCATCGGGCCCGGAGTGCAGCGGAGGCCGGAGGCGCAGCCTCCACCCCTACACAGGGGGAAATCCCAACAGCTGACGGTGCAGGCCGCCCATAAGCCCCGGCCAAGCAGCGGTAACCTCCTTCAAAGTCCAGAACCGATGTATGGGGCGGCGAGAATAAGGCAGCAGTCAGTCGAGAAAGAAGCAGGAGGGCTTAAACCCAGCATAACCAAGCAGGTACAGTCTCAGGGGCGGATTGGGATGTAAAACCAGCCCTCGAAATTTATGGGAGCAGCCCTAATGGGGGAGCGGTCTGTTGAGGGGGTGGGGTCTGTTGAGGGGCCGGGTCTCTCCTCATAGGGCCTGATTGTGCACAATTGCGGCCTTCCTTGCTACTTTTGCTGCAGTTGTGTCTGAGACCAGGGGCGGATTGGGAACTAAAAATGGCCCTGTAAGCGTTTGTAGAAGTGGCCCGAAATGGGCAGCACAAGTGGTATAACACACCGTGTAGTCATGGCAGTATCACTGGATGGCAGAGTTGCTTTACTGCAGAGATGGAATATCAGAATAACAAAATGAATGGGGGCAATGCAGTGTACTGAAAGCATTGGGCTGTCTGTCGTGAGGGGGATGGGGGGGGGGGGGGGCACATGACAACACACAAAACAGGCCCCACAGACACGTCGGCCTACCAGGAATCTTCCTGATGAACCCTATGGCCAATCCGCCCCTGGGTACTGTCAGCCTCTGAGCCAAACCTCACCCTGTCCTATGCGCTGGTTCCGCTAGTCATCGCCTGGGTAACACGTTACCTCTCTCTCCGCAGCACTCACATGCGCAGGCTACTCTTAACCCGGTCACTCCAGCCTCGGAACGCACAGTTGCCTGGGTGTCTAACATGCCTCATCTCTCAGCTGACATTGAGAGCTCACACATAGAACGAGAGGAGTACAAACTGAAGGAGTACTCCAAATCCATGGATGAGAGTCGTCTGGAGAGGGTGAGAATATGACTCCTGTAGGTCTCGTTCGTCTACCATGTTATAGCATATTACACATTGGTCTCTCTTGGCCGCCGACACCATCCTTTCTTCTTCTCCACTTTTTTACGACTGTCTTCCTTCTCTTCCTCTCTCTCTGTTGACTTATATCACATTGTTCTTCTGGTTCTCCCCTCTGTCCTTTCTCAGTGTCTTTCCTTACCTTTTCTCTGCGTCCTTCATTTCTTTGTCTCTTTCCCTCCATCTTTCCTCCGCTCTCTTCTTCTTCCCGTGTCACCCTCGCCCCCCCCCTACCACCACCTTTAGGTGAAAGAGTACGAGGAGGAGATCTACACCCTGAAAGAGCGACTCATGATGTCTAACCGAAAGCTGGAGGAATACGAGCGCCGCCTCTTCACCCAGGAAGAGCAAACCAATAAGATGCTGCAGCAATACCAGTCCCGCCTGGAGATGAGCGAGAAGCGGCTGCGACAGCAGCAGATGGAGAAGGACACACAAATCAAGAGCATCATAAACAGGTTAGAAATGGTAAATACTCTATTATTTACTTCTGGGGTTTGGGGGGAGGCGGGAGAGGGAATCCTGTGGAACTGGGATTCCCTCTAACGTAATGCTAACAATATCCAGAGAAGACCACATATAATACACTGATATTAAAATACAGCGAGGACTTAACTAGAAAATTATTTTTATCCCGCCACCGACTCGTGACAAACCTACCCCAGCCCCTACTCCATGTTCAGGGCTTTAGGGGGGCAGACCTGTCAAGCCCTGTCAAGAGGACAAGTACATATGATGCCCCATAGCAGCCAATCAGATTGCAGCTATCTTTTTGTAGAAGATACTAGGTAAATGATTGCTAGAGACTGATTGGATGTCAGCACGGACAGGTGGCTATTGTAGGTTTGTTAGCAGTGGTAATATAACCCTCATTGGATCAGAAGACATTTACATTTATAAACCTATTAAAATCTATACATTCACAATTCTAGTCCTCCATAATTATTCACCGATATACTATTACCGCTGTATCCCCAGTTATCCCTCTATGCATAACCCTGAGCCACGTCATCTCGCGTGTTTACTGCTGTATGTGTCCTTCACGACTCCCCAAGTTACCCCGTCTTGTATATGGAAGTCTTCAGAAGGATGTACATGCGTTCAGGAGCATGTAGAGGCAACCTACAGATGTGTCCACTTACGTTTATCCTCCCTGCACATTAAACGGGTTACTTTTTCTATTACAGTGCGTCGTAATCGCAAAATGATGTGAATAAGACGCACCTGCAGACTTTGCTGATTAAAGTGATATGTGGCATGCCTATTTTCTGTGTGCGACTGCAGCTGTATGTGCATACGAAATGCTACGCTACAGGGTTTTCATAGAAAACACTGTAATGTAGCATTTCCTATGCAGATACAGCCACAGTTGCACACAGAATATAGGATAGGCATGCTGCATATCATTTTACTCAGCAGAGTCTGCTTTGCGTCTTGTTCGCCCAACGATGCGAATCAGATGCATTTGTGGCAAAAAAAATAACACCCAACGCTAATGAAGTTGCACGGGACCTGTCAGCTCACTCATGTCAGGTATCTCCCACTGCAGAGCGTATTGAGGCAAGATCTATGAGGACACATCTGTGTACATTGGCGTTTCTATCATGGGTGCGATGTGTGTGGCGCACACGGGCCCCTGGGTCCAGGGGGGCCACACCGCACAAACTGCACCCATGTTGTTTTAATACTTACCTTTCTGGAGTCCCGCGATGGGCGCTGCAGCTGCGGCAAAAATCACTTCCAAAATGGCCGCCGTGCATGCGCAGTAGGCAATGAGTCTCCAGGCCATGTCAGGCACCATAGTTCCGTAGACCTGTGAATTTTCCCTTATATTATACAGTACAGGATATATTATTGTTGGGTGTGGCTCATTGGGTCGACCAGAATTAGGTCGACAGTCAATAGATCAACCCCATATGGTCGACAGGTTCAAAAGATCGACCTGTAAAAGGTAGACAATTCAAAGGGTCTATAGGGTCAAAGGTCGATGTGGTAATGGTGGACACCAAACAAGGTCAACGTAGGTTTTTTTCTTGGTTTTCCCAATCATAGTCCAAGTGGATGGTAAAGTCTGAAAAAATTTAAAAAAATGTGGAAAAAAAACTTGTGTCGACCATTGTCATGTCAACCATTTGAACCTCTCGACTTTTTGTACCTGCCAACCTAATCCAAGCGGTGGCAGTTGTATAATTGGGGAAGGAAGGGGGGATATGTGATCACAGTGTGTATGACCTGGGGCCACATATTAAGCAACTTAAACGTTATACAGGTTGAGTATCCCTTATCCAAATATTCCGAAATACAGATTTTTTTGAGTGAGAGTGAGATAGTGAAACCTTTGTTTTTTGATGGCTCAATGTACACAAACTTTGTTTAGTACACAAAGTTATTAAAAATATTGTATTAAATGACCTTCAGGCTGTGTGTATAAGGTGTATATGAAACATAAATGAATTGTGTGAATGCAGACACACTTTGTTTAATGCACAAAGTTATAAAAAATATTGGCTAAAATGACCTTCAGGCTGTGTGTATAAGGTGTATATGAAACATAAATGCATTTCTTTTCTTAGACTTAGGTCCCATCGCCATGATATCTCATTATGGTATGCAATTATTCCAAAATACAGAAAAATCCGATATCCAAAATACCTCTGGTCCCGAGCATTTTGGATAAGGGATACTCAACCTGTAATTGCATTTTTTTTAACTAGTTTCCACTCCTTTCTCTTAAAATGATTTATATGCAGACACAGTGCTTCATACCGGTGGAGTTTATAGGCTACAAGTGTGAACTACACGTCGCACAGAAAAACACAACTCACATATGCAAAAACAAGACCAGTTTCTTATTCTGTAAAAGGTTACAGGTACATCTGTAGGTAGCTAATAGCCTGACGGTAAGCGCGTCAGGGCTGGCGCAGATCCGGTTAAAAGCATGGACAAAACCTTGTGCTTTTCACAGATCATTCAGAGCGTGTTCACAAAGCCTCCCGCGCCGCAGCGTACTATGCACTTAGAGCGCAGACCCCCATTATATTGTGCTAAGTGTCAGCACTCATGAATGCTGCAGAAAGCTGACAGGTAGTGAATGCTTGATGGAAAGCGTGTGTAGAGGGCCATTTACCTCGGCTCTAGAGTGTGTCTACCAGGCTCTAAGGATTGAATGCTTGATATGAGCTTCAGCGTGGCCCAGGATTTAGCAAACGTGACAGCTCCTGTTCTGAAGGAATGCAGTGAGCTGTCGCTAATTTGAGGTAAAGGTTATATATGGGGGTCAGATTGCCCCTTCCCCTCCCCCGTTGTAAACACTTTGTTGTATTTAAACAAGGAATTGTCCGCACCCTTCTGTGATAATAACGGTGGCGGGAGATTTTCACTTTCCGATATTTCCAGCTACTATTAACGATTCACTATTTATCTTAAGCACATTTACTAACCGTCCAGGGGGGATCCACAATGTTCTCCCACAAGACCGTCACTAGGCTGACGCCCGGTTGAAGGTGGTGTAAGGCGCATCCTCACTGTGGGTGGGCTGTATCAAACCTTGGAGAGAGAGAAAGTGGAGAAGTTGCCAAAAGCAACCAATCAGCTTGTAACTGTCATTTCATAGACTGTGCTAGATTAGCGTCAGTTAGGAGCTGATTGCTTTATCTCTCTCAGAGGCTTGGTACATCTCCCCCTATATTCCAGAAATTCTGAAATGGGTTACGGAGAAGGGCATGACATACAGATGACACCAGAGTCATGAACATCACACGATTGTGTGGATGGAGGTATTGTCATCCTGGAAGACGCCTCATCGGTCAGGAGAGCACTACTTAAATATGGGGAGAATATCATTGCTCAGTGCCGTTATAAAACAATTAGCATTGACCTTGCCTTCAAGGGCAAAGACTGCCCCCAAGTCATGCCTGGAAAATGTACCCAACAATGGCCCTCATTCCGAGTTGTTCGCTCGCAAGCTGCTTTTAGCAGCTTTGCACACGCTAAGCCGCCGCCTACTGGGAGTGAATCTTAGCTTAGCAAAATTGCGAACGAAAGATTAGCAGAATTGCGAATAGACACTTCTTAGCAGTTTCTGAGTAGCTCCACACTTACTCGGCATCTGCGATCAGTTCAGTCAGTTTCGTTCCTTGTTTGACGTCACAAACACACCCAGCGTTCGCCCAGACACTCCTCCGTTTCTCCAGCCACTCCCGCGTTTTTCCCAGAAATGGTAGCGTTTTTTCACACACTCCCATAAAATGGCCAGTATCCGCCCAGAAACACCCACTTCCTGTCAATCACATTACGATCACCAGAACGAAGAAAAAAACCTCGTAATGCCGTGAGTAAAATACCTAACTGCATAGCAAATTTACTTGGCGCAGTCGCACTGCGGACATTGCGCATTAGCGACTAATCGCTCCGTTGCGAGAAAAATATAACGAACGAACAACTCGGAATGACCCCCATGTGAGATAGTATGGAAGCCTTCATTGCTGGAATCACTCATGTATGGGAGTAAAGGGCCTAATTCAGACCTGATCGCTAGGCTGCGTTTTCGAACAGCGGGCAATCAGGTCTAAATTGCGCATGTGTATGCACCGCAATGCGCAGGCGCGTCGCACGGGTACAAAGCGGATCGCCGCTCAGCGATGGGTTTGTGCGAAGGATCCATTCGCACGGGCGATCGCAAAGAGATTGACAGGAAGAGGGCGTTTGTGGGTGGCAACTGACCGTTTTCTGGGAGTGTCTGGAAAAATGCCGGCGTGTCCATGCGTTTGCAGGGAGGGTTCCTGACGTCAGTTCCGGTCCCAGACAGGCTGAAGTGATCGCAGCGGCTGAGTAAGTCCTGGGCTACTCAGAGACTGCACAAGATCAGTTTGCACAGCTCTGCTACACAAGTGTTCGCACACTTGCAAAGCGAAAATACACTCCCCTATGGGCGGCGACTGTGCGAACGCAGGACTGCAAAAAATCCCTAGCGAGCAAATAGTCTGAATTAGTTCCAGAGTTCTTTAAGCTGGTGACATCTATTTGTTGAGACCATAGCCCAGGATAATTCATCTGATTCTGGTATGATTCTGGTATCACCTTCCCCACCGCTCAGTGAGTTATTCCACCACGGAGATCGTAACCATGTGTTCTAAAGGGTATCCGGATAATGGGTTGTCAGGTCCACCCCATATGGTCGACAAGCATTAGGTTGACAGGTGCAAAAGGTCAACGGTCAATAGGTTGACAGTTGTAAATGGTCGACACACATATGGTTGACGGGGGTTTTTTGCTTGTTTTTTTTAACTGTTTCATACTATACCATCCACATGGACTACATTTGGGAATAGTTACCTTGCCCGAAGCATGGCGTGCAAAGCGGTACACTAATTGGGGTCACATGGGTTAAAATACAAAATGACACCCAAAAATGCAAAAAAAAAAAAAACAACAACCCTGTGTAACCCTTTTTTGTGTCGCCCATTTCCATGCCAGTCTTTTTAATGTGTCAACCTTTTGCACATGTCGACCTTTTCAGGTGTCTAGCTTTTCCCTGTCGACCTTTTGATCATGACGACATGTGCATGCTGACCATAGGGTGGTGACCTAGTGACTGTCGACGTAGTGATCAACACCCATTTCAGAATGTGATAAGCTCTTAATGTTCTGCCCCGACTGACTTCCAGCACTGTGTATATCTGTCATTGGACCACTGTTGAGTACACTGGCTGCTTGTGTCATGGCTTGATCAGCTGACCTGCAGTTACTCACCGGTTTTGTATTGCACTTGGAATGAATGCACACATATCAGGAGACTGGAGTGGGGCGCATCCACCCACTGGTGGACTTTGGTGGTGATGTTTTTCTCTTGGAGTTTCATGTTGACATCACCACAGACACTGTTGCTCATGTAACAAGAATTTTCAACTGTCTTGGTCACTGGAGCTCCTATAGGTCCATTCCAACAATTACCCGGAACCTACTGACGTCATGTTGGTCTGGGCTGAATGAGGGTGGCTATCTAAGACTGAGCGTCCCCTTTAATCTTCCTTCTTTCCGAAAAACACCTAAAGGTGGCCACAGGTCCTCCCTCTTTCTCTGGTGTCCTCTGGGTAGAAGCTGTAATCAGACTGATTTTCCAGTTCTTGGACATACATCACCAGCCAGTTCTCCAAGATGTTTCCCTCCTAGAAGCTCTATTGTACAAAACACCACAGGTTTCAGGGAAAACACATTCCTGGAATTAGAATGAGGCTGGCACGTACAATATGTTCCAGCATGCATAATAACCTCTCAGTGGTCGGTTCCAAGCCACACCACAGCCAATCTCTTTACCAGGTACTTTGCTAAGTGAACTGCATCAGTCTCAACACATCCATCTCTTAAAATCAAAGTACCGAGTCCACCATTCATCGGACCAGATAAGCTGTATGTTCTATGGTGGTCATTCTGAGTTGTTCGCTCGCTAGTAGTTTTTAGCAGCCGTGCAAACGCTATGCCGCCTCCCACTGGGAGTGTACTTTAGCTTAGCAGAAGTGCGAGCGAAAGGATGGCAGAGCGGCGGCAAACTTTTTTTGTGCAGTTTTAGAGTAGCTCAATACCTACTCAGCGCTTGCGATCACTTCAGACTGTTCGGTTGCTGTTTTGACGTCACGAACACGCCCTGCGTTCTCCCAGCCACACCTGCGTTTATCCGAACACTCCCTGAAATTGGTCAGTTGCCACCCAGAAACGCCCTCTCCCTGTCAATCACTCTGCGGCCAGCAGTGTGACTGAAAAGCTTCGCTAGACCCTGTGTGAAACTACATAATTTGTTGCAATAGTACAACGCGCGTGCGCATTGCGCCGCATGCGCAGAAGTGACGTTTTTTTTGTCTCATGGCTGCAGAGCGAACGAAAGCAGCTAGCGATCAACTCGGAATGACCCCCTATGGTAACATTGTATACTCAGCGTACAGTAATAACACTATACTGCGTACCTGGCTCGTTAGTGAGAGGACGCTCACAAACAGCCGCCATTCTGGCACAACGGAACTTCCAAGTCACATAAAAGTTTTGATGAAAACAAATATTGGTAAAGGTCAAGCAATAATTCTTTCATTCTCCATATTACAATGGTCACTTAATGAACTCCGTCACCTTCGTATTAGTGTATGGAAGAGGTTGCGGTATGTCATGTCAACATTCGGAAAGTCAACATGGCCTTTATGTCAGCATGTTGACATGGTCATAATATCATCATAGCATTTTTCTAGAGTTAGAGTCTGAACCTAAACCTGAGGATATTTAATTTTTTTAAACCCAAATGATCATTAAAGACGCTTCCCGTAGTGATATTCACTGATTCTTGCAGAGAAACATTGGACCCTATTCAGTAAGGATTGCAAATCCTGCTTCTTAGCAGAATTTGCAATCCCTTGACTCGCTTGCTGGGGGCCGCCCATCGCAGCGCAAAGCCGGTCAGCATGCTAACTGCCGCCCTACCATCTGCGACCTGCACTCATTGCGATCGTGCCGCATTTAGTGCGCGGTCGCAAAAATTAGGGAAGCCCTTCACCATCTTTTTGATCGGAGCAGCTGCGCGGGACATCATGCAGCCACCCCGATAACGCCGCCGACATGCCCCCATTTGGAAGCACCCGCAATGCTCTGTCACCGCCTTGCGCCCAGTAAATGCATGCGCATGCCGGGTGAAAGCAGACATTCTGGTTTGATCGCGATTTGCCATCCAACCTGAATTAGGTTCTTTGACTGCACAGAATAACGTGTAACTTGTAATCTGTTGAAGATATAAATAAAGTGAATGTATATATCAGAAGAGTATTGGGGCAATTCCCCGTTCTGCTGACGTCTGGGTCGGGGAATCGGGAAAATACATGTTGGAATTCCTCGATTCGCAGATTCCATGATTTTGGTAATACAAGGCAAGGACTCTCCATTCACACTTTAATGCCCCTGTTACCTTGTTATAGTGATTTCTAATTGGCACATGCATTATGAATTCCCGAATAATGGGTGGACCAAACTTACCAGCTGTCCCCCCCCTCCCCCCCCCCCCCCCCCTCCCTTCATTTTTAGCTACAGGCAAGTTTTCATGATCAATAAGTCAATTTCAGAAATGTTTATTGGATTAAAATATTATGACATTCCTGACAATGGGGGTAATTCCAAGTTGATCGCAGCAGGAATTTTGTTAGCAGTTGGGTAAAACCATGTGCACTGCAGGGAGGCAGATATAACATATGCAGAGAGAGATAGATTTGGGTGTGGTGAGTTCAATCTGCAATCTAAATTGCAGTGTAAAAATAAAGCATCCAGTATTTACCCTGCATAGAAACAAAATAACCCACCCAAATCTAACTCTCTCTGCAAATGTTATATCTGCCCCCCCTGCAGTGCACATGGTTTTGCCCAACTGCTAAAAAATGTCCTGCTGCGATCAACTTGGAATTACCCCCAATACTTGCAGATACATGGTTATTACAATTGAAATTAAGTAAATTAGCAAATCGAATGTAGAATGTAGACATGTACGTTTCACCTTAACCGTACTCCTGTGAGTGTTCTAATGCTCTGATTGACTTCAGGCTGTTCCAGCCCTGTGACTGTTCTAATCCGTGGCGTATCTGTAATGGATGCAGTGTACAATATGTGGTGTACATGGGCCTCTCGGGTCCAGGGGGGCCCACACCACGGACACTGCAGCCCTTTCTTCTATACTTAAAATCACCAGCAAAATGGTGGTGGCCATTTTTCCGGTGTTTTGCACATGCACAGTAGACGAATCACTGGGAAAATGGTAATTGAAGTTTTGCTGCTGATCCTTCTATGTTCCACAGTGTCTTTCTATGTGAGCCCACAAATTACACACACCGTCCTCTGGGTATTTTTTGGTATATGTAGGGTAGCGCCAGATGGAGCAAGTCTTGATCTTGAGCTTTTATGGCTCCTACTGTATGCTGACACGTAGGGATGAATAGTATGTCAGAGAACCCTCTGCCAATGTACGAGTGATGGTTCTGAAACACTTGTTCATCATTATGTGTCAGCTTAGTTGTGATTAAACCATATGCTTAAAACGCTTGTTGTGCCCCATCTGACACTAACCTTAGACATCCGGGAAAGTTCCACAAACATTGTCCCTGTTGGTTTGTTGCTTTCAGCGGCTGTGTTTTGTTTCACCTCCAGGTTGATGCTGGTGGAGGAGGAGATCAGGAAGGACCACACGCAAGAACCAATCGATATGAAGAGGAGACTTATCGAGGCTCAGGTGGAAATTACAATGTCATTGTGCCTTTGTGTGTCACATCCTCATCACACCTGTCCCGTCTGTCACCTGGGAAGAGATGGGGGGTAGGAGAGTGAGGGAAGAGGTCACTAGTGAGGGAGACAGACGGTAGCGACCCTGAGAGAGACGGTTATTTTAAACGAGATAAAGGACAGGGCAGCATTTAGACTTCTCAGGAGACCAATAGTGGGCAATAGGATATGTTTTGGATTGAGAGAAGACCAGTGATGTAGCATTAGAAAGGAAATTCAGACACTCCCCCAAATGCTAAACATTATTACTACATGGTGGAGTCACGTTATTATGACCACCAGCTAATAGCCAGAGTCGCCGACGTGTGCAGCACGGACAGCAGCTAGACGGACTGAACTGTGGTTTTAGACACACGTCTGGTTTCCCCCAGGTTCATTGTGACGGTGAGCTGCTCTGCTGTAGCGTGTCGGTCGGCCCTCACGCACCTTCATAGCCGACATTCACCTCTCACATCAATGGCACGTGGTGCTCCGCAATTTCCACGTCGGTTATTCACAGTGGTGCCATTTGTCCAGTCACTATACACCGTCACCACAGCAGCACACGGACAGGTCACACACTGCGCTTTTTCAAGGATACTGCCGCCCTTGGCCGAAAGCTGATAATCATCCCTTTTTGCAAATTGCCCCTTTTACCCATGAAAGCAACGAGTGATATGTGTGCAGACGGCCTATCACACTCCTTATATCCCCACCAAGCCAGAGCGCGACATGTGACGTACTTCATGGGCTACGCGCTGCCGACGTCAAATATAGGAGGTGGTCATAATAATGTGACTCGGCCGTATACATATTCCGTGGCCTTTGGATAAATAGACATTATTTTTCCTAACCTATATATGTGTGAGCTGAAGATTTCATCTGACAAGTGAGTTGGAAAAGCTCATAGTTTGGGCTCTCACATCTTTCCTCCTTATTCACTGCAGTAGGATCTTAGCAACAGCCACAGCTGCAGTACTCTTACTTTGCTGAAACTATGTTGCTGCACTATGTAATACGTTGCAAAGCAGCCAATACCTCTGAGTCTTATTGTCTATTGGGGAACGTGAATGTAATGAAGAATGACTGTCTCTCTCCTCTAAACAACAGCTTATTGGAGTGGGGGGGGGGGGGGGGGGATTGAAGTGGAGAGAGAATGATGAAGCAGTGGGGAGCAGGAGGGCGATTAGAAAGAGATACTCAGAGGTGGGGAAGATGGTGAAAATGAGCCATTATTATTGTTATACTTTATTTAATTAGAACCAGCATATAGCGCAGCATTGTGACGGAAGCCGGGTAAGGCAGCAGGTTAATGAGAAAGAGAGGAAGGTAAGAAGTGCAGGTTTCATTATTTCACCAGTCTCGTGTCTGAATCATTTCATTATCACCGCGTTAGATAGCAATACTGAGTGCTGTAGTATAATCCCTGTCCCTGAGCTGCTGGAACCTTCCCAGCAATACATATCAGTCTATGATGCCAGTATCTTACCCAAACCAGAGGACTAAAAATATAAAGTAGTTGTGCTGAAATTAAAGGATACACTGACATGGGTTCAATTAATAAAAGTGAAATTATACTTCATGTGGGTTGCTCATCCGCCAGTTATCTGGGTCCCCGGGGCTGTAATAGCCCTACACGCACTCCTGTCACCCCTATATTGCCCCTCCCGTGTTACAAGTTCAGATTTGTCCTAGTCCTGTGAATATTCTAATGCTCTGATTGGCTGCAGGCTTACATGGATGGGAAGTGCGCGGAGGCGGGGCTTTGACAACTGCCTAGTCTGTATCAAACTGACCAAAGAAGAGGAAAGATTTTCATTTGTGTATGTGTTGTTGTTTTTTTTTTTTTTTATTCTAATTGACCTTTGCACTATATTTCCACTTATACATATGTTAGTTTTAAGTACCGACCTGGAATATAGAAGAGGAGCCAGGAACTGGATATCATAGAGTAACCATAGAGTAAGAGTCAGTAACAACAGTCAATGACAGTCATGGAGTCAGGTGCTCTGATCTGGGGGACAGCCTGAGCCTCTGGGTCACACTCTGATACTTCCTGGTGTGGATGTACTGTTAAAGGATGATTCAGTTGCGGACAGGTTGAGCGCTCAGAAAGAAGTGTGGATCTCCGCCAGTCTGCAGCGTTGGCCGCATCTATTTGCCAGGTCCCGCCCTATCCTTCTGGTGGTGAAAGTAGCTGTCAGCCACTATCCTCCGCACACGCTAGGACCAGCGCTATTCTTGGTGCAAGAAATCCGTCCGAAACCTCTGAAATGCCCGCAGTTCTGTCTGACTCAAGTGTAGGTGCGGCTGAGTCTAGACACGTATGACCTTAAGCCACCCCTTGTTACTCACAGTTGATTAGGCTCGGCTAGACTTCTCCTGGAGAGCTCCCCATGTTGTGTTAGGCTTTTGCGTTCAGACTCTCCACTTGGATATTTTCCTTAGGTTGCAACCAAACAAAAAATAATTGAAGCGCTATACAACCAGATTATATTTTTTAAAATTTATTCTCACCAATAGACAACACCTATAAACAAACAAACACTTAACACACGGCCGGTGTATAAAATATTTAAAAAATAGCAATTGCTTCAAGTAATAATTAGTATTATTAGAACCACCAATCCATTGGGACTATTCATTAGTTAAGTAACCAGTGCACAATGATAATTCAACACAGATATATTACGTTGATTTTCTATTAATTGAAACCACAGTCCAGATTGAACCATTAGCAAACAGTCACTTAGACGTAGATATTAAATCATGTCCACAGCTTATGATGCATGCATCAATATATTTAAGCTTTCCTGTAAAGCCAAAGCAAAACTTGCGTGATGTAATATAATCCAATCCAGATTTAGTGCTTATAGTGCAATTAATTTTGTGAATGATGCAAAAGTCAGCAAGCACTTTTTAACTTATTATGTGTCCCGTCAGCGCGGGTAGGTAAGGACAGTGGTATCTTGGTTGGCTTACTGTGCATTGATCGTAATCGGTGTCTGCAGACTCCACCGGGAAACGATCTCCCCTCCAGCGGCCGAAGATGCTGTATGCCGCAAAAGCTGATCCGGGGTCTGGCCACACCAAGTCCGTTCGTTGTATGTCCCACCGATGGTCAAACAGTCACAGCCGTGTTTAAGGTGCAACCTCTCTACGCGTTTCTCCGCCTTTAACTCGGCGGCTTCCTCAGGAGTAATGATGCCGGTGCTCCCGTCTGTTCATTTAAATAGCACGTCTTTCCTCAATTACCGGGCACTCTGGCATCACCTGCGCTGGTTCTATGCGCTTCACTTGCGTGTCACCGCTCATCAGTTTCTCTATTCCATTGATTGGTATATAGATAATACATGCACGTTCTTGGTCTAATCGTTAATAATGCATACATATTTCATATATAACATATAGAATACATGTTGAATCCCAATTATAACCAAATATTACTTCTTTTATAAAAAGAAATGGATTTTTCTAAATATATAAAAATGACAGCAATTAACATGAAACTTGTCGGCAATCTCTCCACACTGCCTATTTAGAAAACCACTTGCATGTGGGGAGGGGGATAATTCCCCCCACCGACACACAACGGCCTTAACGCAGGGAATTCCCCCCATTATAGCACACGATGTCAGAAACATTTATCTATAATAAACATAAAAATATGAATGATAAAGATGAATGGAATGAAAATAAAAATAAAAATAGAAATAAACATAAAAATAGAGATAGATATTTCAATCTATTAATTACTTAGTAGACCATATCTATATAACCCGGTGGTCACCACCACCAATTATATACTCCATAATTGAGCCGCAATCCCCATATTATCACATCCCCAAGAATTCAAAAATTCATAACATTATTTAATGTCAATATTCTAGTTAGCAAGATTATCTTCTCAATTATTACGTCTAAGGCATAGTGGGTATTCCGCAAGGGGGATTTATTAATAAATATTATTTAACTCTACCGTATCATTCAACCCATTCGGTACCAATGTCCCCAACCGGAATATCCAGTATGCCTCCCTCTTGCAAAGGAGGCCATATCGATCCCCTCCCCGAGCTGTTTTTCTTATCTGTTCAATGGCGAACATCTGAATGTTACTTAAATTCCCCAATTTACAATTTGTGATGTGCGCATAAAGGCTTAGTTTCCTTGTTTTATTAACTATATTCCTCTTATGCTCCATCAATCTATCATGTACAGCTCTGGTAGTCCGACCCACATATTGTTTCTTACAACCACAGATGAGTAAATAAATCACAAACGAAGACTTGCAATTAATAAAATCCTTAATATCAATTATAATGAAAAATCACACAATATTAGAAATGGATGATATCCTGAAGGGTGGATCTGGGTGTAGTGATAAAGTGACGTTTAGAAGGTCTGATAATCTTAAATTAAGGTTGGCGCCAAGCCATATGAGGAATAAGAAATCGGTAAATAACACAATAAGTTGGTTGCCAGAGAAACCTTTAGGCTTCCACAAGTGTGGGAATATTAGATGTCAGACCTGCCAATTTTGTCATCGTAAAGTGACTACTTTTGAGTCCCTAAATACAGGAGAATCATTTGATATTAAGGATTTTATTAATTGCAAGTCTTCGTTTGTGATTTATTTACTCATCTGTGGTTGTAAGAAACAATATGTGGGTCGGACTACCAGAGCTGTACATGATAGATTGATGGAGCATAAGAGGAATATAGTTAATAAAACAAGGAAACTAAGCCTTTATGCGCACATCACAAATTGTAAATTGGGGAATTTAAGTAACATTCAGATGTTCGCCATTGAACAGATAAGAAAAACAGCTCGGGGAGGGGATCGATATGGCCTCCTTTGCAAGAGGGAGGCATACTGGATATTCCGGTTGGGGACATTGGTACCGAATGGGTTGAATGATACGGTAGAGTTAAATAATATTTACTAATAAATCCCCCTTGCGGAATACCCACTATGCCTTAGACGTAATAATTGAGAAGATAATCTTGCTAACTAGAATATTGACATTAAATAATGTTATGAATTTTTGAATTCTTGGGGATGTGATAATATGGGGATTGCGGCTCAATTATGGAGTATATAATTGGTGGTGGTGACCACCGGGTTATATAGATATGGTCTACTAAGTAATTAATAGATTGAAATATCTATCTCTATTTTTATGTTTATTTCTATTTTTATTTTCATTCCATTCATCTTTATCATTCATATTTTTATGTTTATTATAGATAAATGTTTCTGACATCGTGTGCTATAATGGGGGGAATTCCCTGCGTTAAGGCCGTTGTGTGTCGGTGGGGGGAATTATCCCCCTCCCCACATGCAAGTGGTTTTCTAAATAGGCAGTGTGGAGAGATTGCCGACAAGTTTCATGTTAATTGCTGTCATTTTTATATATTTAGAAAAATCCATTTCTTTTTATAAAAGAAGTAATATTTGGTTATAATTGGGATTCAACATGTATTCTATATGTTATATATGAAATATGTATGCATTATTAACGATTAGACCAAGAACGTGCATGTATTATCTATATACCAATCAATGGAATAGAGAAACTGATGAGCGGTGACACGCAAGTGAAGCGCATAGAACCAGCGCAGGTGATGCCAGAGTGCCCGGTAATTGAGGAAAGACGTGCTATTTAAATGAACAGACGGGAGCACCGGCATCATTACTCCTGAGGAAGCCGCCGAGTTAAAGGCGGAGAAACGCGTAGAGAGGTTGCACCTTAAACACGGCTGTGACTGTTTGACCATCGGTGGGACATACAACGAACGGACTTGGTGTGGCCAGACCCCGGATCAGCTTTTGCGGCATACAGCATCTTCGGCCGCTGGAGGGGAGATCGTTTCCCGGTGGAGTCTGCAGACACCGATTACGATCAATGCACAGTAAGCCAACCAAGATACCACTGTCCTTACCTACCCGCGCTGACGGGACACATAATAAGTTAAAAAGTGCTTGCTGACTTTTGCATCATTCACAAAATTAATTGCACTATAAGCACTAAATCTGGATTGGATTATATTACATCACGCAAGTTTTGCTTTGGCTTTACAGGAAAGCTTAAATATATTGATGCATGCATCATAAGCTGTGGACATGATTTAATATCTATGTCTAAGTGACTGTTTGCTAATGGTTCAATCTGGACTGTGGTTTCAATTAATAGAAAATCAACGTAATATATCTGTGTTGAATTATCATTGTGCACTGGTTACTTAACTAATGAATAGTCCTAATGGATTGGTGGTTCTAATAATACTAATTATTACTTGAAGCAATTGCTATTTTTTAAATATTTTATACACCGGCCGTGTGTTAAGTGTTTGTTTGTTTATAGGTGTTGTCTATTGGTGAGAATAAATTTTAAAAAATATAATCTGGTTGTATAGCGCTTCAATTATATTTTTTGTTTGGTTGCACTTTTTTGGGAGAAACAGTGATCTCCCTATCATTTGGAGCAGCAATACACCCAGATATTAGTAGGGAATTTTCCCTAAATTAAGTCAGCGCCTAGACCAAATCTTTTTGTGTTTTCCTTAGGTTGGATTGTGTTTTCTTCAAAAGGTCTTACAGTGACTGTCTAGCATATTAGGGGTTATTCAGATCCCGTAGTAATTTCTGCGGGATGCACAAAGCACCGATTATCGGTACTTTGCGCATGTGCAGGACCAATTCTGCGGGAACTGTTCCTGCGATGAAAGTAGCAGGACGGCAGCAGACTAGCAGTGATTGGAGGGCGGGGAGGGGGTAGCGACGGCCTCCATTTGTGAAAACGGAGACATGTCACCGCCATTTAGGGGGAGGGAAGAGGCCAGGGATCTCCGTCGTAGGACTCCTGCTGCATCACCATACAGCGCTATCACTGCTGCTTCCAAGGAAGTGATAGCACCTCCAACCAGATCTGATTCAGGCCCCTTGTGTTTGGATTTGTGATGTAGCGCCTGATTCAGAGTATGGCGCAATGCTGATGTTTTCCCAGTTGATTTTTACCTACTCAGCATGGGTGAAAACTCCAGAAAACCCATACAGCGCATGCGTCCCCCTGATTATATGCAGAGAACGCTGTTGCATATGAAGTCCTTTATACTATAGCTGGTCCCGGATAACCATGGTCGTTCCTGTGATGTGACTGGGAGGTGGCCTGAATTGTGCGCATAAAAAGGACATCTCATAGGCGTGTTATGGAATTGTCACAGGCGTGTTAGGGAAGGTGGTGCCTCAGAGGCGATGTTCAGACTTATATGAGATGGATCACTGAGCAGACCATAACTTTTAACAAATGTCAATGGTGGTCATGATGGTGTGCCAATGGTGGACTGTGCAGAGCCATGTGGTCCCACTGTGACATTCTGCCATATTGTGGTTGACTTTACAGTATAGACTCTCCATTTTGTACATGGTACATGAGAGTGGGCAGTATTTTCTTCAGAATGTCTTGCAGTGGGATTCCGCCATATTGTTGTTGGCTTTACAATATAGACTCTCCATTTTGTACATGATACATGAGAGTGGGCAGTATTTTCTTCAGAATGTCTTGCAGTGGGATTCCGCCATATTGTTGTTGGCTTTACAATGTAGACTCTCCATTTTGTACACGGTACATGAGAGTGGGCAGTATTTTCCTCAGAATGTCTTGCAGTGGGATTCCGCTATATTATACATTCTCCATTCTGGGTGTGGTATATGATATTGAGCATATTTTCTTCATAATGTCATATTGACTGTGTGATACTGACTCCTCACTTTGGAAATGGTATATTAAAGTGGATAGTATATTTTTGTCTTGCAGAAACATCCTGCAGTGTTGGGATTGGATAGTTTGTGATATACACATGCCTTGTTTATATGGTATATGAGATTGGAGCGCAAAGTCTTTAGAAAGTCTTGCAGAGAAATTCTGTCACGTTGGAGTCTGATGTTGTCATAGAATCTCCATTTTGAGGTTGGCTGTACGATTTAGGCTCATCATTTTGGATTTGTCTTATCTCACTGCATAGGATCCTTTCCAGAATGTCCCACGGTGAAGTGCTGACATATTCATGTAGCTATATGATATAGGTGCTAATGCAGAGTTGAATGCCAGTCTGTCTGTGCAGCATTCATGGGTACGATACATTAGATTAGACAGTGTTTCTTTATTTTACCCTGCAGAGATATTCTACCATATTGTGGTTGGCTTTGTAATACAGACTTTCCATTTTGGGTCGATACATGAGATTGGGCAGTGTTTCCTTCATTTTATCCTGCAGTGGTATTCTACCATTTTGTGGTTGGCTTTGTAATACAGACTTTTCATTTTGAGTACGATACATGAGATTGGGACAGTGTTTCCTTCATTATATCCTGCAGTGGTATTCTACCATTTTGTGACCTTGAGATAAAAAGTCTCCATTTTGAATCTGGTACATGAGATTAGATAGTATTTTCTCCAGGGAGTCCTGCAGTGGAATTCTATCATATTGTGTTCTACTTTGTGATATAGACTTTCAGGGCCAAATGCGATACCATGAAAGTGGCAGCTAGTGTCACAATATTGGCGATACAGCCGCTAGATTTAAAGCGAAAATTTGTTTTTTTTTCCAAAAGTTTTTTATTGACAGGTGGACATGATAACAATACAAAACAGAGACAACATGTATTACAGAAGATTGCTAAGAAATGCATATAGTCGTAATAGTAACAATAGTAGTGCTCCACGTAGACCTAAACGGATATCAGAATTCCACATTAGAGGAAACAATCAGTTATCGTATCAGCAAGAGACAATAATGGTAATAGTAATAATAAAAAGAATAAATAAATAAAAAAAGAGAAAAAAAATTAAAAAATAATAATAAAAGGGACAGTAGGACATTTATGAAAAGTGCGATCAGAAGGGGGCTGTAGAATCAAGGGTCTCCAAGATATACCATTTAGTGTCCTTAAAACATTTCCGAAGAGCCTCTTTTATAATCAGGGGGAGAGTCAGGATATAAGGTAGCCAAATATGGAAATACTGTTCAGTCAGTTTTTCTTTCTGTAAAGTAGTGTTAGTCCAGTCCAGGTGGGTGCAATAGTGAAATAGGGATAGGATCGGCAGAAATCCATTGGGAGAGGATTGTCTTAGTGGCAGCTGCTAGTTTAATTAGTAAAATGCGCTGTCCTTTAGACAGCTTGACGTGAGAGGATTTTGTATATATACCCCAAAACGCCCATGTCTTGGTGATAGTAAACTGTAGCTGTAGGTCTGTTGTGATGTATGACTGGAGTGCTTGCACCTTAGGACAGGACCATAGGCAATGAACAAGATCTGTGTCTGGAGCAGCGCATTTGAAACAATGAGATGAGGAAGCGGCTCCCATAAGGTGTCGCAACTTGGGGGTGACATATGCTCTATGTAGGATTTTCTGATGCATTTCCGAGTATGAGACTGAGCCTAGTGTTTTATCCAAATAAGTATTGGCCTCCAGAATCAACTTCAAAGAGAGATCTGGATTTCAGGAGACCTACTGAGCCAGACTCTATGTTTAGTAAGGCGCGAGAGTGTGAGTGTATGAGAGCTGTGGGAAAACTACTATTCGGGTCAAGACGCACGTGTCACAACTGAGGGCCTGAGCTGACGGGAGGCAGCCTCAGTTGTAGGGGCTGAGATGTACCGGAACCTGGGAGGTTGTATCAGACCCCTGGACATGTAAGTAACATGAATAATAACTGCCCGAAGGCGTGACCACGACAACTTAGATAAAAGTCAATGATGTTTATTATGACAACTCCGCATCACAGCAGCAATAAAAGAAAACATAAAAGTCAGCAAAGAATAAATACAGTTCCTGAGTACTACAGCATGGCAGGAGCCACAGGGCACTGGTAGTGTGAGATAGTTCTTATGATCTTCTAGATGGAAAGTCCTTACCAGGCCCGGCTGTAGCAATGGAGATAACCCAGGATTGTACCAGCTGGTGTTCCAGGAAGAGCTGGATTGCTGAAGGTAAAACAGCTGCTGTGGATACTGGCTGGAACCAGACTGTTGTTAGCACGGAGTGGATACTGGCTGGAACCAGTTAAATAATAAATGAACTTTGGGAGCGATGAAATGTGAACTGAAATGTAGAATTTGAGAGCGGAGAAATAATAATTCCGGTGGAGAGTGGTAAAGTGTAGAAAGGACACCGGCCCTTTAAGGGAAGCTGTACTCTGCTGGAAGCTGAGGCTGGAAGCAGGTAGTGTTGTAGCTGGAAACAGATGAATCCACAATGGATTGGAGAGTCAGGCTACACCGCAGGTGGAATGCTGGTGCGGGTCTCTATGGTGGAAGTCTTGAGACAGGAGCTGGAACCTGGAAGACAATCATAGAAGAGAGACAAACAGGAACTAGGTTTGACAACCAAAGCACTGACGTCTTCCTTGCCCAGGTACAGCTTACTTATACCTGCAGCAAGGAAGGGGTTGGCTAGGCAATTATGCAAATCAACAACACAGACAGCAGATTGGTGGAAATGATCAGATGACAGAATCCAAGATGGCTGCGCCCATGCAGACACTTGGAGGGAAGTTTGGTTTGTAATCCATGTGGTCTGGGAAACAGTAATGGCGGCGCCGGAGACAGGAGACGCCAGGCTGATAGATGCACATTTAACCACGCGGGCACAGCGGAGGCCGCGGCTGATGAAAAGACCACTCTGCATGTGGAAACTCAGGAACAGCGGAATCCGGTCCTGGAACGCTGAGCCCGCCTTAGGAGGCATCTGAAGGGTAAGTAATGGCGTCCAGATACCCGGATCGTGACAGCACGGTTTTATCCAGATTGTGAGATTTATCCTGTAATGGTAGTAAGGATAGAACTTTCTGCACATAGCTACAGGCTTGAAGGAAGGGGAATAAAGGGATTTGTAGGTATGGAAATCGTGCCATAACCTGGGAATGTGTGAGCAAGGCCAAAGTCTCAGCGTCTAGGAAATGATGTATGTATTTCAGACCTCCATCGTACCAAGTATGAAATAATAAGATTTTAAACCTACCGGTAAATCTTTTTCTCCTAGTCCGTAGAGGATGCTGGGGACTCCGTAAGGAACATGGGTATAGACGGGCTCCGCAGGAGACATGGGCACTCTAAAGACTTTAGATGGGTGTGCACTGGCTCCTCCCTCTATGCCCCTCCTCCAGACCTCAGTTAAAGAACTGTGCCCAGAGGAAACGGACAGTACGAGGAAAGGATTTTTGTTAATCTAAGGGCAAGATACATACCAGCCCACACCATCCACACCGTACAACATGGAATATACAAACCAGTTAACAGTATGAAACAAAACAGCATCAGCCAGAGACTGATCAAACTGTAACATAACCCTTATGTAAGCAATAACTATATACAAGCCTTGCAGAATTTAGTCCGCACTGGGACGGGTGCCCAGCATCCTCTACGGACTAGGAGAAAAAGATTTACCGGTAGGTTTAAAATCTTATTTTCTCTTACGTCCTAGAGGATGCTGGGGACTCCGTAAGGACCATGGGGATTATACCAAAGCTCCAGACCGGGCGGGAGAGTGCGGATGACTCTGCAGCACCGATTGAGCAAACATGAGGTCCTCCTCAGCCAAGGTATCAAACTTATAGAATTTAGCAAAAGTGTTTGAACCCGACCAAGTAGCTGCTCGGCAAAGTTGTAATGCCGAGACACCTCGGGCAGCCGCCCAAGAAGAGCCCACCCTCCTAGTGGAATGGGCCTTTACCGAATTTGGTAACGGCAATCAAGCCGAAGAATGAGCCTGCTGAATTGTGTTACAGATCCAGCGGGCAATAGTCTGCTTAGAAGCAGGAGCACCAACCTTGTTGGCTGCATACAGGACAAACAGTGCCTCTGTTTCCCTAACCCGAGCCGTCCTGGCTACATAAACTTTTAAGGCCCTGACTACATCAAGAGACTTGGAATCCTCCAAGTCACCCGTAGCCACAGGCACCACAATAGGTTGGTTCATATGAAACGATGAAACCACCTTAGGCAGAAATTGCGGACGAGTCCTCAACTCTGCTCTATCCACATGGAAAATCAGATAGGGGCTTTTGTGAGACAAAGTCGCCAATTCGGACACCCGCCTCGCAGATGCCAAGGCTAACAACATGACCACTTTCCAAGTGAGAAATTTTAACTCAACTGTTTGAAGAGGTTCAAACCAGTGTGACTTAAGGAACTGTAACACCACGTTAAGGTTCCATGGCACCACTGGGGGCACAAAAGGAGGCTGGACTTCTGGGAGAGAAGCCAATTCCTTCTGAAAGAATATTGACAGGGCCGAAATCTGCACCTTAATGGAGCCTAACTTTAAGCCCATGTCTGCAGAAAGTGGAGAAAACGGCCCAGGTGGAAATTTTCCGTAGGAGCATTCTTGGCTTCACACCAAGATACATATTTCCTCCAGATACGGTGATAATGTTTCGCCGTCACCTCCTTCCTAGCTTTTATCAGAGTAGGGATGACTTCCCCCGGAATACCTTTCCCAGCTAGGATTTGGCGTTCAACCGCCATGCCGTCAAATGTAACCGCGGTAAGTCTTGGAACACGCAGGGCCCCTGCTGCAACAGGTCCTCCCTGGGAGGAAGAGGCCACGGATCTTCTGTGAGCATTTCCTGAAGATCTGAATAGCAGGCCCATCGAGGCCAATCCGGAACAATGAGTATTGTCTGGATTCTTTTTCGTCTTATGATTCTCAGTATTTTTGAGATGAGTGGAAGAGGAGGGAAGACATAGACCGACGGAAACACCCACGATGTCACCAGGGCGTCTACCGCTACAGCCTGAGGGTCCCATGACCTGGAGCAATACCTCCGAAGTTTCTTGTTGAGGCGTGACGCCATCATGTCTATTTGAGGAAGCCACCAACGACTTGTTATCTCTGCAAAAACTTCTTGATGAAGACCCCACTCTCCTGGATGGAGATCGTGTCTGCTGAGGAAGTCTGCTTCCCAGTTGTCCACTCCCGGAATGAAGACTGCTGACAGCGCGCTTACGTGATTTTCCGCCCAGCAAAGAATCCTAGTGGCTTCCGCCATTGCCACTCTGCTTTTTGTCCCGCCTTGGCGGTTTACATGAGCCACTGCTGTGACGTTGTCCGATTGAATCAGAACAGGTAGGTCGCGAAGAAGAGTCTCCGCTTGTCGTAGGCCGTTGTATATGGCCCTTAATTCCAGCATGTTGATATGTAGACAAGCCTCCTGGCTTGACCACAGTCCCTGAAAATTTCTTCCTTGTGTGACTGCTCCCCATCCTCGGAGGCTCACGTCCGTGGTTACCAGAACCCAGTCTTGAATGCCGAACCTGCGACCCTCTAGAAGGTGAGCACTCTGCAGCCACCACAGGAGAGACACCCTGGCCCTGGGGGACAGGCTTATTTTCTGATGTATTTGTAGATGGGACCCCGACCACCTGTCCAGAAGGTCCCACTGAAATGTCCTCGCATGGAACCTGCCGAAGGGGATGGCCTCGTAGGCCGCCACCACCTTTCCCAGTACTCGAGTGCATTGATGAACTGACACTCTTTTTGGCTTTAACAGGTCTCTGACCATGCTCTGGAGTTCCTGGGCTTTTTCCGTTGGGAGAAAAACCCTCTTCTATTCTGTGTCCAGAATCATGCCTAAAAATGATAGCCGAGTCGTTGGAATCAACTGCGACTTTGGCAAATTTAGGATCCAGCCGTGTTGCTGCAGCACTCTCAGGGAGAGTGACACGCTTTTCAGCAACTGATCTCTCGATCTCGCTTTTATCAGGAGATCGTCCAAGTATGGAATAATTGTGACTCCTTGCCTGCGGAGGAGCACCATCATTTCCGCCATTACCTTGGTGAAAATCCTCAGGGCCGTGGACAGCCCAAACGGCAATGTCTGAAACTGGTAATGACAGTCCTGTACAGCGAATCTCAGGTACGCCTGATGAGGAGGATAAATGGGGACATGAAGGTATGCATCCTTTATGTCTAGTGATACCATAAAATCCCCCCCTTCCAGGCTGGAGATCACTGCCCGGAGCGATTCCATCTTGAATTTGAACTTTTTTAGATACAGGTTTAGGGATTTTAGATTCAGAGTGGGTCTGACCGAGCCATCCGGTTTCGGGACCACAAATAGGGTTGAATAGTACCCTTTCCCCTGTTGTATTAGGGGAACCTTGATAATCACTTGCTGTCGACACAGCTTTTGTACTGCAGCTAAAACTATTTCCCTCTCTGGGGGAGAAGCTGGCAAAGCCGACTTGAAAAATCGTCGAGGAGGCACTTCTTCGAATTCCAGTTTGTAGCCTTGGTATACAATTTCTATCGCCCAAGGATCCAAATCTTACAGGACCCAGACCTGGCTGAAGAGTCGAAGACGTGCCCCCACCGGCGCGGACTCCTGTAGTGGAGCCCCAGCGTCATGCGGTGCATTTTGTAGAAGCCGGGGAGGACTTCTGTTGCTGGGAACTAGCCATAGCAGGCATTCTTTTTCCTCTACCCTTACCTCTGGCGAGGAAGGAAGAGCCCCGACCTCTTCTGGACTTATGCAACCGAAAAGGACTGCATCTGATATTGAGGTGTTTTCTTTTGCTGTGGAGGAACATAAGGCAAAAAAGAAGATTTACCCGCGGTAGCTGTGGAAACCGGGTCCGCGAGGCCCTCCCCAAATAAAACTTCACCCTTGTAAGGCAAAGTTTCCATATGTCTCTTTGAATTGGATTCACCCGTCTATTGGCGGGTCCACAGGGCTCGCCTAGCAGAAATTGCCATGGCATTGGCTCTTGAACCCAACAGCCCAACGTCTCTCGCAGCGTCTCTCATATATAACGCTGCGTCTTTAATATGACCCAAGGTCAATAAAATGCTATCCTTATCTAGGGTGTCAATGTCAGATGACAAGTTGTCTGCCCATGCTGCTATTGCGCTACATACCCATGCCGACGCTACTGCCGGTCTGAGCAAGGCACCCGTATGTGTATAAATTGATTTTAAGGTAGTCTCCTGTCTGCGATCAGCAGGATCCTTGAGGGCTGCCGTGTCTGGAGATGGTAGCGCCACCTTTTTGGACAAGCGCGTCAAAGCCTTGTCCACCCTGGGCGAGGATTCCCACCGTAACCTGTCCTGTGCGGGGAAAGGATACGCCATAAGAATTCTCTTGGGAATCTGCAATTTCTTGTCCAGACTTTCCCAAGCTTTTTCAAATAAAGCGTTCAGCTCATGAGATGGGGGAAAGGTTACCTCAGGTTTCTTCTCCTTAAACATGCATACCCTCGTGTCAGGCACCGAGGGGTCCTCTGTGATATGCAAAACATCTTTTATTGCAATAATCATATAATGAATACTTTTGGCCACCCTTGGGTGTAACCTCGCATCATCGTAGTCGACACTGGAGTCAGAATCCGTGTCGGTATCAGTGTCTGCTACCTGGGACAGGGGACATTTCTGAGAGCCCGAAGGGCCTTGTGACACAGTCAAAGCCATGGATTGACTCCCTGCTTTTTCTCTGGACTCTGCTTTGTCCAATCTTTTATGTAATAAAGACACATTTGCATTTAAAACATTCCACATATCCAACCAATCAGGTGTCTGCGTCGCCGACGGAGACACCACAATCATCTGCTCTACCTCCTCCTTAGACGAGCCTTCCGCTTCAAACATGTCGACACACACGTACTGACACCCCCACACATACTGGGATATACAATTATGGGGACAGCCCCCCAATAAGGCCCTTTGGAGAGACAGAGAGAGAGTATGCCAGCACACACCCAGCGCCACTGGACACTGGAATAAAATCCCAGACTGTACAGCGCTCTTTTATATAATAAATAATACACTCACTGCGCCAATTAAATGTGCCCCCCCCCCCTCTTTTTTGCCCTCTGTACTTGCTCAGCAGGGAAGAGTCCGGGGAGCAGCTTCTCTGCAGCTTGCTGTGGAGAAAAATGGTGCTGGTTAGTGCTGGAGGATCAAGCTCTGCCCCCTCAACGGCGGGCTTCGGTCCCGCTCAAATTCTTTATACTGGCGGGGGGTTTTCAATATACTGCCTCCGCAATATCTAATATATTAGCCAGTGTCCCTTGAGGTTAATATTGCTGCCCAGGGCGCCCCCCCCCCTGTGCCCTGCACCCGTACAGTGCCTTCTGTGTGTGTATGTGTGGGAGCAATGGCGCGCAGCGTTACCACTGCGCGGTACCTCAGTGAAGATCTGAAGTCTTCTGCCGCCTGTGAAGTCTTCTTTCTTCTTATACTCACCCGGCTTCTATCTTCCGGCTCTGTGAGGAGGACGGCGGCTCGGCTCCGGTACGAACAGCGAGGACGACACCTGTGTTCCGACCCTCTGGAGCTAATGGTGTCCAGTAGCCTAAGAAGCAGAGCCTATCACTTAAGTAGGTCTGCTTCTCTCTCCTCAGTCCCACGATGCAGGGAGCCTGTTGCCAGCAGTGCTCCTTGAAAATAAAAAACCTAACAAAAAGTATTTTCAAAGAAACTCAGTAGAGCTCCCCTGCAGTGCATCCAGTCTCCTCTGGGCACAGGATCTAACTGAGGTCTGGAGGAGGGGCATAGAGGGAGGAGCCAGTGCACACCCATCTAAAGTCTTTAGAGTGCCCATGTCTCCTGCGGAGCCCGTCTATACCCATGGTCCTTACGGAGTCCCCAGCATCCTCTAGGACGTAAAAGAGAAATGTGAGAGATAGTATGGGGTTTAAAGTCCGGGTTACCCCAGAGAGGCAAGTACAGTGATGTATGTCGTGATAGTTTAAGCTGCGAGCGGACCAACCGCCAGGCCGCACAGGTAGTGGATATGAGTATATTGTCCTTTATGATGGTTGGCATGGAATTGGGAGTGGTGTGCAATAGGGATACCAGATTCCAAGAGGGTGTAAAGGATTGTTCTAAATATGTGTTAGCATAAATGCTGTGTCCGCCGAACCAGTCCAAGGCAATCCTATAATTGGCTGCTAAAGCATAAGTATATAGGCATGGTAAATTCAAGCCACCAAGGGACCGAGGTTGGCGTAATTTGAACAGTGAAAATCTAGGGCGTTTGCCCGCCCAGTTAAATTTAGACAGTGCCTTATCTAATTGAGTGAATATGCCTTTGGGCGGGATCAGCGGGAGCATCTGAAGCACATATAAGAAGCGCGGGAAGCTGATCATTGTATACAAATTACTTCTGCCTGTGTATGTGAGGGGGAGGTGGGCCCATCTAGCGAAATCAGCATATGTCCTAGTGAATAATGGGGAGAAATTAAGGGAATATATTTCGGAAGGGTGATTAGGGATCACTATACCTAAGTAGGTAATGCAGTTGTTTGTGGCCCAATGAAATGGGAAAGTGTCACCCCAACCCGTTTTGGCCGAGGGAAAGAAAGCCAAGGCTTCCGTTTTAGAATAATTGATTTTGAAACCGGACACTAGTTCGAAGGAGTCTAAAATGTTGAGTAGGTGTGGTATGGCCACCCGGGGGTTGCTGAAGTAGAGTAAAATATCGTCAGCAAATGCAGAGAATTTAAGTTCTTGATCAGCTAGTGTTATACCTTGCCATCTGACTTCCTTTAGAAAGTGGCGAAGAAGAGGGTCTAAGGCCAGGTTAAATAAGAGGGGAGATAGAGGACAGCCCTGTCTAGTGCCACGGTGTAGGGAAAAGAGTCTGGAGTTGTGACCATTAATCGTCAGGAAGGCTTGTGGAGTTTGATAGAGGGTATGAAACAACTGGAGAAATTCATGGCCGAAATTCTGAAATCTAAGTATTCTGTCTATATGAGCCCAAGAGACCCGATCAAAGTCCTTGTCTGCGTCGCAGCTCAGGACTATGTTTCCCGTCTCCAGTGAGCCGTGAGTTTTAATCATGGTCGCTAGCAGTGAGCGGACATTGTGTACAGAGTGTCTATTGCGTAAGAATCCTGTTTGAGCAGGATGGAGCAGTTTGGGTAGAACCGACTGGAGGCGGGAAGCAAGCATCTTCGTAAATATTTTAAAATCTTAGTTCAGTAATGAAATTGGTCGGTAAGACGAGACTAAGGAGTGATCCTTATTAGGTTTAGGGAGGACTATGACTCGAGCCGTATTAAAGTCAGGTGGAGCTGGGTGGCCCGCCAAGATTGAATTGTATAATGTTCGAAGGTGGTCACTTACATGTGGGAGGAGTAGTTTATAATAGGCCGCCGATAATCTGTCAGGACCCGGGGACTTTCCATCGGTTAAGGATTTAATGGCCGATTCTAATTCTGCAGTAGTGATGGGAGTAGTGAGGAAATCTCTCCTTCCGATAGAGCGGGAAGGCCAGCGCGTGTTAAGAAGTCCATGCCAGTTGTTGGTTGGTCAGGGGGTGCGGTGTATAAAGTCTCAAAGAAAGTTAGAAAGGTGTCGCTGATTGTTTCCTGTGTCAATGCAGGTGAAGTGTGAATGTCACGAATAGAGATATGTTTAGGGGATGTATGGGCCTTCACCATGTTTGCCAATAACTTCCCGGGGCGGTTACCCCAACGAAAATATTTGTTGGACTGAAAGGAAAGAAACAATTTGGCCTGTTCGGCACAAAGGGTGTCATGTACTAATTTGGCGTCTTTGTATAGCAGTCTATTAGATTCGGACGCGTCAGCCAGTAATCGGGAATAAACAGAAGCAACCTGGAGGGAGGCCTTGGCCATCCTCTCCTGAAGCTGCTTCCTTCTGGTGGCAACATATGAGATTATTTGTCCCCTAAGAACAGGTTTAGAAGCCTGCCAGAAAAGGTTCATATCATCAATATGCGTTGCGTTATATTGTGCGTAATTGAGATATGATTGTGTCAAATAGAGTTTGAAGTCCTCAGAATGGGCTAGGTGTTCTGGAAACCGCCAGATATGAGAGTACGAGCGGGGTGTGGTCAAGGTGAGCGATAGGCTAATGGGGGCGTGGTCTGATAGGAGAATATTAGCTATAGTGGAGTCCTCTACTCTATGAATTAATGAGGCAGGTATCAGCCAGTAGTCTAACCTAGAGAATGTTTTATATGGGTGTGAAAAGAAAGAGTATTCCCTAGAGTCAGGGTGGAGAAACCTCCAGGGGTCCAGGAGTTGTAGGGAGTCTAGCATTAGGGACAATGGTGGTGGGATAGATCTGCTCAAACCTAACTGTCTGGGACCGCCTGACACGTCTAAAAATGGGTCCAAAACAACATTGAGATCCCCCCCTAAAATCAAGGAGCCCTCCACCCAGCCCTGTAGATTAACAAAGATGTCTGAGAAAAAGGAAGCATTTGGTCCTGTGGGGGCGTAGATACACGCCAGAGTGAAACGCTCTCCCTCGATCTCGACCTTTAGAAACAAAAATCGACCCTCCGGGTCTATCCATTCGTCCCTAATCTCGTAATACAATGATTTACGACAGAGGAGTAGTACTCCCCTCACCTTGGTGGTGTATGAGGCACTTCTGAAGTCGCCAACCCAGGCATCTCTAAGTCTATTAGGGTCAGTAAGACGCCAGTGCGTCTCTTGTAGAAACACCACATCGGGATGGAATTTTTTTAGGTGATTCAATACTTTTTTCCTCTTGATAGGCGTGTTCAAGCCCTCTACGTTCCATGAGACTAATTTAAGAGACGTTTTTGAGCCATCTCTGGAGGCCTCAGCATCTCTAGGGTCTGGCATTATCCAATACCCAGTCCGATAGAACTCAGAAGGAGAAGCCACAATCTAAAGTCCAGACCCCCGTCCCAGCGAGCAGGGGAAGGACAAAAGGAGCACGTTGAGGAAATACGTGGAGTCACAATAAACATATAACAAAACATCATAATACATGTAGTAAACACTAACCCGTGTAACTTAGGCCACCAGTCAAGACATTTTTTGAATTTTTGAACCCAATATGACAGTTGTAATAACCATCCATATATAACAGAAACCTTAGTTTGAATAGAAAGGGGGGAAGTGAAAAGGCTGACAGAAAAAATGGTAGAAGAGCCTCCCGCCATCCCTGCAACCACAGTGGGTAAAGAAGGGTCCCATGCAACAGTGGCTGTAAGAGCCAAATGTAAACAATCAACAAAGTGCTATCCATCAGAGAAGAAAAAGAGATGAAATAAGACTAAGAAAAAATACTTGATTTTAGAAAAGTCAATCAGCATCGTCCATCCGAGAATCAGACTGTGACGTGGGTAGAGACTTGAGAAAGTTTCGAGCTGACTCCGGAGTATCAAAGTAGTGTGGTTTGCCGGCATGAAAGATTCTCAATTTTGCAGGATAAAGGAGAGCAAATCTGATGTTTTTGGAGAAAAGATCTTTACATACAGGGGAGAATTCTCTTCGTTGTGTCGATACTTGGAAAGAAAAGTCCTAAAAGAGTAGAAGTTTGGATTCCTCATAGCGGAGGTCAGAACTTCTGCGGTAGGCCTCCATAATCTTCACTTTGTCAAGATAATTTAGTAACTTGAAAATTACAGGTCTAGGACGTGACTGGGAGGATTGTGAGGATTGTCTATCGGGCCGATGCGGTGTGCTCATTCAACTAGGTAAGAAGTGGGCGAGCGGGGCAGATCAAGGGTTGTAGGGAGCCAGCGAGTAACCAAGTCCAGTAGATCTTTCTGTCTGACCGATTGTGGAAGGCCAATCAGGCGCAAGTTGTTCCGTGGGTTACGATTTTCTAAATCTTCGATTTTATCAGTCATGGCCACTAGTGTTGTCGTGTGATTGCTGTTGTGACTGGATCGCATGCTGATCATCCTCCAAGGTGGATATGCAGTCCACGGCCTCTGCCAAACGTTGTGTGTGTTGGGTCAATTGAGCTGCCGCTGACGTGATGGCCTCCAGCAAAGGTGCCAGCTGTGCGTCCAAGAGAGGTGATATGATATCTGACATTTCTCTAGCTTTTTGTATAGAGGACGGGCTAGCTCGGACGTCGGCAAGGGACAGGTCATCAGCGTCCCTTCTACCTGGAGAGGATGGAGACCCCTGATGAATAGGACTATGCTCTTTATCCTTAGCTGCTAGTTTATTTTTATTTTGAGAATTCTTATTCGCGCTGAGTGTTTTGGCCACGTACTTTTCCATAGCAGAAGATGTGATTCAAGTGCAGGCCAGCAAGGGTAAAGGAAAGTCCGTCACTTGGAGAATGAAGAAGGTGTAGGCGTATAGCAAAAGGTAATTGGTGTCTCAGGAGGACAATTGTCAGGCCACACAGGGGAGGGAGAGAAGGGCAGAGGCAGAAGCACAATGTTGAGTGTAGTCAGCTTGACCGAGGTAGATTATGCCTCAGTCAGGCTCATGTGTAGCAGGGGGGGAGGGTGGTGGGATAGGAATGCCCACCTGTGTCAGCTGCAAGGACAGAGCTCAGGCAGCGACCAGCGTGGTACCTGAGAGGCCTTTGTTGCGTAGAGTAGCTGTTTCACATACAGGCATAGGCAAGGGGTGGCAGAGTGCGTGCGTCGCCACTAGCGCCAATTGGCCGACAGTCCAGGGCAGTGGTATGGTGCAGAGACGGCCGGAGGCCTGCGTATCCTCAATGGGGGCAGGGGGCTCGGGGATCACTGAGATCCCAGACAGTGGATCAGGGGGGACGCGGCCGCAGCGGCGGCGGGGCGGGTCACTGCCGCACGCACCTGAATAAAGGGAGCCGTTGGTCAGCGGTGTGGGATCGGAGGATCGTCAGGGGACACAGCGGGGTGCTGCAAACGGCCTGGGGTCCCTCAGGCAGCCTGGACTCGATCCTCCGCGAGGTCCAAGATGGCCGCCTTCATATATTGCACACAGCGTGTGCGGGCTCCGGTGAGTGAAGCAGGGGGGGAGCGAGCCGGGACGCACTCCACTTCACTCCCTGTTATCTCCGGGCCCCGCAGGTGTAATTGCGGGGTCACTCATCCAGGATAAGCCGCTGAATTGGGCTAATAGGGATACCTGGAGGGAGAGCTCGGAGGAGAAGCAGCCGGATCGTTCGGCCCGCCCACCGGACGTAAACATTTGATTTAAGGCAAAAACCAACCTGGCTGTAAATCTAACGGCTACATCGTCAAAGCCTTGTTTCTGCAAGCAACACGCATGGTAATACATGTGGGCCTGTGTGTCAGAGGGCTGGGTTCGGGATACCGGCGGTCAGCATGTCGACGCTGGGATCCCGGCAGGGGTGCAAACGCAACGATGCTCGCCACAGGTTCTATTCCCACTCTATGGGTGTCGTGGACAGCCACAAGTGGGAGTAGCCCTCTTCTGGCGGCCGTGTCAGACATGGTACATGACATTGGATAATATTGTCTTCAGGATGTCCTGCAGTAACACTCTGTCATATTCTGTTTTGGACATGGCACTGTACA
Organism: Pseudophryne corroboree; assembly: GCF_028390025.1. Taxonomy (NCBI): domain Eukaryota; kingdom Metazoa; phylum Chordata; class Amphibia; order Anura; family Myobatrachidae; genus Pseudophryne; species Pseudophryne corroboree. The sequence goes on from NC_086451.1 coordinate 452,354,486, forward strand.
GATGTGTTCGCATACACCTGACATCTATACACCACACGGCGTGATTGATATGTATCACAAACGCAGCGAAGCAGCACTCAGTGTACTAGAGACGCTGGGCTGCGACTTTAACCGCACAGGAGTTGGTTGTAAACATGTACAAAGTCATAGATGACGCACAGCGGACCTTGGCATGAGGAATAGCCATCTTCACTGTATGGTAGCCCTTCATACACATATACAGACTTTGTTGCACGCAGATATACAGATATACAAGAGGTCGCATGTGATCGGTGTAATATAGCAATGTAGTTTTAACGCTCCCACTTTTATTTATGTGAATAAGACGCACATTTTTGGCAAGAAAGACGCTCGGCGCAGCAGTTCTGCCCGTGACTCGGCATATGGAGAGTGGCTATTTGACACGTCTTGAGCAACCGTGTATGAGGACGCATCTGTATATGAAATTGGATAGTTTTTTTTCCTCAGAAAAACTCTTGCAGATAAAGTATGTCATACCGTAGTTGATTTTGTGACACAGAGACTCCATTTTGGATATTTATTTTAAGCACGGTGTAATTTGGTCAGTCGTACTGATTGCTCACAGAGGCACAGAATTAGGCAGCAGCGTTGAGTACACAGTATGACAGTGTCACATTGCCAGGCTTCTAGACAGCTGCCAATTAGGTTGATTAGGGCACAGGTAGGCTGATTGCAATTAGCAGCTGTTTACTGCAGGGCAGTGCTCGCACAGGCTCATCCCTGACAGCGCTCACCCTGTGCTGCTACAGATATAGCCAAGCGTCTTTGGCACAGCTCTATCTGGCCGTTCTATCAAGATAGACTAACGTACATTAACACCTTCCCAGAGTCTGACGGAACTCAGACGTACAGCACACGGAAGAAAAATGTGCAATGTTACTAGGTCCTAAAGAAACATCTGGAAACCGCCGTATTTACGATTGCATCCAAATTACTGAGCCTATGCGAGAACACCACACAGTTACGGCTCTTCAGTCATAAATTTAGATGCGATTCAATTGGCTATGGCACACCAGGTATGGGACTCAGGGTCGACAGTGTCTAGGTCGACACCCATTAGGTAGACACCTATTGGTCGACAGTGGCTAGTCGACACTAGAAATAGGCTGATGCGGCCATTATGTCGACACAAACTCATGTCGACATGAAAAAAGGTCGACGTGAGTTTTTCGTGGTTTTTTGGTGTTGTTTTCTTTGTAAAATGACCAGGAACCCCAATTAGTGTACCGCGTCCCCTTGCATGGCTCGCTTAGCTCGCCATGCTTCAGGCAAGGTGCCTCGCTCCACTAAAGCTATGCTCGGCACAGGTTACCGTTCCCAATCGTAGTCCACGTGGATCGTAAAGTATGAAAAAGTTCAAAAAAAGAAAAAAAATTTGAAAACCTCATGTCAACCTTTTTTGCATGTCGACCTTGTTAATGTTGACCTAATGGTCGTGTAGACCTATTCACTGTCGACCAATGGGTGTCAACCTAAGTGGTGTCGACCCAGAGTTCAGATACCGGCTCACCATCACCCGTACATGCATGTTCTACTTTTTGGTGCAGCGGAAACAATGGGCAAATTTTGCTCTGAGAACTGGCGCACCAGGCATCCGCCTCTTATACCCCTTTTCCACTATCTAGCACGTGTCACAGCCGGGAGCCTGATACGGCTGCGACCCGTGCTAGAGCCCCCTTCTACACTGCGCTCACCATCCCGGCATATTGCCGGGTTGGTGACGCTGCTGGTGACTCGGAGGGGCGGCGATGGGAAATCACATGATCTCCCAACGCCGCCCTTCCATAGACTGTGAACGGGAGCCGTGTTGCATCGACACGGCTCCCGTTCACACTACACAGCTTACCGGGTTGAACACGTGTTCAATCCGGCAAGCTACCCGGGTAGGATTCCCGGATCACTTGATCCGGGAATTTGCAGGGGGGGGGGGGGACGACGTTTCCACTAGAAAAAAACACGAGGGCGCACATTTACCCGTGTTTTTAGAACTAGTGGATAAGGGGTATAAGTCACCATTAAATGTTCTACCTACAGCTCTCAACGTCTTTAGGCCAGAACGTACGGCTCCATCAGGTGTCTCCTGTAACTTCTGCAGAAATTACTTCCACTGGAGATAAAGTTCGGATTCCATCTTTAGGTCACATTGCTGCAGAGTTTGACACGTATGTTAGTGCATCATGTAGACTTCACAGTGCATAGGGATTCGGTAAAGTTTTTAGGTGTAATCCAGAAGTGCCTCTTTAAATCTTGGCAGATATCTTGTGTTGTGTTGTGTTGTAATCTCTGGCATGGACACTCCGTGTTCCCTTCTTTCCTGATTGCTGTGTTTCCAATCTGAATAAATGTAGGCGTGACTTTAAGCATAGACGGTATCTCATTATAGGAGAAACACATGATGTGCGTTCCTTCCATGGGATGGCATGCTACACTTGGCTTTCTTTCTTCTTCTACATTTATTTCTTCTTCTACATTCAACATTAAAATAGTCATCAAACATGTCTAATCTTCAAAGCGATGGCGTGCCGTCTCCATTTTGAAGGCGTGATGGATCCAGGGTGTCCTGATACGACGGCCAGCCCGAGAAAGCTTCAGCTTGCGTAGGCTGACCGCCGCCTGGAAATATTGCAAATGGCGACCGATGGTTTGATGGTGATCCGAGGCTGTATCCTCAGACGCACCACTTGGATCTTGCAAAATGCATGCAAAGTGTATCTCCCACATCGCCCTCCTGCTGCATTTGAATTGAATTACACAGCAATGCACAGCCGCTTCCTTGCAGCTGTGCCGTTCCATCCAAACATGATTTAGGCCCTTAATACTACAGCCATATCCGTATCTTGTATCTGAAGTGTGAGATTAGTGGCTCTGTCTAGAGCTCCCTTAATTACAATGTCTGGAGTCTTCTTTCTGTAGCTTTTATTCTTCCCTCACAAATATGCGGGGTCATTCCGAGTTGTTCGCTCGCTAGCAGTTTTTAGCAGCCGTGCAGACGCTATGCCGCCTCCCACTGGGGAGTGTATATTAGCTTAGCAGAAGTGCGAACTAAAGGATCGCACAGCGACTCCAAAATATTTTTGTGCAGTTTCAGAGTAGCTTCAGACCTACTCAGCGCTTGCGATCATGTCAGACTGTTCAGTTCCTGTTTTGACGTCACAAACACGCCCTGCGTTCGCTCAGCCACGCCTGCGTTTTTCCTGACACGCCTGCGTTTTTTTGAACACTCCCTGAAAACGGTCAGTTGACACCCAGAAACGCCCTCTTCCTGTCAATCACTCTGCGGCCAGCAGTGCGACTAAAAAGCTTTGCTAGTCCTTGTGTGAAACTACATCGTTCGTTGTAATAGTACGACGCGCGTGCGCATTGCTCCGCATACGCAGAAGTGCCGATTTTTTTGCCTGATCGCTGCGCAGCGACCGAAATCTGCTAGCGAACAATTCGGAATGACCCCCATTATCTCTTATACACAGAATTTTGTCTTCCTAAACACCTCCAGTTGTATTAATTCCAGTTTAATTATTTAGATGTCTAGCATACAGCGGTGTACCCGCACTTTGCACATCAGTGGACCAGCTTTGTAATTGCTGGTTTGTAATGAATAGATTCTCTGCATCTATAATAATTTAATACCGCTTACCATCCATCCTCGTCTGTATGTCGTCATGTTCCCAGAGGTCTTTTTTGATCGCAAGGCGTACGCAGGCTGAGTGACACTAAGCGGACGTTTGTGGGTGGTAACTGCCCGTTTTCTAGGAGTGCCTGGAAAAACACAGGCGTTCCCAAGCGTTTTCAGGGAGGGTGTGTGACGTCCGCTCCGGCCCAATCAGCCTGATTATTTCGCATTGTAGGAGTAAGTCCATGGCTACGCACAGATTGGAAAAATCATTCGATGGTGAGTGAGTCGCGAACGGATTTGCAGCTGGCCGGCATATGCAAAGCTTTTCACACTGCGTACGAAGACTGCAAATTCACAGAGGAGCGATCAGGTCTGGGTTAGGCCCTTTGTTCTCTGCTGTAGCTTTCACCTCATTGGTCAGTATGTTGCACATGCTCTCCAGAGCTTGATTGAATTTTCTAGGTTTCCTTATTGCTGTTCCAGCTTGTGTACATGTGTGTTTCAGCTCTTTTATTTAGGATCTATGAGGGGTCATCCCGACCTGTTCGCACGCAGCGGTTCTTCGCTGCGGTGCGAATGGGTCGGAACTGCGCTGTCGTTTTTCAAACACAGCTTGTAACATGGCAGTTAGGAGCTGATTGGATGGTACTTTATCTCTCTCCATGGCTTAGTGTATCTACCCTTGTATAAGTTAGTACTCTTATAGGCCCTACACACTCGGCGATGTGCCGCCGAGCTGCCCGACCGCCGATACGGGCGACCCGGCGGCGGGGGGGCAGTGACGGGGGGAGTGAAGTTTCTTCACTCCCCCCGTCACCCGGCTCCGTAGACTTGCAGGCAAATATGGACGATCTCGTCCATATTGTCCTGCATGCACAGCCGACATGGCCCCAGCGATGAACGAGCGCGGGGCCGCGCATCGTTCATCGCTGGAGCCTCCACACTGCACGATATGAACGTTATCTCGTTCATTAATGAACGAGATCGTTCATATCGTGCAGTGATATCGGCATGTGTGTAGGGCCCATTACTGAACACTTTTGAACTACAGTATTAATACTATCCATTTCATCAGGGTCAAGTTAACAATATGATGGATGGAGTAACAGCTCCAGGCCTCCACATAAAAAATAGGTCCATCATTATAAGTATTAAAATTGCATTTCTAGTTTTGTAACAAGTTATGCAATTTCTCCTTCATCCACTAGGGGACACTGGAGGATCTTTACGGTGGGGTATAGATGGTGGTCCAGTGGGAGCCTAGCACTTTAAATTGTTTAGAATAGTGACTGGCTCCTCCCCATGCAATTTTTCTATTTTTATGTATTTATTGAGACAGTGGTGCTGAAAGCCCAGGGGGTGCACACTAGAGATGAGCGGGTTCGGTTTCTCTGAATCCGAACCCGCCCGAACTTCATGGTTTTTTTCACGGGTCCGAGCAGACTCGGATCCTCCCGCCTTGCTCGGTTAACCCGAGCGCGCCCGAACGTCATCATGACGCTGTCGGATTCTCGCGAGACTCGGATTCTATATAAGGAGCCGCGCGTCGCCGCCATTTTCACACGTGCATTGAGATTGATAGGGAGAGGACGTGGCTGGCGTCCTCTCCATTTAGATTAGAAGAGAGAGAGAGAGATTGACCTGATTTACTGGAGCTTAGGAGTACTGTAGAAGTGTAGAGAGTGCAGAGTTTACTAGTGACTGACCACAGTGACCACCAGACAGTGCAGTTTTATTTAATATATCCGTTCTCTGCCTGAAAAAAACGATACACACAGTGACTCAGTCACATACCATATCTGTGTGCACTGCTCAGCCCAGTGTGCTGCATCATCTATGTATATATATCTGACTGTGCTCAGCTCACACAGCTTATAATTGTGGGGGAGACTGGGGAGCACTGCAGTGCCAGTTATAGGTTATAGCAGGAGCCAGGAGTACATATTATATTAAAATTAAACAGTGCACACTTTTGCTGCAGGAGTGCCACTGCCAGTGTGACTGACCAGTGACCTGACCACACTGACCACCAGTATAGTTAGTAGTATACTATATTGTGATTGCCTGAAAAAGTTAAACACTCGTCGTGTGACTTCACTTGTGTGGTGTTTTTTTTTTTATTCTATAAAAAACTCATTCTGCTGACAGACAGTGTCCAGCAGGTCCGTCATTATATAATATATACCTGTCCGGCTGCAGTAGTGATATATATATATTTTTTATATCATTATTTATCATCCAGTCGCAGCAGACACAGTACGGTAGTTCACGGCTGTAGCTACCTCTGTGCCGGCACTCGGCAGTCCATCCATAATTGTATACCACCTACCCGTGGTTTTTTTTTCTTTCTTCTTTATACATACATACTACTACATCTCTTTATCAACCAGTCTGTATTAGCAGCAGACACAGTACAGTACGGTAGTCCACGGCTGTAGCTACCTCTGTGTCGGCACTCGGCAGTCCGTCCATAATTGTATACCACCTACCCGTGGTTTTTTTTTCTTTCTTCTTTATACATACATACTACTACATCTCTTTATCAACCAGTCTATATTAGCAGCAGACACAGTACAGTACGGTAGTTCACGGCTGTAGCTACCTCTGTGTCGGCACTCAGCAGTCCGTCCATAATTGTATACCACCTACCCGTGGTTTTTTTTTCTTTCTTCTTTATACATACATACTACTACATCTCTTTATCAACCAGTCTATATTAGCAGCAGACACAGTACAGTACGGTAGTCCACGGCTGTAGCTACCTCTGTGTCGGCACTCGGCAGTCCGTCCATAATTGTATACCACCTACCCGTGGTTTTTTTTTTTTCTTCTTTATACATACATACTACTACATCTCTTTATCAACCAGTCTATATTAGCAGCAGACACAGTACAGTACGGTAGTTCACGGCTGTAGCTACCTCTGTGTCGGCACTCGGCAGTCCGTCCATAATTGTATACCACCTACCCGAGGTTTTTTTTTCTTTCTTCTTTATACATACATACTACTACATCTCTTTATCAACCAGTCTATATTAGCAGCAGACACAGTACAGTACGGTAGTCCACGGCTGTAGCTACCTCTGTGTCGGCACTCGGCAGTCCGTCCATAATTGTATACCACCTACCCGTGGTTTTTTTTTCTTTCTTCTTTATACATACATACTACTACATCTCTTTATCAACCAGTCTATATTAGCAGCAGACACAGTACAGTACGGTAGTTCACGGCTGTAGCTACCTCTGTGTCGGCACTCGGCAGTCCGTCCATAATTGTATACCACCTACCCGTGGTTTTTTTTTCTTTCTTCTTTATACATACATACTACTACATCTCTTTATCAACCAGTCTATATTAGCAGCAGACACAGTACAGTACGGTAGTTCACGGCTGTAGCTACCTCTGTGTCGGCACTCGGCAGTCCGTCCATAATTGTATACCACCTACCCGAGGTTTTTTTTTCTTTCTTCTTTATACATACATACTACTACATCTCTTTATCAACCAGTCTATATTAGCAGCAGACACAGTACAGTACGGTAGTCCACGGCTGTAGCTACCTCTTTGTCGGCACTCGGCAGTCCGTCCATAATTGTATACCACCTACCCGAGGTTTTTTTTTCTTTCTTCTTTATACATACATACTACTACATCTCTTTATCAACCAGTCTATATTAGCAGCAGACACAGTACAGTACGGTAGTTCACGGCTGTAGCTACCTCTGTGTCGGCACTCGGCAGTCCGTCCATAATTGTATACCACCTACCCGTGGTTTTTTTTTCTTTCTTCTTTATACATACATACTACTACATCTCTTTATCAACCAGTCTATATTAGCAGCAGACACAGTACAGTACGGTAGTCCACGGCTGTAGCTACCTCTGTGTCGGCACTCGGCAGTCCGTCCATAATTGTATACTAGTATCCATCCATCTCCATTGTTTACCTGAGTTGTGCCTATTAAAATATGGAGAACAAAAATGTTGAGGTTCCAAAATTAGGGAAAGATCAAGATCCACTTCCACCTCGTGCTGAAGCTGCTGCCACTAGTCATGGCCGAGACGATGAAATGCCAGCAACGTCGTCTGCCAAGGCCGATGCCCAATGTCATAGTACAGAGCATGTCAAATCCAAAACACCAAATATCAGTAAAAAAAGGACTCCAAAACCTAAAATAAAATTGTCGGAGGAGAAGCGTAAACTTGCCAATATGCCATTTACCACACGGAGTGGCAAGGAACGGCTGAGGCCCTGGCCTATGTTCATGGCTAGTGGTTCAGCTTCACATGAGGATGGAGGCACTCAGCCTCTCGCTAGAAAAATGAAAAGACTCAAGCTGGCAAAAGCAGTAGCACCGCAAAGAACTGTGCGTTCTTCGAAATCCCAAATCCACAAGGAGAGTCCAATTGTGTCGGTTGCGATGCCTGACCTTCCCAACACTGGACGTGAAGAGCATGCGCCTTCCACCATTTGCACGCCCCCTGCAAGTGCTGGAAGGAGCACCCGCAGTCCAGTTCCTGATAGTCAGATTGAAGATGTCAGTGTTGAAGTACACCAGGATGAGGAGGATATGGGTGTTGCTGGCGCTGGGGAGGAAATTGACCAGGAGGATTCTGATGGTGAGGTGGTTTGTTTAAGTCAGGCACCCGGGGAGACACCTGTTGTCCGTGGGAGGAATATGGCCGTTGACATGCCTGGTGAAAATACTAAAAAAATCAGCTCTTCGGTGTGGAGGTATTTCAACAGAAATGCGGACAACAGGTGTCAAGCCGTGTGTTCCCTTTGTCAAGCTGTAATAAGTAGGGGTAAGGACGTTAACCACCTCGGAACATCCTCCCTTATACGTCACCTGCAGCGCATTCATAATAAGTCAGTGACAAGTTCAAAAACTTTGGGTGACAGCGGAAGCAGTCCACTGACCAGTAAATCCCTTCCTCTTGTAACCAAGCTCACGCAAACCACCCCACCAACTCCCTCAGTGTCAATTTCCTCCTTCCCCAGGAATGCCAATAGTCCTGCAGGCCATGTCACTGGCAATTCTGATGATTCCTCTCCTGCCTGGGATTTCTCCGATGCATCCTTGCGTGTAACGCCTACTGCTGCTGGCGCTGCTGTTGTTGCTGCTGGGAGTCGATGGTCATCCCAGAGGGGAAGTCGTAAGACCACTTTTACTACTTCCACCAAGCTATTGACTGTCCAACAGTCCTTTGCGAGGAAGATGAAATATCACAGCAGTCATCCTACTGCAAAGCGGATAACTGAGGCCTTGGCATCCTGGGTGGTGAGAAACGTGGTTCCGGTATCCATCATTACTGCAGAGCCAACTAGAGACTTGTTGGAGGTACTGTGTCCCCGGTACCAAATACCATCTAGGTTCCATTTCTCTAGGCAGGCGATACCGAAAATGTACACAGACCTCAGAAAAAGAGTCACCAGTGTCCTAAAAAATGCAGCTGTACCCAATGTCCACTTAACCACGGACATGTGGACAAGTGGAGCAGGGCAGGGTCAGGACTATATGACTGTGACAGCCCACTGGGTAGATGTATGGACTCCCGCCGCAAGAACAGCAGCGGCGGCACCAGTAGCAGCATCTCGCAAACGCCAACTCTTTCCTAGGCAGGCTACGCTTTGTATCACCGCTTTCCAGAATACGCACACAGCTGAAAACCTCTTACGGCAACTGAGGAAGATCATCGCGGAATGGCTTACCCCAATTGGACTCTCCTGTGGATTTGTGGCATCGGACAACGCCAGCAATATTGTGTGTGCATTAAATATGGGCAAATTCCAGCACGTCCCATGTTTTGCACATACCTTGAATTTGGTGGTGCAGAATTATTTAAAAAACGACAGGGGCGTGCAAGAGATGCTGTCGGTGGCCAGAAGAATTGCGGGACACTTTCGGCGTACAGGCACCACGTACAGAAGACTGGAGCACCACCAAAAACTACTGAACCTGCCCTGCCATCATCTGAAGCAAGAAGTGGTAACGAGGTGGAATTCAACCCTCTATATGCTTCAGAGGTTGGAGGAGCAGCAAAAGGCCATTCAAGCCTATACAATTGAGCACGATATAGGAGGTGGAATGCACCTGTCTCAAGCGCAGTGGAGAATGATTTCAACGTTGTGCAAGGTTCTGCTGCCCTTTGAACTTGCCACACGTGAAGTCAGTTCAGACACTGCCAGCCTGAGTCAGGTCATTCCCCTCATCAGGCTTTTGCAGAAGAAGCTGGAGACATTGAAGGAGGAGCTAACACGGAGCGATTCCGCTAGGCATGTGGGACTTGTGGATGGAGCCCTTAATTCGCTTAAGAAGGATTCACGGGTGGTCAATCTGTTGAAATCAGAGCACTACATTTTGGCCACCATGCTCGATCCTAGATTTAAAGCCTACCTTGGATCTCTCTTTCCGGCAGACACAAGTCTGCTGGGGTTGAAAGACCTGCTGGTGAGAAAATTGTCAAGTCAAGCGGAACGCGACCTGTCAACATCTCCTCCTTCACATTCTCCCGCAACTGGGGGTGCGAGGAAAAGGCTCAGAATTCCGAGCCCACCCGCTGGCGGTGATGCAGGGCAGTCTGGAGCGACTGCTGATGCTGACATCTGGTCCGGACTGAAGGACCTGACAACGATTACGGACATGTCGTCTACTGTCACTGCATATGATTCTCTCACCATTGAAAGAATGGTGGAGGATTATATGAGTGACCGCATCCAAGTAGGCACGTCACACAGTCCATACTTATACTGGCAGGAAAAAGAGGCAATTTGGAGGCCCTTGCACAAACTGGCTTTATTCTACCTAAGTTGCCCTCCCACAAGTGTGTACTCCGAAAGAGTGTTTAGTGCCGCCGCTCACCTTGTCAGCAATCGGCGTACGAGGTTACATCCAGAAAATGTGGAGAAGATGATGTTCATTAAAATGAATTATAATCAATTCCTCCGCGGAGACATTGACCAGCAGCAATTGCCTCCACAAAGTACACAGGGAGCTGAGATGGTGGATTCCAGTGGGGACGAATTGATAATCTGTGAGGAGGGGGATGTACACGGTGATATATCGGAGGATGATGATGAGGTGGACATCTTGCCTCTGTAGAGCCAGTTTGTGCAAGGAGAGATTAATTGCTTCTTTTTTGGGGGGGGTCCAAACCAACCCATCATATCAGTCACAGTCGTGTGGCAGACCCTGTCACTGAAATGATGGGTTGGTTAAAGTGTGCATGTCCTGTTTTGTTTATACAACATAAGGGTGGGTGGGAGGGCCCAAGGACAATTCCATCTTGCACCTCTTTTTTCTTTTCTTTTTCTTTGCGTCATGTGCTGTTTGGGGAGGGTTTTTTGGAAGGGACATCCTGCGTGACACTGCAGTGCCACTCCTAAATGGGCCCGGTGTTTGTGTCGGCCACTAGGGTCGCTTATCTTACTCACACAGTCAGCTACCTCATTGCGCCTCTTTTTTTCTTTGCGTCATGTGCTGTTTGGGGAGGGTTTTTTGGAAGGGCCATCCTGCGTGACACTGCAGTGCCACTCCTAGATGGGCCCGGTGTTTGTGTCGGCCACTAGGGTCGCTAATCTTACTCACACAGCTACCTCATTGCGCCTCTTTTTTTCTTTGCGTCATGTGCTGTTTGGGGAGGGTTTTTTGGAAGGGACATCCTGCGTGACACTGCAGTGCCACTCCTAAATGGGCCCGGTGTTTGTGTCGGCCACTACGGTCGCTAATCTTACTCACACAGCTACCTCATTGCGCCTCTTTTTTTCTTTGCGTCATGTGCTGTTTGGGGAGGGTTTTTTGGAAGGGACATCCTGCGTGACACTGCAGTGCCACTCCTAGATGGGCCCGGTGTTTGTGTCGGCCACTAGGGTCGCTAATCTTACTCACACAGCTACCTCATTGCGCCTCTTTTTTTCTTTGCGTCATGTGCTGTTTGGGGAGGGTTTTTTGGAAGGGACATCCTGCGTGACACTGCAGTGCCACTCCTAAATGGGCCCGGTGTTTGTGTCGGCCACTACGGTCGCTAATCTTACTCACACAGCTACCTCATTGCGCCTCTTTTTTTCTTTGCGTCATGTGCTGTTTGGGGAGGGTTTTTTGGAAGGGACATCCTACGTGACACTGCAGTGCCACTCCTAGATGGGCCCGGTGTTTGTGTCGGCCACTAGGGTCGCTAATCTTACTCACACAGCTACCTCATTGCGCCTCTTTTTTTCTTTGCGTCATGTGCTGTTTGGGGAGGGTTTTTTGGAAGGGACATCCTGCGTGACACTGCAGTGCCACTCCTAAATGGGCCCGGTGTTTGTGTCGGCCACTACGGTCGCTAATCTTACTCACACAGCTACCTCATTGCGCCTCTTTTTTTCTTTGCGTCATGTGCTGTTTGGGGAGGGTTTTTTGGAAGGGACATCCTGCGTGACACTGCAGTGCCACTCCTAGATGGGCCCGGTGTTTGTGTCGGCCACTAGGGTCGCTTATCTTACTCACAGTCAGCTACCTCATTGCGCCTCTTTTTTTCTTTGCGTCATGTGCTGTTTGGGGAGGGTTTTTTGGAAGGGCCATCCTGCGTGACACTGCAGTGCCACTCCTAGATGGGCCCGGTGTTTGTGTCGGCCACTACGGTCGCTAATCTTACTCACACAGCTACCTCATTGCGCCTCTTTTTTTCTTTGCGTCATGTGCTGTTTGGGGAGGGTTTTTTGGAAGGGACATCCTGCGTGACACTGCAGTGCCACTCCTAGATGGGCCCGGTGTTTGTGTCGGCCACTAGGGTCGCTAATCTTACTCACACAGCTACCTCATTGCGCCTCTTTTTTTCTTTGCGTCATGTGCTGTTTGGGGAGGGTTTTTTGGAAGGGACATCCTGCGTGACACTGCAGTGCCACTCCTAAATGGGCCCGGTGTTTGTGTCGGCCACTAGGGTCGCTAATCTTACTCACACAGCTACCTCATTGCGCCTCTTTTTTTCTTTGCGTCATGTGCTGTTTGGGGAGGGTTTTTTGGAAGGGACATCCTGCGTGACACTGCAGTGCCAGTCCTAGATGGGCCAGGTGTTTGTGTCGGCCACTAGGGTCGCTTAGCTTAGTCATCCAGCGACCTCGGTGCAAATTTTAGGACTAAAAATAATATTGTGAGGTATTCAGAATAGACTGAAAATGAGTGGAAATTATGGTTTTTGAGGTTAATAATAATATGGGATCAAAATGACCCCCAAATTCTATGATTTAAGCTGTTTTTTAGGGTTTTTTGAAAAAAACACCCGAATCCAAAACACACCCGAATCCGACAAAAAAAATTCGGTGAGGTTTTGCCAAAACGCGGTCGAACCCAAAACACGGCCGCGGAACCGAACCCAAAACCAAAACACAAAACCCGAAAAATTTCAGGCGCTCATCACTAGTGCACACACCCACATGGCACTGGCCACACCCCCACAATACTGGTCACAGCTCCTCCCCTTCTCAGTATAGGTCCTTAAACAATTTCAGTCCCAGGTCAATGTGGGCCTTAATCTGGCCCTGTATTTCATGAGCTCACTGTCACCAGTTATGGACCATTTGCAGGGATCGGTATGAAATACCTCCAATCAAAATCCCGACGTTCAAAATCCCGACACCAATTGACCGATGGTCAAAATCCCGACAAGGTCAAAATCCCGACATGGGCAAAATACCGACATTTAAAATACCGACAAGGTCAAAATACCGACATGTAAAATGCCGACAGGTCAAAATACCGACATGCAGTTTTTGTTGTTTTTTGTGTGTATGTCGACATAAGTCAACATGGACACCATATAAAGTGTACCGCGTCCCCTTGCATGGCTTGCTGCGCTCGCCATGCTTCGGGCACGGTGCCTCGCTGCGCTCGGCACACTATTATATTCCCCCTCCAGGTCCACTGGGATGGTAAAGTATGAACAAGTCGGTTTCAATGAAAACAATCATGAAAAACTCATGTCGGTATTTTGACCTGTCGGCATTTTACATGTCGGTATTTTGACCTTGTCGGTATTTTAAATGTCGGTATTTTGTCCATGTCTGGATTTTGACCTTGTCGGGATTTTGACCATCGGTCAATTGGTGTCGGGATTTTGAACGTCGGGATTTTGATTGGAGGTAAACTGACTGCATCCCCATTTGCAAATAGAACAACTCACAGATACCCCGGTTGTCTTCTCTCTCTCTAAAATATAAAAAATATCTACTTGACACATTTCCTTTGTGATTGAGTCTTGTATCACCTTGTAAATGTTCGCATATGCAGTACATCTTTTGTTTAAACGACTCTTCAAAATAAGACTTAGGGTGGCTTTTGCAAGCCACTGATTCGTTGCGGTTTTGGCCCCTTAATTTAAAATGGCAATAATGCTAAATGCAAAATCACTGCTTAGCAAGCTCCAGTCACTCACAACCTTTAGGTTTGTCTAGTACATTCAGTTTTGTTGCATTAATCCAGATATGATTGCTATGGATCCTCAAATGCAAGTTTTTTCTCTACGTATTATAATTGAAGAACTGACTGGGGTAGCAGCATTTTGTCAGTGCTGTGTTTTGGTGCCGGTTTATGTTCCCCAGCAGTGGCAAACGCAGGATTTGCATGGGGGGGTTTCCAGAACTGGGCGGAGCCAATCACGGGGGTGGGGACTGTGGTGACCCAGTATATGCTGGGTCCGTAAAACTAGTGTGTGTGTGTGTGTGTATATATATATATATATCTATACATATATATATATCTACACATATATATATATATATATATATATATACATACATATCTACACACACACACATATATATATATATATACACACATACACACACACATACATATACACGGGTGGTCTTCAGTATGCCGGCTATATATATATATATATATATATATATATATATAGACACACACACACACACACATACATATACACGGGTGGTCTTCAGTATGCCGGCGGTCGGGCTCCCGGCGACCAGCATACCGGCGCCGGGAGCCTGACCGCCGGCATACCGACACGTATTCTCCCTCGTGGGGGTCCACGACCCCCCTAAAGGGAGAAGAGAATAGTGTGGCGCGCGTAGCGAGCCCGCAAGGGGCTCATTTGCGCTCGCCACACTGTTGGTAAGCCGGCCTCCCGGCGCCAGTATGCTGGTCGCCGGGAGATCGTAGTGAACCCATATACACATATACATAGCATATTAAACATGCATACATATATATATATATATATATATATACACACACATACAGTACACATATATATACACATGTATATATATATATCATATGTGTGTGTGTGTGTTTATATGTATGTCTGTATGTATATACATGTGTATATATGTAGGCACATGGATATATATGTACTATAATTAAAATAAAGTAAACTTTTATTGCATTTGCAAGTGCCACCAGGAAGACAGCAGGCTGCAGAGGACGCTAGACAGTCATTAATAATACTCATGCAGCTAAAAAAAAAAAAAAAAAAAATTTTTTTTTTTTTTAGTGGAGGGGGGTTTCTGGGTACTCGGAAACCCCCCCTGGGTGCGCCACTGCCCAGCCATCAAACTTTTCAACGTAGAAGTGTTGCAATTCACAGCAGACCAGAACTTGGAAATAATAAATGCCAAGTACTTCCTCACTTCTTTAACCCTCTCTTCCTCTCTTCTTTAACCTTCTCTAGCAGGTTTCCATCTATTTCACTTGACATCCTCTGGCCCAGATTTATTAAGCATTGGAGAGTGATAAATTGCATGGTAATAAAGTACCAACCAACCAGCAAAATTACAGGAGCTGATTGGTTGGACTTTATCACAGTGCAATTTATCACTCTCAAAGGCTTGATAAATCTGGGCCTCTGTCTGGACTATTGCTGTCTCTCAGTCTCTAAATTTCTAGCAAACTTAAGAGGAGGAACCCAAAAGCCTCCAAAATTGCAGTAGAAGGACCAGTTGTCATCAGCTGCTGACTTCATACATGGGTCTCCACCAACAATAGTGAAGTGGAAGCTGCCCAATCACATTATTATTTCACAGCAGGTGCTAGAACAGGCGGGGCCATCTAGAAAATAGACAACAGAAAGAAAGTACCCAACACTCTCCTGTCAACCAGTAAAAAGGCTGCTGTCCTCTTTGACCATAGAATGCAGAAGTCTCACATGTAGGTGCAAACATAGGGTAAGCCACCAACCAGGTTCTTCTGCTGAGAGCGTGGACCTATCTCTAAACAATACAGTATATTGGGTCACATATTAATTAATTTAAATTGAGAGTCAACTTTCTTGGAGGTACCTTGAAGGCCTTCAGAATGGCAACAGTTTGACCAGCTCTCCTGATCAGCTGCTGATCTCGTATATGAGACTTGAAAGCATTTGCGTCCAAAACGCACAGAAAAAAATGTTGCATGTACATGTTCATTTTGAGTGGCACATATTTGAAGAGAACTGGAACATTTAAATACTTCCAGATTAAATTACATTTAAAGTGCATCGTCAACACACTGGAAATGCCAATCATCGTCATCATTATCAAATTGAGTAATAGCAATGTACTGTATATTTTATGAATAATCTTTCCTCTTCTCTGTAAATGCGCAGTTGTGCAAAATTGTGATGGGACTTTACATTGGAGCATTTTTGCCGCGGATCAGAAATAATCCTTAATGGGGAAAAAAAATTAACAAGAGGCTCTATTGCCAACCAATAGAAACATACAAGCACTAAGGACTAATAAAGACAATAATTGTAATATCGAAGAATTTCCTGTCAGTGAAGCCTTTACATAAGTTGTGGCAAAAGAAAGAGGTTTTCAGTGCATATTTTATTAATTAAATATCCTTGATGGTAAGATTTGCTAAAAAAAAACCAATCTGTCATTGATTTTATATATGCTCGCTAACATTAACAACTGGAAATTCGGGTCAATATATGTCACACCCCCATTTTGACCAAACCACACCAATTTGTACCAAACTTCCCCTTACCTTTCTGCCAGGCCAGGCTTATTTCGACTGCTGAAAATCGAGACTGTTGGCAAGTATGGTTTTTTAATAGGTCTTTAGGTACTGAGGCTTGTGACAAGGTTGGTATCAAAATAATTTGATTAGTATGTATCTCTCACCGTCCCTCAGTGGTGGCGGCCATTTTGTGGACTGAGGCAATTTAATTCATGATCTCTTTTCTCGTAAATATTGGTTCAGCCTATAAAATTGCTGCCTAAATTTGGCTTCGGCAACGCCTCCAATTTAAGTGCCTCATGTTTTCCCTAAACAGCAAGTAATACTGGCCGCAGAGTGGAGAGATGTTACATTTGACTTGTGGATGAGCTGGACTCATAACTCACAACCAGTTGATAATGTTGATTATTTTCCCTTTATTTTACAAATGGTTAATGCTGCCATGGTCCTGTCCTTTGCAGAAGAGGCTGGATTCCACTGTAAACTGTAAATAGAGCACCCCTACATTATTTGTCTTTAGCCAGAATTAAAGGTCTTGTAGGAAATTATTTGTAAGAATTGTGCTGTATATGTCCGTTACATCATTCCAAATATAATTCTAATTACGAAGCATAAAAAACTACTTTGTAAACAAAAAAATATCCACAACATTGTGTGCTTTCTTCTGCACGTTAACACGTAAGCTGTCCGGCATTAAATATTCCTCATGAATGCTGACCACAAGATGCATGTATAGCGACGCGTTTCACATTGCTATGTCAATTATTGTATTATGTCAGTTTGTAGCATTATGTGTGTGTTTTGGCGTCAAATGGATTAATAAATTATAGTTGACATTGCAAATTCTGTGTTGAATTTTTAAGTTATTTTACATTTACAATGTAGTTTACTTCATTTGTATTTTAGGAATAAGTAGATCCATCTATAATAATGTTACTATGTGATAAAACAGAGAAATATAAGTACTTATAAGGAACAAGAAGTAAAGGCAAACATAAATTAAGGATTTAGCAGATACAGGGAAGCTAGGGACCCCTTATATTCTAAATCTGACCTTGCATGGCCTCAATCAAAGGATACCATATATTGCATAAAACAGATTTAATTTTTTTTATATTTATCAGACCTGGATTAATCCAGAAACCTCTGATGTATATAAAGGATGTAGTGTGTGAGAAAACCTCATTCTTTATAGTAACCATTCCAAATACATATACTATAATATGTTAAAATAATGAAAACAATTCTACGGGAAATAATAAAGTTTGAACTCTACTTCAATATAATGAGAAAAACACACTTTTATTATTCTAAATTTCCTCCGAATTCCTAGCAAGGCTACTACTAGTATAAAGTACCCTTTGCCACGTTATATTATCTTACTTATAAAAAATATCCAGTGTTTGTTATCTTCATTATACATCTGCCCCCCAACTACCTATACCAGTGCCAAGCTCAGCTGGCCTCATTCTCTTCACTTGGCCAGATCAATAATTTTGCTAAACTGAATTGTGGAACTTAGGGGGATATTTACTAAACAGTGATAAGAGCAGAGAAGTGAGCCAGTGGAGAAGTTGCCCCATCAACCAATCAGCAGCTGTGTATAATTTTATATTATGCAAATTATAGATGTTACTTCAGTGCTGATTGGTTGCCATGGACAACTTCTCCACTGGCTCACTTCTCCGCTTTTATCACTGCTTAGTAAATGTCCCCCTATGTCACTGTTTTGGCCAAAAACGCCATCTCAGACTACGCCACTAGATAACTTTCCATCTAAAAAACCAAGTCCCCGATACAACCAAGCCCATGTTTCAGAAGGATAGTTAGGACTATCCCACAGAAATTTTTACTCATGACACTTCATCACTTTAAACTCTTTCACCTGTTTATTCAAAAGAAAAGAAACGTTCTGTGTATGTGCGCTGTTATAGTAAATGTGTCTTTTTGTTGTAGTCATGTTTGTGTATAGGTGCATTACATTTGTAAGTAAGCTCTCTCTCCACCTCTCCCACTACAGGAGAAGAAGTTTCCCTCCGTGGGTTCAGCAGACCCGCGTCTGAGGCTGGCGACTCCATGGAATGGGGCCCTTCCACCTCTGCCTCCTCGACTCCAAATCACAGAAAATGGAGACTTTCTAAACTCAAGTGACCATCACTAACCGGAGCTGAGGGGTCCATCCCGGAGCCTGGGGGGAGGAAGGGGGACTGGGGATCCCCCACTGAGGCGTGTGTCCGGAGGCCTGAGGGGGAGGGGGCTGGGAACCCCCTTTCCTCCCTAACTCTGACACCCTCCCTCCGCGCCGTCCAGACCTGCGGCCGACAATCTGTGTGACCCCGGACACGTGAGAAGTGGAGAGGAGAGAGAAGGGGACAACGCACTGAACTTATCCTAAACATATAATTCTATTTCCTAAGCCTTTGTTATCTTTAGACTTAATCTATCAGTTCCTCTGTTCTCATATGCCCCAAACTATCCCACTTTCATCGACCCCTTTTGAGGCTCCCCATCTCCCCCTCCTCCCTCTCTGTCTCAGGTCTGAGGCCCTGGGATTCGCACTGACAGATCTGCACTGTAGGGGATACCTCCCTAACCCATTTTTCCTACCTGCATTTTCTCACACCTTTACCCCCAACCTTCATTCCCTCTCTAAACAACTCTCATATACTTCCATTTCCTTTCACTGCTCAACTATCATCGTCATCATCATCGTCCATCTTCTTCACACCCCCCAAACCTCCTTTCCTGTACGAGACAAGCAGATGCTCAATGAGCTGGCTAGCTGAGACTATTAAGTTTAGATTCTAAGTGGAATGAATGGGAAGTACAGTAAAGGCCACACAGCCACGTATAGAAGGAGGTCGTGAAGGAGGAGCAGCAGGTGCAGGATCCAGGGGGGGTGGTATGGGGAGGTATAGGATCAGAGGTCAGGAGAAATACGTAAGGACTGAAGAAAGCCAAAAGTGACCAATAGGAGAGGTCTAGATACTCTATAAAGGAGCTATCAGAGGGATGAACCCTGTCAGCTGGTTACACAGATACATAGCGCATTTTACCTCCTTAAATGGGCAGCTGATTTGGGAGACTAGAGATGATTTAATTCTTATAAATATTATTATTATTATCGAACTTTATTTATTTCTCTAAAACCTGTCAGTCCGCGTGGAGCTGAACGAGTGATAGAAGTCTCCCGCCCAAAGAGCTTACAATCTTACTCCACTTCCTGTGACACGGGGAGTTTATAAATAACTTGGCCTCAAAGGTCGCATGGAACTTGCATTTGGAAGGGGAGGGAGGTGGGAAGGGATTAGTTCCACCCATTATCAGTGGTTGGTGCCATAACCTGCAGGTCCCCTCTTCACCTTTGGTGACAGGGACAGCTGGACCTGAAATGAATGTTTCAGTAAAGATATTCTGATTGTATTTGGTTCTTTTTGACGTTCTGTGTAAATATAAAACATTTAAAGAAAAAAAAAGAATTCAGAGTCGTTCTGTGAATCGAGAGCTCAGACAGCAGCTAATTATTTCTGTTATTTATTATGACATATATTTATATATTTACCGATAAGACAAACAGGTGCTGCCGTTCATTGTCTGCTCAACATTTCACTTCTCCGGTCTCTACACTCATCAGAAGGTCCGGTCATATTTCACCACAGGGATCTTGAAAGTTGACCCTTACATGATTAAAAAAAAGTCATTATTTAAAAAATAAAAAATATATATATATAAAAAAAGTCAAGGAATGCACACGTTTGGATGAATGCGGAATCCTCAGTTAGAGATTTGACTTAATACCAAAGTGAATAAGAATTAAATTACAAGTACAAAAAGTTGGATGGTCGTTAAAGAGGAAGTATTACATCCCTCTAATGTTAAAGCAATGCTTAATATAAAGCGCTGTGGAACATGTGCGCTATATAAATAACTGGAAAAAAATAATAGCAAACTCTATTGTTAATTAGCAGAAAAGTGTATATGCTGCCTCTAAGATCTCCCCTTTCCGATTGAAGCCCCCAATTGTTAATTATCGCTGGGTGAAGAATTGCAAAATAGTTGAAATTGTCATAACTTTATGGATTCTGACAATTGGACAAATGCCGCAGTCTAAAAACGGGGAGCAGCACCCGAATCAGTAAAATGCAGAGATAAACAACTGTAAGCACTCTAGTTACCCTGGAACTACAAGTACCATCATGCTGGATTTTAGAAGAGTAAATCCCAACGTTTTGGATTGTCATTGTTCTGCAAGTCAGGGTGGATTGGCGTAAATGGGTCCAAATGCAGAACAGAATGGTACTTCCTCTTTAATATGATAACATATATGCAATTGGCTGTGATTTTAGTGCCTGTTTGTGATTGATATTTGATCCTGGACATTTCCCCCCAAAAAAAATTTTGATATGCGGCCCATCGGCCTCAGATTAGTGAATCGCGCACACTAATATTTTGATTCATGTTAGAATTGCAATATGTTTTCTAAACTGTGATATCAACCCTTTCTGTAGGAAGGACCCTCTGATGAGATCCGCAGTCAAGCAAAAATGTTTGCCCCCCTTTAGTTACTTTGCTTGATAAAACTCCGAAGGCTGCATATCAATAATATTGGTAACAGGAGAAACTACACATTATCTAAAGGTGACTAAGCCTAACTTATTTTTGGGTGTATACTTTTTAAAACAATAAAATAAAAAGTTAAATATGTAAATGAATTGTCAACTTGTTATTAACTCTTTATATTTCTCAACAAATGTTTAAAAATTGTGTTTACCATTGTGACAAAATGTGTGCAGCCGCCGGGGCAAAAAAAGCCCAAACCCTGATTTTCATGCCTTGGATGTCGTGTGAGGCATAAGGAGGGTGCATGGAACCAGTAACGCCGAGGGGGCGGGGAGAGAGGGCACTAATTAACCTGGCCCATGTCTGATGGAGGGGCACCGTGGGGGCCAGCTCCCCCCCACCTTACTTTTTTTTCCCTCAGTCCAGCATTTGCTACTGTGTGCTGGGATGCAGTGTGGCCAGGGAGACGCTTAAAATGCCATTTTTTCTGTATTTTTTTTTCTAAGGGTGCATGGCCACGCCTCCTGTGATTAGGCCGCACCCCCTGAAAAGTACCTGGGCCAGCCAGGTTCTCCACTGCCCTGCATGGACCTCTTCAGGGGTTTCTCATGGGCCATTTTAATTGCTGTCATTGTTCTTAAGTTTTAAATGTGTCACTTGAAATTTGTGAGGGATCTGTGCATGATGATATAGATTACCCCAGATAATGGTATCTCAGGTATCACAAAAACATATGTAGCCAGTTATTCCTTTTACCGATGAAGGATTGCTCGATTACCAAGGGGGTGTGAACAAAGAATTGCACATCTACACGTAACATTCTCATAACGAACATGAGACTTTGAACACACAATCATGTATCATAAAATATAAAAACACACAAATGAAACTGTTGTTACGTAGGTGTTTCGCAGAGATTTTCGGATTTGCCCAGATTTACAAGGATCTCAAAAAGGCCTCTTATTGGCTATCCGGCTGTCACATGTTTTGGATAGCCAATAAGAAAAATCTGGATAAATCCGAAGTGGCGTTAAGATCTGAGTAAGTCCGAACTCGCACATCTCTAGTTTTTAGCACCACCTTCTATCAGCTACTACATCCTACTAATTAAACCACTTGTAGCTGACTTGCTGATAGTGAAATTCTTGGGGTAAGAGGCGTTGTGTTTTTCAGAAACAGGACCCATCACTTGACTTCTTAATGGAGAAGAATTAATTTAAAATATACAAATATAGAGCTATGTAATGAGAATAGTATGCAAAAAAAATGTCCTGTCGGCAGATTCATTTCTTTATAGAAAAAGCAGAACTTTATGTTATAATAATAATTTCTCTTTAGAATGAAATCATAATTTTTGTTTAACTTGCTGAAGAAGCCATACTAATGTCTTAATTTTATGAAATCCTTATTAGTTTTTCAAATTTAAAAAAGGTAAACATAGATCCAATCAGCAAACATCAACAAGTGTACAGAATGGCAAACAAAAAAATTACTAGCCTTTTTTCTGTAGCTACAGTAGTATGCTACCGTTCCCAGGTCGCTATAGCTTCTACCAGCAAACGTATATGATAAAGAAAATGTTAGCACTAAAAATTATTCTAATAAGTGACAATATATTTAAAACTCTTTTAACATTTAATACAAAGAAGTGAAAAAGAATAAAAAAAAGTTTAAACAAAAATGTTTAAATATAAACATAAATTTGTATCGATTAGACCAAAAACTATTTTAAGTAATAGCACCAATATTCCTGTATATAGCTAAATAATGCCTCTTATTAAATCTCATGACAATAGCTGTATACAATAATATAATAATCATATACAGAACATCAAGTATTCCACTGTATCCAACAACCTAATTGAGCAGATTTCAGGTTATAGAACCAACGCGTTTCTCCACTACCAGCAGTTTCATCAGAGGAATTCATTGTTGCTGTGGAAGAGAGTAAATGTTTTGACATCAACCAATTTTTGACCGGTAATAGGATTACTAATAAAGTATTGAAAACATATAATATTGCTATTTCTCTAACGTCCTAGAGGATGCTGGGGTCCATTTAGTACCATGGGGTATAGACGGGTACGCAGGAGCCTTCGGCACTTTAAGACTTTTTTACAGTGTGAACTGGCTCCTCCCTCTATGCCCCTCCTCCAGACCTCAGTTTAGAAAATGTGCCCGGTGAGACTGGACGCACGCTAGTGGAGCTCTACAGAGTTCTACTGGAAAATACTTTATTAGGTTTTTTTATTTTACAGGGAAGCTGCTGGCAACAGCTTCACTGCTTCGTGGGACTTAGGGGAGGAAGTAGGAACCAACTTCTCATTAAGTTTCATGGCTCTGCTTCCGCTGACAGGGCACCATTAGCTCCTAAGGGGTACTGAACATAGCCCAAGCCTGGCTAGCGCTCACTCCCACAGCACTGCCGCCACCCCCTAACACAGCCAGAAGTCAGAAGAGTGGTGAGTATATCACCGGAGACCTACAAGAGAGGGGCCCTCCGGTCATCGTTGGCGGCAAAAAGGTACAGCGCAGCGGCGGGACGCTGCGCGACCACGCATCTCAAAACACAGCCCTTCACAACACAGGGTGCAGGGCGCGGAGGGGGGCACCCTAAGCTGCATGGAAAATCCTTACTTTCACTGGCAAAACAGTAAATACATGTATAGCCTCTGATTTACAAACCCCAGCCAGTATAAAAATCATTGTTGCTGAGGCAGGAAGGCGGGGCTTCTCCTCAGACTTGCCAGACACTCACTCAGTGCAATTTTCTCCTGCAGATCACAGAGAGAAGCTGACAGACAATGTTTCCTCATAACAACGCTGAAACAAGTACCAGGGTGTTATAGAGGGGGGGGGGGGGGGGAGTGTTTATTACATTAGGCGAGCGTGCCTAATATTGAAATAAAGTGATGAAGGTTTTGTATAATAAATATGCATATACAATTATCTTCATATAGGGCGCAGTGTGTGAGCTGGCAAATCTCTCTGCGTTTCTCTGACAGATTTTAGTGTGGGTCTGTCATCGATAGCTCCCCAGTGTGATTGTGGTGTGAAAGTGCACGTTTGTGACATGTCAGACAATGGAGAGAGCTCTTCCCCTGAGGAAGCCATTTTAGATACGCAGGAGTGTAATGTGGGGGCCCTTCCCCCACAGAAGGAGCCAGAGTGGGTGAGAAAATTACAAAGTAATATGTCAAAGCTTTCTAGAAAATTCTCTGAGTCTGAACAACAGACAAAATACTGGAGAAAGTCAGTGGAGGATGTACTATTTGCTGATCCCTCCACGTCATCCACACAGGACCCCTCAAGTTCCCCAAAAAAAATCACTTGCGCAGATTATGCAAGGTGACACAGACACAGATTCCGACACAGGTGTCGACACTGGGGATTTGAGAGGGGTGGACCCCAAGTTAGCAAAAAGCATTCAATGGGGGATATTCAAATGTTTCAAAAGTCGGTTGGGTGTCCGGTTTTTCCTGTCTATTAGATAGGAAAAAATAGACACCCAACTGACTTTTCAAACATTTGAATCTCCCCCAATGTATGATAATTGCTATTAGGGAGGTGTTAGAGATTACAGAAACAACACCTGAACCTGAGGAAAAGGCTTATTTTAATTTAAATAAGAAACGGATGATAACTTTTCCTCCTTTCTTTGAAAAATCCTGGTCTAACCCAGAAAATAAATTTCATATTCCTAGAAGAATACGTTTAGCGTACCCCTTTCCTGTAGAAGACAGGAAAAGATGGGAGTCACCCCCCATGGTAGACACCTCAGTTTCTAGGTTGTCTAAGAAAATCATTTTACCTGCCCCAGGGCTGGCTTCATTAAAGGAGCCTGCTGACCAGTGCTTAAAGTGGTCCTAGAGAGGTGGTGGAACTCACCCCCCTCCCCACGGCACCCATGTAATAAAGGTATTGCGCGCGCCGCAAAAAGGGGGTGTGGTCTCAAAAAGAAAGGGGCGTGGTCACACAATAGTAATAATGCCCACAGTAGTAGCACCCAAGTGTAAATTTTGAAGTGGGGGTATGGAAAAGTGAAGGTTTTAATTATGTGCGCGCCGATGGCGTGAGCGCTCCTGAAAAGGGGGCATGGCCACGCAAAAGGGGGTGTGCCCTTCAGTGTAGTTTACCACACCATATACCCCTTATACACCACAATAACAGGACCCCTTTCACATTATAGCACACAGTATGAGCCAAAATTCACATTATACCACACAGTATGAGCCAAGATTCACATCACACCACACAGTATGAGCCAAATTTACATTACACCACACAGTATGAGCCAAGATTCACATCACACCACACAGTATGAGCCAAATTCACATTACACCACACAGTATACTGTAAGCCGAAATTCACATTATAGCACACGGTATGAGCCGAAATTCACATTATAGCACACGGTATGAGCCGCCATTCACATTATAGCACATGGTATGAGCCGCCATTCACATTATAGCATACAGAATGAGCCGAAATTCACATTACAGAGTGACAGCAGGGACATGGAAAATGACAGCAGGGACATGCAAAGTGACAACAGGGGCATACAGTAGGCACTAGAGAGAGAGAAAGGCAGCAGGGTAAGATTACCTGTTTAGCAGCGGCGGTGGTCTGCGGTGCTGTGGATGAGTAGGCTGTGGTAGGCGTGGAGTGGAGAAGGCTGTGGGCCTCAGAGATAGTGCGGAAGAGGAGGCTGTGGGCATGCAGAGGTCAGAGGGCAGGGCGGCAGAGGAGGCTGAGGGTGGCTGCAGTGGATCGGGAACCAGGCTGGCTTTATTATCCCTGCCGCCGCATCGAGCTCCTGTGAACACGGTGCTAATATTTCAAAACTGCTGCGGACCGGCAGCCAATCAGCGACAGATTTGAACTAGTAGCGCCGCGGTCACAGGAGCGCGATGCGGCGGCAGGGATTATAAAGCCAGCCTGGTCCCAGATCCGCTGCAGCTGGGAGTCTGGAACCAGGGCTCCCAGTGCGGCGGTGATGGTAGGGGCGGAGCGACGGAGGGCGGACCAGGAGCTCAGCTTCTTTGTCAGCCCATACAGTAATGCCCACAGCAGTAGCACCCCTTATACTATGCCCACAGTAGTAGTGCCCCTTATGCAATACCCGCAATAGTAGTGCCTCTTATGTCCCCAAGAGTGGTGCCCCTTGTGAAGTGTCTCCTTTACAATGCCCTCATTAGCAGTGCACCCCATCAGTAATGCCCTTAATGGTAATGCCCCTGTGTAGTATTGCCCCCAGTAGTAATGTTGCCTGTAGTAATGCCCCCAGTCGTTTAGCCCCCTGTAGTTTAGCCCCAGTAGTCATGCCCCCACTGGTAATGCCCCTGCAGTTATGACCCCAGTAATTTACTCCCCCTCCCCCTTTAGTTTAGCCTCCCAGTGGTAATGGCCCCAGTAGTTTTGCCCCATGTAGATTAGCCCCGTTAGTAATGCCCCCAGTAGTTTGCCCCAGCCCCCCTGTAGTTTGCCCCCTTGTAGTAATGCCCCCAGTAGTAAAGCCCCCCAGTAGTTTGCCCCTTTGTAGTTTGTCCCCAGTATTAAAGCCCCCCAGTAGTTTGCCCCAGTAGTAAAGCCCCCAGTAGTTTGCCTCTGTAGTATAGCCCCCCAGTAGTTTGCCCCAGTAGTAAAGCCCCCAGTAGTTTGCCTCTGTAGTATAGCCCCCCAGTCGTTTGCTCCTCTGTAGTATAGCCCCCCAGTAGTTTGCCCCTCTGTAGTATAGCCCCCCAGTAGTTTGCCCCTCTGTAGTATAGCCCCCCAGTAGTTTGCCCCTCTGTAGTAGAGCTAGGGAGGCCAATCCCGGAATCGGGATCCCAGGATTTGGGCCCAAAAATGCCGGGATTTGAATCCCGGGATTGGAGCATCCAATCCCGGAATTCACGGGATTACACTGCGCATGTGCGGGAGGGAGTGTGTGTAAGTAATACTGCTTATACTTAGGTGGGCGAACGCGAACATAGACGAACGCTGAACGCGGTGGCACTTCAAATGTGGCGCCGGCCGCCAGCCAATCAGAGCTGGCGGACCGGCAGCCAATCAGGGAAGCTGCCGCAGCAGCCAATCAGGAGCGACTGCTGCGGCCGCTTCCCTGATTGGCTGCTGGTCCGCCAGCTCTGGTTGGCTGGCAGCCGGCGCTTCATTTGAAATGCCGCCGTGTTCAGTGTGTCCATGGCTGGCGCCCACCTAATAGTAAGTGGTACTTACACCCACCCTCCCTCCCGCGTCGCTACCAACCCTCCCCGCTACCTACTGTACATCCTCCCGCCCAGCTACCTACACCCTCCCGCCCAGCTACCTACACCCTCCCGGCCAGCTACCTACACCCTCCCGCCCAGCTACCTACACCCTCCCGCCCAACTACCTACACCCTCCGCACCGCTACCTACACCCTCCTGCACTGCTACCTACACCCTCCCTCCCTTCCCCGCCGCTACCTACACCCTCCCGCACCGCTACCTACCCTCCAGCACTGCTCCCTACACCCTTCTTCACTGATCCCTACTGCAATCCCGGGAATCCCGGGATTGATCGTTTTTCAATCCCGAATCCCAGGATTGAAAAAACGGCCCGGGATTGGCCTCCCTAAGTATAGCCCCCCAGTAGTTTGCCCCTCTGTAGTATAGCCCCCCAGTAGTTTGGCCCCTCTGTAGTATAGCCCCCCAGTAGTTTGTCCCCAGTAGTATAGACCCCCAATAACAGCGCCGCTAGTAGTGCACATATGGGAGGGGGGGGGGGAGGCACCATACTTACCAAGCCCCGCTCCCGCCGCAGTCCTCTCTTGGCGCCCGCTCCTCAGCACTATGGGAGAGGCGTCATGACATCTCTCCCATAGCGCGTACTGACAGAGCCGGAGGCAGGAGCTCAGTACTGAGTTCCTGCCTCCGGCTGCCTCTGTGCGGGGAGAGCCGGGCGCCGCTGATAACAGCGGCCGCCCGGCATCTCCCTGCAGCGCCGGGACATCGGGTTAGGTGAGCCGGGGGAGGCGGAACTGCGTTCCGTCTCCAAGTGGAACTGACGGAACGCAGTTCCGCCCCGTTCTGGCTCACTTTAACCCCTGCTGCTGACCGTAAGTTAGACGACCTTAAAATCCCTTTATATGGCTACCGGAACGTTTACATTGCTTGTACATAGGTAGGTAACGCTATTGAAAAACGGTCAGACAACTTACTAGCAAATATAGACACAGTTGATAAGGATGATATGGTCTTAACTCTCGGCCACAAGGATTCTGCAGGATACTTGGTGGAAGCTATGAAGGATATTGGTTTATTAGGATCAAAATCCTCAGATATGGCGATTTCAGCTCGCAGAGCACTGTGGATTCGCCAATGGAATGCAGATGCAGAATCAAAAAGGAATATTGAAGCGCTCCCCTACAAGGGTGAGGCGCTATTTGGGGACCAGCTGGATGCCATGTTTTCAACGACTACCTCAGGTAAATCAGCATTTCTTCCTTATGCAGCGACACCTGCAAAGAAAGCATCTCATTCGCATCCGATGCAGTCCTTTCAGCCCAACAACACACAAAAAAGCCAAAGGTACCCCCTTCTTTGCAGGAAGAGGGCGGGGCAGAGGTAGGAAACCTACAACAGCATCAGGATCGCAGGAGCAGAAGGCAACCGCTGCTTCTGCTTAAACCACAGCATGACGCTGGGGCTCCCCTACGGGAGTCCGCTCAGGTGGGGGCAAGGTTACAAGTTAGGGAGTTTCAAGATCTTCCCCATGCCGATTTTTCAAATCAGCCTTACCAGTTTCTGTTCAAGACAGAAGAAATATAACGGAAGCAATACAGAAATTATGTCAGGACGAGGTAATT
This sequence comes from Pseudophryne corroboree, assembly GCF_028390025.1. Lineage (NCBI taxonomy): Eukaryota > Metazoa > Chordata > Amphibia > Anura > Myobatrachidae > Pseudophryne > Pseudophryne corroboree. The sequence continues at coordinate 452,383,456 of NC_086451.1, forward strand.
ACCTTAGTCCCTTGGCTACAACAGGAAAAAGGATTTTATTCAAGCCTGTTTGTGGTACCGAAGCCGGACGGCTCGGTCAGACCGATTTTAAACCTAAAATCGTTGAATCTTTACCTAAATAGGTTCAAATTCAAGATGGAGTCCCTGAGAGCAGTAATCTCCAGCTTGGAAGAGAAGGAATTTATGGTGTCGGTGGACATCAAGGATGCTTACTTGCATGTTCCCATTTACCCTCCACATCAAGCATACCTGAGGTTTGCGTTTCAGGACTGCCACTGCCAGTTCCAGACATTGCCATTCGGGCTCTCCACAGCACCGAGAGTATTCACCAAGGTGATGGCAGAGATGATGGTTCTCCTTCACAAGAAAGGAGTCAACATAATTCCTTACCTGGACGATCTCCTGATAAAAGCAAGATCCAGGGAGAAGTTAGTGCAGAACATTGCACTATCCCTGACGGTGCTTCAACAGCACGGTTGGATCATAAACTTTCCAAAATCACAGTTGGAACCGACGATGAGATTATCATTTCTGGGAATGATACTGGACACCGAGGTACAGAAAGTATTTCTACCGGTGGAAAAGGCTCTGGAAATCCAGAAGATGGTCAAACAAATTTTGAAACCAGCATGTGTGTTGATTCATCAGTGCATCCACCTGCTGGGGAAGATGGTAGCAGCCTACGAGGCTCTACAGTATGGTCGATTCCATGCCAGGGTGTTCCAGTGGAATCTACTGGACAAGTGGTCCGGATCGTATCTACACATGCACCAGAGCATACTCCTGTCGCCAAAAGCCAGAATATCATTCCTGTGGTGGCTACGCAGTTCTCACTGTCACGTCTAGCAAAGTTTGAGGATCCAGCAGCTGAGTGTTAGGGTCTCCTGCTCTGTGCTGCCACGTCGTCATGGCAACCGGGAGACAAGTGCAGAGCAGTCTAATGGGCAGACTGAAAGGGTGAACCAGTCCTTGGAGCAGTTCCTCAGGTGTTATGTCTCCAAGTGTCAGACTGACTGGGTTGCTCATCTGTCCATGGCGGAGTTTGCCTATAACAACGCGGCTCACTCTGCTACAGGGATCTCTCCCTTCCTTTGTGTGTATGGGCATCATCCTAAGGCCAATTCTTTTGACCCCCAGGACTCCACGCCTGGTGGTTCCTCTGTGGTTTCGGTCCTTAGAGGTATTTGGAGGAAAGTGAAGAAAGCCCTTGTGTCTGTGTCATTAGTGACCAAAAGGGTTTTTGATAAGCGGAAAAGACCCTGCAGCTACCAAGAATTTGAAGTTGAGACAGCCATCTCATAAGTTAGGCCCCCGGTTCATCGGCCCTTATAAGATCACTAGGGTTATCAATCCGGTGGCATTTCAGTTAGATCTTCCCCGTTCTTTGGGTATCAATAAAACATTTCATTGTTCCCTTTTAAAACGGGCGATTAGTAATCCTTCTTCCAGTGGAAGACCTTCCCCTCTTCTGATACGTGGCCAGAGGGAGTTTGTTGTTGAAAGGATTCTTGACTCCAAGATGGTTCGGGGTCGGCTGTCATTTTTGGTGCACTGGAAGGGGTATGGCCCGGAGGAGCGGTCGTGGGTGCGCAGTTGTGATCTTCATGCCCCCAGACTGTTACGCTCTTTCTTCTCGCAGTTCCCCGATAAACCCGGTGGTAGGGGTTCTTTGACCCCTCGTCAGAGGGGGGGTACTGTTAGGGTCTCCTGCTCTGTGCTGCCACGTCGTCATGGCAACCGGGAGACAAGTGCTAGCGGAGTAACCTGAGCGTAGCTGATACTCCGGTTTGGGTCTTTTGCTGTGCAGTGGTTACAGGCTCTGTGCACGGCAGGGGATCCGGTGCTGGTTTTTGTGCCCACAGTCTGTGAGGTCTGAGTGGGGCGTGGACAGCACCTGCTATATAAACCCTCTTCTCAGGTTAGGCAGATGCTGCTGAATCTTTGTTGGTTAGTCAGTTCCTGAAAGCTAGCTAGTACTGTGTAAACTTTGTATTTGTTTGTTGCTTACTGCAAATAGGCCTTGGGATTTGGTATTACACTCTGCCAATCCAGACCTAGCAGTAAGACTGGAGTCAGTCGTTTAACCTGCTGGGGTTCTTTTGCTACTCTGTGAACCTAGCAAGTTTGCGGCTGTATTCTCAGACTTGCCTGCCAAAATCCTTTCTCACTGTGCTAGGTGTTCAGGTGTCAGTTTAGTGGCAGTAAGCTGAACCAGTGCACTGCAAGTGAGGACTAGGATTGTGGAGACTCTCCTTGTGTCTATTATTCCATCTCTGACCAAGGAGTTTACTGCCACACCCGTTGGTAACCCTTTAGGGTTTTGCTGTTGCCCTTAGCAACAGCATTTCGGGTTCTCTACGTATTAAATCACAACATCTCGCTTCTTTCCATCTGAGCATTCCTAATACTAGGGAGACACCCAGTTTCTTAGCCTTTGGGCTTCTCTGTTCACTTTGTGTTTATTTTGTTACCCTATCACCTTCTATGTATGTAATGTCATATTCCCCAGTCTGTCTGTGAGTTCATTTGTTTTGCATCCCTCTCCGTTCAGACACCAGTACATTCCTGCTGGCACTGGTGTGCATAACATATTCAGCAGCCTAATACTCCTGTTGAAATTTTGTGGGAATATGGAGCATACCCCTCAAAATACTTTGCAACAGGTGGTCGATCAGGTGCAGGTCCTGACTCGACAATTTAATGATTTGTCCATTAAAATGCATATCTCGCAGGCCGCTGGCGGAGCTCCCGCAGCAGCAGTGCCTTCAGGGGTTAAGGAGCCGAAAGTAAATCTCCCGGATCGTTTTTCTGGAGATCGCTCGCAGTTCTTTTGTTTCAAGGAGAGCTGCCAGCTATATTTCCAGCTTAGGCCTCAGTCTTCTGGGTCGGAGATTCAGCGGGTGGGCATAGTGATTTCCTTGCTACAAGGAGACCCACAGGTCTGGGCATATGGGTTGCAGACTGACTGTCCGTCGCTTAAAAGTGTTGATGCTTTTTTTACGGCACTGGACATGTTGTATGATGACCCTGACAAGACGGCCTCAGCCGAGGCTCAGATTTCGATCCTTAAGCAAGGGCGAAGGCCAGTTGAGGTTTATTGTACGGAGTTTCGGAGGTTGGCCCATGATACCCAGTGGAATGACCCGACACCAGTACCGAAGAGGTCTTTCTAACCAGTTAAAAGACCAACTGGTACAATATCCCTTGCCTGTTAGCTTGGATCAGCTCATGCAGTTATCCATTCGGGTGGATAGACGGCTGAGAGAGCGCAGGCTTGAAAGGGAGACCGAGGTTTCCTTCTTTCCCAAGGGAACCTCAGACTCTGAGGAATTTTCCGAGGAGCCTATGCAGATTGGGGCTACCCGTCTCTCCTCGCGTGAGAAGACGCGGAGGAGACAGCAGGGGTTATGTTTGTACTGTGGGAATAAAGGTCATGTGGTAGTATCATGCCCAGAAAAGCCGGAAAACTTCAGGGCCTGAGGGTGATGGGAAATATCCTGTCAGGCCAGAAGTCAGAATTTCCCAAGAAGACTTTTATCATTCCGGTGACCTTGAAGATCCTCGGTCAAACTGTCAAGACTGAGGCCTTTGTGGACAGTGGGGCCGACAAGGTTTTTATGGACCGCCAATTCGCCCTGAAACACTCTGTTCCCTTAGTACCCTTGGCATCGGAAATTGAGATTTGTGGGTTAAACGGGGAACCATTATCCCAGGGTAAAATTACCTCTTGCACTAGCCAGATTTCTTTGTTTATTGGAGCCACACACTCTGAAAAATTGTCCTTTTATGTGACTGTCTGTACTTTTGCCCCATTGGTGTTGGGGTTACCCTGGTTAAGGGCCCACAATCCTCAATTTGACTGGGTCTCTGGGGAGATTCTTAGTTGGGGTACTGATTGTTTCAGTAGTTGCTTGAGCCTTCCAGTCAGGCTTTCGCAGCTAAGTTTGCCAGGATTGCCAGGATGTTATGCAGATTTTGCGGACGTGTTCTCCAAAAGAGTTGCAGAGGTACTACCTCCCCATCGCCCCTATGACTGTGCCATTGATTTGTTGCCGAATGCTAAGCTTCCCAAGAGCAGGTTGTACTCCCTGTCACGTCCTGAGACTCAGGCTATGGCAGAGTACATTCAGGAGAACTTGGCTAAGGGATTTATCAGACCTTCACAGTCTCCAGTTGGGTCGGGGTTCTTCTTCGTGGGTAAAAAGGACGGTTCGTTGCGACCCTGCATCGACTTCAGGGAATTGAACCGTATCACGATTAAAAACTCATACCCACTGCCTCTCATTTCGGTCTTGTTTGACCAGCTTCGTACTGCCACCATTTTTTCTAAGATTGACCTACGCGGTGCTTACAATCTAATCCGAATAAGAGAGGGGGATGAATGGAAGACTGCCTTTAATACCCACTCAGGGCATTATGAATATTTGGTGATGCCTTTTGGGCTCTGTAATGCCTTGGCAGTTTTCCAGGACTTCATGAACTGAACGATGTGCTCAGGGAATATTTGGATAGATTCTTAGTTGTATACTTAGATGACATCCTAATCTTCTCCCATTCCCTGGAGGAACATCGGAAGCATGTACGCTTAGTCCTCCAGAAACTCAGAGACCACCGGCTTGGGGCGAAGCTGGAGAAGTGCGAATTTGAAGTTCAGCAAATCGCATTTCTAGGATATATTATCTCCCCAGAAGGTTTCCAAATGGAGGGTTCCAAGGTACAGGCAGTCCTGGATTGGGTGCAGCCCACTAGTTTGAAGGCGCTTCAGCGTTTTCTGGGCTTTGCGAATTTTTATAGACTATTTATCGCTGGATTTTCGTCTATAGTGGCGCCCTTGGTGGCACTCACTAAGAAAGAGGCGGATGTTGCTCACTGGTCTTGTGAGGCCAAAGCGGCTTTTGCCCGTCTCAAAAGGGCATTTGTCTCGGCCAAGGTGCTGCGACAGCCAGATCCAGAGCGTCCTTTTGTGGTGGAGGTTGATGCCTCTGAGATGGGTATTGGGGCAGTTCTCTCTCAGATGGGGGTGTCTGATAATCGCCTTCATCCCTGTGCTTACTTTTCCCGTAAATTTTCGCCTGCCGAGATGAATTATGACGTGGGTAACCGGGAATTGTTGGCTATTAAGGATGCACTCGAGGAGTGGAGACACTAGCTTGAGGGGGCTAAGTTTGTGGTCTCAATTCTCACCGACCATAAGAATTTGGCATATTTAGAGTCAGCGAAGCGCCTCAATGCCAGGCAGGCACGATGGGCTTTGTTTTTTGCTCGCTTTAATTTTTTGATAACATATCGCCCTGGGTCAAAAAACATCAAGGCTGATGCGCTCTCGCAGAGTTTTGCTCCAATCCAGGAGACCACCGAGGAGCCATTGCCCATTGTGTCCCCATCATGTATTAAAGTGGGCATTACCCAGGACCTCTTGTCATTAGTCCTTAGAGCACAGGAGCAGGCTCCTCCAGACCTTCCGGTAGGTCTTTTGTTTGTGCCTCCTAGGTTAAGACAGCGAGTGTTCCTGGAATTCCATGCCAAGAAGTCGGCAGGTCACCCGGGTATTGCCAGAACTCGGGAGTTGCTATCTAGGGCGGTGTGGTGGCCCTCGGTGGCTAGGGATGTGGATCAGTGGGTTCGGGCATGTGACATCTGTGCCCGAAATAAGACTCCTAGAGGGGTTCCTGTTGGCCCATTACATCCACTCTCTATTCCATCTAAGCCATGGACCCACATTTCAATGGATTTTGTGGTGGACTTGCCCAAATCCTCGGGGATGACAGCCATCTGGGTTGTCGTTGACAGGTTTTCGAAGATGGCGCACTTCGTTCCATTGGTTGGGCTGCCATCGGCCAGATGCCTGTCTGAATTATTTATGCTGCATGTTGTGCGCCTCCACGGGTTGCCACTTGATGTGGTCTCTGACCGCGGATCCCAGTTTGTGGCCAAATTCTGGAGGGCATTTTGTTCCGATCTCCAGATTTCTGTCAGCTTGTCGTCAGGCTACCATCCGCAGTCTAATGGGCAGACTGAAAGGGTGAACCAGTCCTTGGCGCAGTTCCTCAGGTGTTATGTCTCCAAGTGTCAGACTGACTGGGTTGCTCATCTGTCCATGGCGGAGTTTGCCTATAACAACGCGGCTCACTCTGCTACAGGGATCTCTCCCTTCCTTTGTGTGTATGGGCATCATCCTAAGGCCAATTCTTTTGTCCCCCAGGACTCCACGCCTGGTGGTTCCTCTGTGGTTTCGGTCCTTAGAGGTATTTGGAGGAAAGTGAAGAAAGCCCTTGTGTCTGTGTCATTAGTGACCAAAAGGGTTTTTGATAAGCGGAAAAGACCCTGCAGCTTCAAATTAGGAGACTTCGTCTGGTTGTCTACCAAGAATTTGAAGTTGAGACAACCATCTCATAAGTTAGGCCCCCGGTTCATCGGTCCTTATAAGATCACTAGGGTTATCAATCCAGTGGCATTTCAGTTAGATCTTCCCCGTTCTTTGGGTATCAATAAAACATTTCATTGTTCCCTTTTAAAACGGGCGATTAGTAATCCTTCTTCCAGTGGAAGACCTTCCCCTCTTCTGATACGTGGCCAGAGGGAGTTTGTTGTTGAAAGGATTCTTGACTCCAAGATGGTTCGGGGTTGGCTGTCATTTTTGGTGCACTGGAAGGGGTATGGCCCGGAGGAGCGGTCGTGGGTGCGCAGTTGTGATCTTCATGCCCCCAGACTGTTACGCTCTTTCTTCTCGCAGTTCCCCGATAAACACGGTGGTAGGGGTTCTTTGACCCCTCGTCAGAGGGGGGGGGGGTACTGTTAGGGTCTCCTGCTCTGTGCTGCCACGTCGTCATGGCAACCGGGAGACAAGTGCTAGCGGAGTAACCTGAGCGTAGCTGATACTCCGGTTCGGGTCTTTTGCTGTGCAGTGGTTACAGGCTCTGTGCACGGCAGGAGATCCGGTGCTGGTTTTTGTGCCCACAGTCTGTGAGGTCTGAGTGGGGCGTGGACAGCACCTGCTATATAAACCCTCTTCTCAGGTTAGGCAGATGCTGCTGAATCTTTGTTGGTTAGTCAGTTCCTGAAAGCTAGCTAGTACTGTGTAAACTTTGTATTTGTTTGTTGCTTACTGCAAATAGGCCTTGGGATTTGGTATTACACTCTGCCAATCCAGACCTAGCAGTAAGACTGGAGTCAGTCGTTTAACCTGCTGGGGTTCTTTTGCTACTCTGTGAACCTAGCAAGTTTGCGGCTGTATTCTCAGACTTGCCTGCCAAAATCCTTTCTCACTGTGCTAGGTGTTCAGGTGTCAGTTTAGTGGCAGTAAGCTGAACCAGTGCACTGCAAGTGAGGACTAGGATTGTGGAGACTCTCCTTGTGTCTATTATTCCATCTCTGACCAAGGAGTTTACTGCCACACCCGTTGGTAACCCTTTAGGGTTTTGCTGTTGCCCTTAGCAACAGCATTTCGGGTTCTCTACGTATTAAATCACAACATCTCGCTTCTTTCCATCTGAGCATTCCTAATACTAGGGAGACACCCAGTTTCTTAGCCTTTGGGCTTCTCTGTTCACTTTGTGTTTATTTTGTTACCCTATCACCTTCTATGTATGTAATGTCATATTCCCCAGTCTGTCTGTGAGTTCATTTGTTTTGCATCCCTCTCCGTTCAGACACCAGTACATTCCTGCTGGCACTGGTGTGCATAACACTGAGACTTGCCCGAGGAGGTAGATGGCTGTGGGTGAACAAGATGAGGGGGTTGGATATAGTTCCTTCGCATAGGACACGGAACAATGACGAACGTAGGCGGGTTTGAAAGTCAAAGAATAGTATTATGTACAGGGCTGAGGTAGAGAACTGTGGCTGGAGCACGTTGGTTAAAGAACGTAGTTGCGGCTAAAGCACTGCAGGTTGTGGCTTGGAAGACGAGGTTGTGAATAATGAGTTGCGGAACTGTGGATGGTGGTTAAAAGACGTGGCTGGAGGTAAGAACTGTGGACTGTGATTTGAAAGACGAGACTGTAGATAATGAACTGTAGAACTGTGGATGGTAGTTGAAGACGTGGCTGGAGACGAGGACTGTGGACTGTGGTTTGGAGGATGAGGCTGAAGATAACAATCTGCAGGTTATGGTCGGTGGTACAAAGACGTGGCTGGTGAAGTAGATCTGTGGAGTGTGGCTTGAAAGATGAGGCAGAAGACCCGGGCCGACTGTGCCCAAAGGGTCTTACTGGACCGGGTTTTCCAGGAGCACTTCCACAGGCAGTAGCAGGTTAGGAACGGCAGGACTGCAGCAGCAACAGAGAACCGACCAAGCAGGAGCAGGCGTAACCAGAATACGACAAGGATCCTGGGAGCACAGGCTAAAGCACCTACAACAGGGTTGTAACTTGAAGCACTGGCGTCCCTGTCCTAAACCAGCCCCCTTTTATAGGGAGAGCTTCCCCTGGATTGGCTGGAAGAAACAGGAACTATGCTTAAAACTTGGTCTCCAACATGGCGGTGCCCAGTAATGCAGACCTTTCTGCAAAGCCACATTGCTCGCTGCCTCTGGTCTCCTAGCAACGGCTCAGCAAGAGTGTCCCGCCGCCACGAGCGGACCCCCTCACCGCCGCCACTGCTGCCCACGGACCCGGCGCAGCAGCCCACCTCCGCTGCTGCCCGCACACTGCCAGAGAAGCCAGCCCCGCGGCCCCAGCGTACCGGTAAGACTCCGGACGCTGACACTCACCTCCTAGAGGGACGCAGGTTCGGGATTCAAGCCTGGATCCTAGTGACCACGGATGAAAGTCTCCGAGGTTGGGGAGCAGTCACGCAAGAGGAAAGCTTCCAAGGAAGATGGTCAAGTCAAGAAACACTTCTTCACATCAACATTCTGGAGTTGAGAGCCGTTTACAACAGCCTTCTACAATCGGCGCATCTTCTTCAACATCGTCCCATACAGATCCAATCAGACAATGTAACAGCAGTGGCTTACATAAACTGTCAGGGCGGAATTAAAAGCAGAGTGGCAATGGCAGAGGTGACAAAAATACTCCTCTGGGCAGAAAGACATGCAAGAGCTCTGTCAGCAGTCTTCATTCCGGGAGTGGACAACTGGGAAGCGTACTTCCTCAGCAGACACGATCTCCATCCAGGAGAATGGGGCCTCCACCAAAAAGTCTTTGCAGAGGTACCAAGTCGTTGGGGCGTTCCTCAAGTAGACATGATGGCATCTCGTCTCAACAAGAAGCTTCAAAATTATTGTTCCAGGTCGAGAGACCCACAAGCAATAGCAGTGGATGCACTGGTGACCCAGTGGGAGTTCCAGTCGGTGTATGTGTTCCCTCCACTTCCACTAATACCAAAAATTCCCAGATCATAAGAAGAGCAAAAGTTCGGCCGATCCTCATTGTCCCAGACTGGCCAAGGAGAGCTTGGTATCCAGATCTTCAGGAGTTACTGATAGAAGATCCTCGGCCTCTTCCTCTTCGCGAGGACCTGCTTCAGCAGGGGCCGTTTGTTTATCAAGACTTACAGCGGCTACAATTGACGGCATGGCTGTTGAGCGCCAGATCCTAGCCCAAAAGGGTATTCCCAACGAAGTCATTCCCACACTTATTCAGGCCAGGAATGGAGTAACGTCTAGACATTACCATCGTATTTGGAGAAAATATGTATCTTGGTGTGAATCCAAGAATTCTCCAACAGTGGAGTTTCAATTAGGACGTCTTCTGCTATTTCTACAGGCTGGTGTGGATGCAGGCTTAAAATTGGGATCTATCAAGGTCCAAATTTTGGCTTTGTCCATTTTCTTTCAGAAACAGTTGGCTTCCCTTCCTGAGGTTCAAACGTTCGTGAAGGGGGTTCTGCGCATCCAACCACCATTTGTGCCTCCTACGGGACCATGGGATCTTAACGTGATGTTGCAGTTCCTTCAATCAGAGTGGTTTGAACCTCTGCAAGAGGTTGAGTTAAAGATTCTCACTTGGAAAGTGGTCATGCTGTTGGCCTTGGCATCCACAAGGTGGGTGTCTGAGTTAGGGGCCTTGTCTCACAAGAGCCCTTATTTGATCTTTCATGAAGATAGGGCTAAACTAAGAACGCGTCAGATATTTCTTCCAAAGGTTGTGTCTCCTTTCCATATGACACCTCAGCTGTTTCAAAGTCCTTGGATGTGGTCAAAGCTTTGAAGACTTATGTCACGAAAACAGCTTGTATAAAGGAAACCAGAAGCATTGTTCATCCTGTATGATCCCAATAAGATTGGGTGTCCTGCTTCTAAGCAGATGATTGCACGCTGGTTTAGATGTACGATTCAGCATGCTCATTCCACGGCAGGATTGCCGATACCGAGTTCGATAAAGGCCCACTCTATGAGGAAAGTGGGTTCTTCCTGGGCGGCTGCCCGGGGTGTCTCGGCTTTACAGCTTTGCCGAGCAGCTACTTGGTCAGGGGCAAACACGTTTGCTAAGTTTTACAAGTTTGATACCTTGGCTGCTGACGACCTTAAATTTGGTTAGTCAGTTCTGCAGGAACATCTGCACTCTCCCGCCCGTACTGGGAGCTTTGGTACATCCCCATGGTACTAAATGGACCCCAGCATCCTCTAGGACGTTAGAGAAAATAGGATTTCTCTGACGTCCTAGTGGATGCTGGGAACTCCGTAAGGACCATGGGGAATAGACGGGCTCCGCAGGAGACTGGGCACTCTAAAAGAAAGATTAGGTACTATCTGGTGTGCACTGGCTCCTCCCTCTATGCCCCTCCTCCAGACCTCAGTTAGAATCTGTGCCCAGCCAGAGCTGGGTGCTCCTAGTGGGCTCTCCTGAGCTTGCTAGAAAAGAAAGTATTTGTTAGGTTTTTTATTTTCAGTGAGATCTGCTGGCAACAGACTCACTGCTACGTGGGACTGAGGGGAGAGAAGCAAACCTACCTGCTCGCAGCTAGCTTGTGCTTCTTAGGCTACTGGACACCATTAGCTCCAGAGGGTTCGAACACAGGGCATGACCTCGATCGTCCGTTCCCGGAGCCGCGCCGCCGTCCCCCTTGCAGAGCCAGAAGACAGAAGAGAAGCGATGAAATCGGCGGCAGAAGACTCCTGTCTTCATTAAGGTAGCGCACAGCACTGCAGCTGTGCGCCATTGCTCCCACAGCACACCACACACTCCGGTCACTGTGGGGTGCAGGGCGCTGGGGGGGGGGGGGGGGGGCCCTGGGCAGCAATTATAATACCTTTTGGCATAAAATACACATAATACCGTCAGTTAACTGTATATGTGTAAAAACCTCCGCCATTAAGTTACAGAAAACGCGGGACAGAAGCCCACCGCTGAGGGGGCGGGGCCTTCTTCCTCAGCACACCAGCGCCATTTTCCCTTTACAGCTCCGCTGGAAGCAGCTCCCCAGGCTCTCCCCTGCAGTATCCTGATACAAGAAGGGTAAAAAAGAGAGGGGGGGCACATAAATTTAGGCGCAAATAAGATATTTAAGCAGCTATTGGGTAAATCACTTTTTATAGTGTGAATCCCTGTGTTATATAGCGCTGTGGTGTGTGCTGGCATACTCTCTCTCTGTCTCCCCAAAGGACTTTGTGGGGTCCTGTCCTCAGTCTGAGCATTCCCTGTGTGTGTGCGGTGTGTCGGTACGGCTGTGTCGACATGTTTGATGAGAGTTACGTGGAGGCGGAGCAGGGGCAGATAAATGTGGTGTCGCCCCCGACGGGGCCGACACCTGATTGGATGGATATGTGGAAGGTCTTAACCGACAGTGTCAACTCCTTACATAAAAGGTTCGATGACGCAGCAGCCTTGGGACAGCCGGGGTCTCAGCCCGCGCCTGCCCAGGCAACTCAGAAGCCGTCGGGGGCTCATAAACGCCCGCTAGCTCAGATGGTAGACAGTCTACAAAGGCCATCCGATGCATGATTACTGCAATGAAAGATGTATTGCACATTTCTGACTTTAACCCGGTTACCACCAAGAGGGGTATTATGTTTGGGGAGAAAAAGCAGCCAGTGACTTTTCCCCCATCTGATTAATTAAATGAATTGTGTGAAGAAGCGTGGAGTTCCCCTGATAAGAAACTAGTGATTTCTAAGAGGTTACTGATGGCGTACCCTTTCCCGCCAACGGATAGGTTACGTTGGCGGGAAATGGGGACAAGGCGCTCACACGCTTATCTAAAAGGGTGGCACTGCCGTCTCAGGATACGGTCGCCCTAAAGGAGCCTGCGGATAGAAAGCAGGAAGCTATCCTGAAGTCTGTGTATACACACTCTGGTACTCTACTGAGACCTGCTATTGCTTCAGCCTGGATGTGTAGTGCTGCAGCAGCATGGACTGATACCCTGTCAGACAACATTGATTCCCTCGACAGGGATACTGCTTTGCTAACCCTCGAACATATAAAAGACGTCGTCTTATATATGCGGGATGCCCAGAGGGACATTTGCCTGCTGGCATCTAGAATTAATGCAATGTCCATTTCTGCCAGGAGAGTATTATGGACTCGGCAGTGGACAGGTGATGCTGATTCTAAAAAACACATGGAGGTTTTGCCTTATAAGGGTGAGGAATTGTTTGGGGACGGTCTCTCGGACCTCGTATCCACAGCAACAGCTGGGAAGTCGACTTTTTTGCCTCAGGTTCCCTCACAGCCTAAGAAAGCACCGTATTATCAAGTGCAGTCCTTTCGGCCTCAGAAAGGCAAGCGGGTCAGAGGAGCATCCTTTCTGGCCAGAGGCAAGGGTAGAGGAAAGAAGCTGCACCAGGCAGCCAGTTCCCAGGAACAAAAATCCTCCCCTGCTTCCACTAAGTCCACCGCATGACGTTGGGGCTCCACAGGCGGAGCCAGGTGCGGTGGGGGCGCGTCTCCGAAACTTCAGCAACCAGTGGGTTCGCTCACAAGTGGATCTATGGGCTGTACAAATTGTATCTCAGGGATACAAGCTGGAGTTCTAAGCGACTCCCCCTCGCCGTTACCTCAAATCTGCCTTGCCAGCTGCTCCCAGGGAAAGGGAGGTAGTACTGGCGGCAATTCACAAGCTGTACCTCCAGCAGGTGATAATCAAGGTCCCCCTCCTTCAACAGGGAAGGGGTTACTATTCCACAATGTTTGTGGTACCGAAACCGGACGGTTCGGTGAGACCCATTCTGAATTTAAAGTCCTTGAACACTTATATAAAGAAATTCAAGTTCAAAATGATATCGCTCAGAGCGGTCATTGCAAGCCTGGAAGAGGGGGATTTTATGGTGTCGCTGGACATCAAAGATGCTTATTTGCATGTCCCCATTTACCCACCTCACCAGGAGTACCTCAGATTTGTGGTACAGGACTGTAATTACCAGTTCCAGACGTTGCCGTTTGGCCTGTCCACGGCACCGAGAATATTTACCAAGGTAATGGCCGAAATGATGATACTCCTTCGGAAGAAGGGAGTTATTATTATCCCGTACTTGGACGATCTCCTCATAAAGGCGAGGTCCAGAGAGCAGTTGTTGGTCAGCGTAGCACTCTCTCAGGAAGTGTTGCAACAGCACGGCTGGATTCTGAATATCCCAAAGTCGCAGCTGATTCCTGCGACACGTCTGCTTTTCCTGGGCATGATTCTGGACACAGAACAGCAGAAGGTGTTTCTCCCGGTGGAGAAGGCCCAGGAATTGTCATCTCTGGTCAGGGACCTCCTGAAACCAAAACAGGTGTCGGTGCATCACTGCACTCGAGTCCTGGGAAAGATGGTGGCTTCTTACGAAGCAATTCCCTTCGGCAGGTTCCATGCAAGGATCTTTCAGTGGGATCTGTTGGACAAATGGTCCGGATCGCATCTTCATATGCATCGGTTGATCACCCTGTCCCCAAGGGCCAGGGTATCTCTGCTGTGGTGGCTGCAGAGTGCTCATCTTCTCGAGGGCCGCAGGTTCGGCATACAGGACTGGGTCCTGGTGACCACGGATGCAAGCCTCCGAGGATGGGGGGCAGTCACTCAGGGAAGAAACTTCCAAGGCCTGTGGTCAAGTCTGGAGACTTCACTACACATAAATATACTGGAACTAAGGGCCATTTACAACGCCCTGAGGCAAGCAGAGCCCCTGCTTCAAAACCAACCAGTACTGATTCAGTCAGACAACATCACGGCGGTCGCCCATGTATACCGCCAGGGCGGCACAAGCAGCAGGATGGAAATGGCAGAAGCCACAAGGATTCTTCGATGGGCGGAGAATCACGTGCTAGCACTGTCAGCAGTGTTCATTCCGGGAGTGGACAACTGGGAAGCAGACTTCCTCAGCAGGCACGACCTCCACCCGGGAGAGTGGGGACTTCATCAAGAAGTCTTCACACAGATTGTAAATCGCTGGGAACTGCCACAGGTGGACATGATGGCGTCCCGCCTCAACAAAAAGCTAAAAAAAATATTGCGCCAGGTCAAGGGACCCTCAGGCGATAGCTGTGGACGCACTAATGACACCGTGGGTGTACCAGTCGGTTTATGTGTTCCCTCCTCTTCCTCTCATACCCAAGGTACTGAGGATAGTAAGAAAGAGAGGAGTAAGAACTATACTCATCGTTCCGGATTGGCCAAGAAGAACTTGGTACCCAGAACTACAAGAAATGATCTCAGAGGACCCATGGCCTCTGCCTCTCAGACAGGACCTGTTACAGCAGGGGCCCTGTCTGTTCCAAGACTTACTGCGGCTGCGTTTGACGGCATGGCGGTTGAACGCCGGATCCTAGCGGAAAAGGGCATTCCGGATGAAGTTATTCCTACGCTGATAAAGGCTAGGAAAGACGTGACAGCAAAACATTATCACCGTATATGGCGAAAATATGTTGCTTGGTGTGAGGCCAGGAAGGCCCCTACAGAGGAATTCCAGCTGGGTCGATTTCTGCACTTCCTACAGTCAGGAGTGACTATGGGCCTAAAATTAGGATCCATAAAGGTCCAGATTTCGGCCCTATCTATTTTCTTTTAAAAAGAACTGGCTTCACTGCCTGAAGTTCAGACGTTTGTTAAGGGAGTGCTGCATATTCAGCCCCCTTTTGTGCCTCCAGTGGCACCTTGGGATCTTAACGTTGTGTTGGATTTCCTGAAATCACACTGGTTTGAGCCACTTAAGACCGTGGAGCTAAAGTATCTCACGTGGAAGGTGGTCATGCTGTTGGCCTTGGCTTCAGCTAGGCGTGTGTCAGAATTGGCGGCTTTGTCATGTAAAAGCCCGTATCTGATCTTCCATATGGACAGGGCAGAATTGTGGACTCGTCCCCAATTTCTCCCAAAGGTGGTATCAGCGTTTCATTTGAACCAACCTATTGTGGTGCCTGCGGCTATTCGGGACTTGGAGGCTTCCAAGTTGCTGGACGTAGTCCGGGCTTTGAAAATTTATGTTTCCAGGACGGCTGGAGTCAGGAAAACTGACTCGCTCTTTATCCTGCATGCACCCAACAAGCTGGGTGCTCCTGCTTCAAAGCAAACTATTGCTCGCTGGATCTGTTGCACGATTCAGCTGGCACATTCTGCGGCTGGACTGCCGCATCCTAAATCAGTAAAAGCCCATTCCACAAGGAAGGTGGGCTCTTCTTGGGCGGCTGCCCGAGGGGTCTCGGCTTTACAGCTTTGCCGAGCTGCTACTTGGTCGGGTTCAAACACATTTGCTAAATTCTACAAGTTTGATACCCTGGCTGAGGAGGACCTTGAGTTTGCTCATTCGGTGCTGCAGAGTCGTCCGCACTCTCCCGCCCGTTTGGGAGCTTTGGTATAATCCCCATGGTCCTTACGGAGTTCCCAGCATCCACTAGGACGTCAGAGAAAATAAGAATTTACTCACCGGTAATTCTATTTCTCGTAGTCCGTAGTGGATGCTGGGCGCCCGTCCCAAGTGCGGACTCTCTGCAATACATGTATATAGTTATTGCTTCTTTAAAGGGTTATTGTTATGAGCCATCCGTACAAGGAGGCTCAGTTGTTGTTCATACTGTTAACTGGGTATGGTTATCACAAGTTGTACAGTGTGATTGGTGTGGCTGGTATGAGTCTTACCCTGGATTCCAAATCCTTTCCTTGTTGTGTCAGCTCTTCCGGGCACAGTTTCCCTAACTGAGGTCTGGAGGAGGGGCATAGAGGGAGGAGCCAGTGCACACCAGATAGTACCTAATCTTTCTTTTAGAGTGCCCAGTCTCCTGCGGAGCCCGTCTATTCCCCATGATCCTTACGGAGTTCCCAGCATCCACTACGGACTACGAGAAATATAATTACCGGTGAGTAAATTCTTATTTTTAATATAACTACCGGTAAATCCTTTTCTCGCAGTCCGTAAAGGATGCTGCGCACCTGCCCAGTGCTCCTTTTTACTGCATTATATTTTTTCTTCTTACACAAGTTGTCACGTGTTAAGTTGTTATTCAGCAGTTGCTGTGAAGTTTTTCATGCTCGTTGGCATGTTTAGAGTTGTGTGCCATGTTGTGCGGCATGGTTGAACGGTGTGAGCTGGTGTGAATCTCGCCACTAGCTTAAAGTAAATCTTTCTCTCGAAGTTTGTCCGTCTCCTCGGGCACAGTTCCTATACTGAGGTCTGGAGGAGGGGCATAGAGGGAGGAGCCAGTTCACACTGTAAAAAAGTCTTAAAGTGCCGAAGTCTCCTGCGGACCCGTCTATACCCCATGGTACTAAATGGACCCCAGAATCCTCTACGGACTACGAGAAAAGGATTTACCGGTAGGTATATTAAAATCCTATTTTTAGCAAAACTGCAACTGGCTGCGATCGCATACTGGGTTCCACCCAGAACAGGGCAAGACCGCCCAGCATGCAAATACTCGGCAGAGATGCGATCGCAATGTAATCTCATTGATTTGTGGAAGCCCCAGGCGGAGGCAGGCGCAGGGTAGCCATTTTATGGATCGCAGCTGCCGTGAGTGACGTGGCCGCCCTGAACTCGCCCCATTTCTGATGATACGCCAGCCCAACACAGAGTCGGTGCCCCCGCATTGCTGCATCGCCATTCCGTACCTCCCCCAGAATGCCTCTACTTGTCAATCAGGCGGAGGCATTCGCATCAGTAAGTTGGGATCGCATCTCCCCAGCCCGCACACGCGCAGTGTGGGTCCCGCACGTGTGCACTATGGCAGGACACGGGGATATGCGATCACATCGCAGCAGTATCTGCTGCTGAATAAGTCCATAGTAATGATCAAATACATTTTCCCTCATCTTTTTAATCATTAATAGATAAACAAATATCACCACTATAGTGAGTGTAATACTTGTTACCAGCGTCTTGCTGACATGCATTTCCCTCTTGGAGCGCCATCGAAAACTGTGACTCCTACGCATGCTCAGTAGTAAAATATTGTCCGTTTGCGCGATTGCCGCTATACTGTGCATCCCTGAATTAGAACTTAATTCTTAAATTTACAACATGTCAAGTTTGTGTTTTCCTGGAATTCTCTGACAGATTTGCAAATCGGAAATTTGCAGGAAAAACCTGACTTTAGATGGCAATAAAACGTCCGGCCAACTGTCGATGTCTTATCTGTAAGAAGAGTAGAAACCCCGGATTTACTAAGCATTGGGTTTAGATCCCACTGCAAAGACAAACCTGACAAAACAATAAACCTGCCCATACAGGCTTTGTGACGTCACACGCAGCCACTCCGATTAATAAATGGCGACAGCGCAGCCCCTAAATCCACTGCAGATTGATTGGGGAATGCCATTAGCTTCGTTCGCTGTGGAATAGGACCTTTAAATCACGCGGGTTTCAATGGCGTATGAGAAATGACAGTCAAAACCGATGATAGTAAATGCTGGTCTTTATATTGCAATACCCCGTCAATGCCTGTCTGTTTCAGTTACCAAATCCTCTGCTTAGTAAGTATACCCCATACTCCTTACTGTCCTGATTAACATCTCCTCCAGTTTATTTGAAAGGCTTTATAATAATAGCCCTGTCAGAAAATACACATTTAAAAATTCCAAATAGTAAGATATTTCTCTTGTTTAGTGTTGTAAAGAGCAAACGTTTAAAATCTTGTAATCTTATGAAAGGTCTGCGCATAAGAGCTTTCATATTGTACGGGATGAAGGGTGCTCTAGGTTCAAACTCAGAATGACTTCAAAGAGAATTATCTTGTGATCTGTTGCTATCAAATATACAAGCTGAATCACTCATTTTATCTAGAGAGAACCAATTTCCATTTTCTCTCATAAGATTCTCCAAAACCTCCAGGGGCTGTGCAACATCTTTATCTAGAATAATCCATGTTCCCATAATTCCTTTCTAAGTTCTTTCAGAGTTCCTTTTCTACAAAGCGTTCACAGTCAGTTCAAAAAAAGAGATTTGGATTAGATAGATAGAAACATAGAATTTGACGGCAGATAAGAACCACTTGGCCCATCTAGTCTGGCCCTTTTTTATTTTATCCTTTAGGCAATCTCAACCCTTTTTTAACCTTAATTCTTTGTAAGGATATTCATATGCCTGTCCCAAGCATGTTTAAATTGCCCTACAGTCTTAGCCTCTACCACCTCTGATGGGAGGCTATTCCACTTATCCACTACCCTTTCTGTGAAGTAATTTTTCCTTAAATTTCCCCTGAACCCCCCCCCCCCCCTCCAGTCTCAATGTATGCCCTCGAGTTCTAATACTTCTTTTCCTTTGAAGAATGTTTCCCTCCTGAACTTTGTTAAGACTCTTGATATATTTGAAAGTTTCTATCATGTCCCCCCTTTCCCTTCTCTCCTCCAAACTATACATGTTAAGATCTTGTAGCCTTTCCGGGTAAGTTTTGTGATGTAGGCCATGCACCATTTTAGTTGCCCTTCTTTGTACACTCTCTAATGTATTTATATCCTTCTGGAGATAGGGTCTCCAGAACTGGACACAGTATTCCAGATGGGGCCGTACCAATGACCTATACAGTGGCATTATCACTTCTTTTTTCCTGCTACTGATTCCTCTCCCTATGCAACCAAGCATCTGACTTGCCTTTCTCATTGCTTTGTTGCATTGCTTCCCTGCCTTCAAGTCACTTGAAATAATGACTCCTAAATCTCTTTCCTCCTCAGTAGTTTCCATTATAGTACCCTTGATACTATACTTAGCCTTTGGGTTTTTGAGACCCAAGTGCATGATTGTGCATTTTTTAGAATTAAACTGTAGTTGCCACGTTCTTGACCATTTCTCAAGCCTACCTAGGTCATTAATCATTTGTTTGACCCCTCCCGGTGTGTCTACCCTGTTGCATATCTTTGTATCATCTGCAAAAAGGCATATCTTCCCTTCAATACCATCTGCAATGTCACCAACAAAGATATTAAAGAGAACTGGACCAAGTACAGATCCCTGGGGTACTCCACTGGTAACATTTCCCTCCATAGATTGCACTCCATTAACTACGATGAAGATGAAGGTACAAAAGTTTCCTTTATAATTTGCCTTGTGGGGGGCAGTCCCATGATGACTTACAGTCCCATGATAAAAGAGCCTACTGGGACAAATAGTGCTTCACATTAAAGAGGAGTAAAAAAATAAAACACCTAACAAAATATATGAATGCAAATAAATAATTATTATTAGTATCCCGGCCAAACCAGTAGCCTACAAACTTACTATCGCCTTCAAGATTCTACAAGACAACATTAATGATTCTGTTAGAAAAACCTTTAGGTCATGCCAAGGACAGGTAAGAAATGGCAACTGATAAGCCCCATAATGCTGCAACAGTTTTTAAGACTTTTGATGAAGCTTCCAACATCTGAAAGGAAATATGCCGACTTGTAAAATGGGTCAAGGATTTGTAGGTAGTTTTAAAATTTTAGCCCAGATCAATCTATCACCGTTCAAGTTAAGTCAAAGCAGGGCCGTCTTAACATCAGTGTAGGCCCCTGGGCAAAGCAATGCACTGGGGCCCCCTACCCATCCTCCAGCGGTAGGGGTGGGGGGTGCTATCTGCGGCAGCTTTGATGTCCCGCGGGCGGTAGGGGGTGTTCTATCTTCCGTTCAGCATGTAGGACCTGGAGCAGTAATTTTTGCTAATTACTCCTTTACTGTACAGATGGTGGGAGATAAGGTGGAGGGGGGGGGGGGAGCTGTAAACTGTAGAAGGGGGCATTAGGCTCGGTACAGGACTTTCAGGTTGGTAGGGGGTGTTTAATGTGCAACGGAGGGGTGGATTGTGGAGTGGGCTCAATATAATTTTTCTGGTGGGAGGGCAACTTGCTTCACTGGAAATAGATTTCTTAGCATTTAATGGGATAAAAATCTAGAGAGTCCCACCTTTTCAGGAGGTACTGGGTACTTGGGGATCAGAGTTCAGGAGCCAGAGCAATCCACCGACAAAAATATAAAACAGCATACCAGGCATGTGGAGCTGGAGCAGGGAACAGCTGCTGGAACACTGATATCTCTGGTTTTGGGAATAATAGAGACAAGCTGCCAGTGTCCACCGAAAAGGGAGAGGCCCAGCTTTTGGTTACCCTTAGAAAAACTCGTAAGTTAGACAGAACCCGAGATATCTGGCTGGGAAGAGCAATTAACAAGTCCACTGCTTTGAAGTCGGATATCTCTGGTTCCACAGTGCTGATTTTCAAAAATATGGTACCCCTAGAAAAAGGGGACCCTCAGCTATCAAGCTATCAGCCTAGGGCCTTTATACTCCAGGGGGCCTTGGGCAACTGCCCATTGAGCCCATATAAAAAGAAAGCCCTGGGTCAAAGGCTCCTTGAAGATTCATACAGATATCTTTTATCAAGTGGTTTGGAATCCGTCACAGGGTCATATCTTGCCTCCTCCATATCAGTGGTGTGGTATCCATCATCGGGTCATTCTTACCTCCACCGTATCAGTGGTGCGGAATCCATCACCGGGTCATATCTTACCTCCTCCATATCAGTGGTGCAGAATCCATCACCAGGTCATATCTAACCTCCTCCATATCAGTGGTGCGGAATCCATCACCAGGTCATATCTAACCTCCTCCATATCAGTGGTGCGGAATCCATCACCAGGTCATATCTAACCTCCTCCATATCAGTGGTGCGGAATCCATCACCAGGTCATGTCTTACCTCCTCCATATCAGTGGTGCGGAATCCTTCACCAGGTTATATCTTTCCTCCTCCATATCAGTGGTGCGGAATCCATCACCAGGTCATATCTAACCTCCTCCATATCAGTGGTGCGGAATCCATCACCAGGTTATATCTTTCCTCCTCCATATCAGTGGTGCGGAATCCTTCACCAGGTTATATCTTTCCTCCTCCATATCAGTGGTGCGGAATCCATCACCAGGTCATATCTAACCTCCTCCATATCAGTGGTGCGGAATCCTTCACCAGGTTATATCTTTCCTCCTCCATATCAGTGGTGCGGAATCCATCACCAGGTTATATCTTTCCTCCTTCATATCAGTGGTGCAGAATCCTTCACCAGGTTATATCTTTTCTCCTCCATATCAGTGGTGCGGAATCCATCACCAGGTTATATCTTTCCTCCTCCATATCAGTGGTGCGGAATCCATCACCAGGTTATATCTTTCCTCCATATCAGTGGTGCGGAATCCATCACCAGGTTATATCTTTCCTCCTCCATATCAGTGGTGCAGAATCCATCACCAGGTTATATCTTTCCTCCATATCAGTGGTGCGGAATCCATCACCAGGTTATATCTTTCCTCCTCCATATCAGTGGTGCGGAATCCATCACCAGGTTATATCTTTCCTCCTCCATATCAGTGGTGCAGAATCCATCACCAGGTTATATCTTTCCTCCTCCATATCAGTGGTGCAGAATCCATCACCAGGTTATATCTTTCCTCCTCCATATCAGTGGTGCGGAATCCATCACCAGGTTATATCTTTCCTCCTCCATATCAGTGGTGCGGAATCCATCACCAGGATATATCTTTCCTCCTCCATATCAGTGGTGCGGAATCCATCACCAGGTTATATCTTTCCTCCTCCATATCAGTGGTGCGGAATCCTTCACCAGGTTATATCTTTCCTCCTCCATATCAGTGGTGCGGAATCCATCACCAGGTTATATCTTTCCTCCTCCATATCAGTGGTGCGGAATCCATCACCAGGTTATATCTTTCTCTTACGTCCTAGAGGATGCTGGGGACTCCGTAAGAACCATGGGGTATAGACGGGCTCCGCAGGAGACATGGGCACTCTAAGACCTTTTAATGGGCGTGAGCTGGCTCCTCCCTCTATGCCCCTCCTCCAGACTGGTCACAAACTAGGGGAGCTCTACTGAGTTTCTCTAGAAAAGACTTTTGTTAGGTTTTTTATTTTCAGGGAGCACTGATAGCAACAGGCTCCCTGCTTCGTGGGACTGAGGGGAGAGAAGCAGACCTACTTTACTGATAGGCTCTGCTTCTTAGGCTACTGGACACCATTAGCTCCAGAGGGTCGGAACACAGGTGTCGTCCTCGCTGTTCATCCCAGAGCAGCGCCGCCGTCCTCCTTGCAGAGCCGGAAGATAGATAGAAGCCGGGTGAGTATAGGAAGCAAGAAGACTTCAAAGGCGGCAGAAGACTTCAGATCTTCGTGAGGTACCGCGCAGCGGTCGCGCTGCGCGCCAATGCTTCCACGCACACAACGGCACAGCAAGGTGCAGAGCGCAGGGGGGCGCCCTGGGCAGCAATTTTTACCTCATATATAGGCTGGCACAAGTATAGATACTGCTGAGGCAGTATATAAAGCCCCGCCAGTATAAAGAAACAGCGGGACCGAAGCCCACCATCGAGGGGGCGGAGCTTGTTCCCTCAGCTCTAACCAGCACCATTTTCTCCACAGCTACTTTGTATTTACTTGTTGCTTACTGCGAATAGGCCTTGGGATTCGGTACTTCATTCTGCCTATTCGCAGTAAGCAACAAGTAAATACAAAGTCACACAGTACTAGCTAACTCTCTGGAACTGAATAACAAACAAAGATTCAGCAGCATTTGCCTAGCCTGAGAGGATGGTTTATATAGCAGGTGCTGTCCACGCCCCACTCAGACCTCACAGACTGTGAGCAAAAACCAGCGCCGGATTCCCTGCCGTGCACAGAGCCTGTAATCACTACACAGTAAAAACCCGGACCGGAGTATAAGCTGCGCTCAGGTTACTTCGCTAACACTTGCCTCCCGGTTGCCATGGCGACGTGGCAGCACAGAACAGGAGATCCTAACAGTACCCTCCCCTCTGACGAGGGGTCAAAGAACCCCTACCACCGGGTTTATCGGGGAACTGCGAGAAGAAAGAGCGTATCAGTCTGGGGGCATGAAGATCACAACTGCGCACCCACGACCGCTCCTCCGGGCCATACCCCTTCCAGTGCACCAAAAATGACAGCCGACCCCGAACCATCTTGGAGTCAAGAACCCTTTCAACCACAAACTCCCTCTGTCCCCGTATCAGAAGAGGAGAAGGTCTTCCACTGGAAGAAGGATTACTAACCGCCAGTTTTAAAAGGGAACAATGAAATGTTTTATTGATACCCAATGGACGGGGCAGATCTAACTGAAATGCCACCGGATTGATAACCCTGGTGATCTTATAAGGGCCGATGAACCGGGGGCCTAACTTATGAGATGGCTGTCTCAACTTCAAATTCTTGGTGGACAACCAGACGAAGTCTCCTAATTTGAAGCTGCAGGGTCTTCTCCGCTTATCAAAAACCCTTTTGGTCACTAAAGACACAGACACAAGGGCTTTCTTAACTTTCCTCCAAATACCCCTAAGGGCCGAAACCACAGAGGAACCACCAGGCGTGGAATCCAGGGGGTCAAAAGAATTGGCCTTAGGATGATGCCCATACACACAAAGGAAGGGAGAGATCCCTGTAGCAGAGTGAGCCGCGTTGTTATAGGCAAACTCCGCCATGGACAGATGAGCAACCCAGTCAGTATGACACTTGGAGACATAACACCTGAGGAACTGCTCCAAGGACTGGTTCACCCTCTCAGTCTGCCCATTAGACTGTGGATGGTAGCCTGACGACAAGCTCACAGAAATCTGGAGATCAGAACAAAATGCCCTCCAGAATTTGGCCACAAACTGGGATCCACGGTCAGAGACCACATCAAGTGGCAACCCGTGGAGGCGCACAACATGCTGCATAAATAACTCAGACAGGCGTCTGGCCGATGGCAACCCAACCAGTGGAACGAAATGCGCCATCTTCGAAAACCTGTCAACGACAACCCAAATGACTGTCATCCCCGAGGATTTGGGCAAGTCCACCACAAAATCCATGGAAATGTGGGTCCATGGCTTAGATGGAATAGAGAGTGGATGTAATGGGCCAACAGGAACCCCTCTAGGAGTTTTATTTCGGGCACAAACGTCACGTGCCCGAACCCACTGATCCACATCCCTAGCCACCGAGGGCCACCACACCGCCCTAGACAGCAACTCCCGAGTTCTGGCAATACCCGGATGCCCTGCCGACCTCTTGGCATGGAATTCCAGGAACACTCGCTGTCTTAACCTAGGAGGCACAAACAAGAGACCTACCAGAAGGTCTGGAGGAGCCTGCTCCTGTGCTCTAAGGACTAATGACAAGAGGTCCTGGGTAATGCCCACTTTAATACATGATGGGGACACAATGGGCAATGGCTCCTCGGTGGTCTCTTGGACTGGAGCAAAACTCCGCAAGAGCGCATCAGCCTTGATGTTTTTTGACCCAGGGCGATATGTTATCAAAAAATTAAAGCGAGCAAAAAACAAAGCCCATCGTGCCTGCCTAGCATTGAGCCGCTTCGCTGACTCTAAATATGCCAGATTCTTATGGTCGGTGAGAATTGAGACCACAAACTTAGCCCCCTCAAGCCAGTGTCTCCACTCCCCGAGTGCATCCTTTATAGCCAACAATTCCCGGTTACCCACATCATAATTCATCTCGGCAGACGAAAATTTACGGGAAAAGTAAGCACAGGGATGAAGGCGATTATCAGACACCCCCATCTGAGAGAGCACTGCCCCAATACCTATCTCAGAGGCATCCACTTCTACCACAAAAGGACGCTCTGGATCTGGGTGTCGCAGCACCTTGGCCGAGACAAATGCCCTTTTGAGACGGGCAAAGGCCGCTTTGGCCTCACAAGACCAGTGAGCAACATCCGCCCCTTTCTTAGTGAGTGCCACCAAGGGGGCCACTATAGACGAAAATCCAGCGATAAACCGTCTATAAAAATTCGCAAAGCCCAGAAAACGCTGAAGCGCCTTCAAACTAGTGGGCTGCACCCAATCCAGGACTGCCTGTACCTTAGAACCCTCCATTTGGAAACCTTTTGAGGAGATAATATACCCTAGAAATGCGATTTGCTGGACTTCAAATTCGCACTTCTCCAGCTTCGCCCCAAGCTGGTGGTCTCTGAGTTTCTGGAGGACTAAGCGTACATGCTTCCGATGTTCCTCCAGGGAATGGGAGAAGATTAGGATGTCATCTAGATAAACAACTAAGAATCTATCCAAATATTCCCTGAGCACATCATTCATGAATTCCTGGAAGACTGCCGGGGCATTAGAGAGCCCAAAAGGCATCACCAAATATTCATAATGCCCTGAGTGGGTATTAAAGGCAGTCTTCCATTCATCCCCCTCTCTTATTCGGATTAGATTGTAAGCACCGCGTAGGTCAATCTTAGAAAAAATGGTGGCAGTACGAAGCTGGTCAAACAAAACCGAAATGAGAGGCAGTGGGTACGAGTTTTTAATCGTGATACGGTTCAATTCCCTGAAGTCGATGCAGGGTCGCAACGAACCGGCCTTTTTACCCACGAAGAAGAACCCCGACCCAACTGGGGACTGTGAGGGTCTGATAAATCCCTTAGCCAAGTTCTCCTGAATGTACTCTGCCATAGCCTGAGTCTCAGGACGTGACAGGGAGTACAACCTGCTCTTGGGAAGCTTAGCATCCGGCAACAAATCAATGGCACAGTCATAGGGGCGATGGGGAGGTAGTACCTCCGCAACTTTTTTGGAGAACACATCCGCAAAATCTGCATAACATCCTGGCAATCCTGGCAAACTTAGCTGCGAGAGCCTGACTGGAAGGCTCAAGCAACTCCTGAAACAATCACTACCCCAACTAAGAATCTCCCCAGAGATCCAGTCAAATTGAGGGTTATGGGCCCTTAACCAGGGTAACCCCAAAACCAATGGGGCAAAAGAACAGACAGTCACATAGAAAGACAATTTTTCAGAGTGTGTGGCTCCAATAAACAAAGGAATTTGGCTGGTGCAGGAGGTAATTTTACCCTGGGACAATGGTTCCCCGTTTAACCCACAGATCTCAATCTCTGAAGCCAAAGGTACTGAGGGAACAGAGTGTTCCAGGGCAAATTGACGGTCCATGAAAACCCCATCGGCCCCACTGTCAACAAAGGCCTCAGTCTTGACAGTTTGACCGAGGATCTCCAAAGTCACCGGAATGAGAAAAGTCTTTTTGGGAAATTCTGACTTCTGGCCTGACAGGATATTTCCCATCACCCTCAGGCTCTGAAGTTTTCCGGCTTTTCTGGGCATGATACTACAACATGACCTTTATTCCCACAGTACAAACACAAACCCTGCTGTCTCCTCCGCGTCTTCTCACGCGAGGAGAGGCGGGTAGCCCCAATCTGCATAGGCTCCTCGGAATATTCCTCAGAGTCTGAGGTTCCCTTGGGAAAAAAGGAAACTGCGGTCTCCCTTTCAAGCCTACGCTCTCTCAGCCGTCTATCCACCCGGATGGATAACTGCA
Organism: Pseudophryne corroboree; assembly: GCF_028390025.1. Lineage (NCBI taxonomy): Eukaryota > Metazoa > Chordata > Amphibia > Anura > Myobatrachidae > Pseudophryne > Pseudophryne corroboree. The sequence continues at coordinate 452,410,143 of NC_086451.1, forward strand.
TGGGCTGATCTAAGCTATCAGGCGAGGGATATTGTACCAGTTGGTCCTTTATCTGGTCAGAAAGGCCCCTTCGGTACTGGTTTCTCAGGGCTGGGTCATTCCACTGGGTATCATGAGCCAACCTCCGAAACTCCGTACTATAAACCTCAGCTGGCCGTCGCCCTTGCTTAAGGACCGTAATCTGAGCCTCGGCTGAAGCCATCTTGTCAGGGTCATCATACAAAATGCCCAGTGCCGTAAAAAAAGCATCAACACTTTTAAGCGACGGACAGTCAGGCTGCAACCCATATGCCCAGACCTGTGGGACTCCTTGTAGCAAGGAAATCACCATGCCCACCCGCTGAATCTCCGACCCAGAAGACTGGGGCCTAAGCCTGAAATATAGCTTACAGCTCTCCTTGAAACAAAAGAACTGCGAGCGATCTCCAGAAAAACGATCCGGGAGATTTACTTTTGGCTCCTTAACCCCTAAACTTGCCGCTGCTGCTGCGGGAGCTCCACTAGCGGCCTGCGGGGTGTTCATTTTAACGGACATCTCATTAAATTGTCGAGTCAGGACCTGCACCTGATTGAGCACCTGTTGCAAAGTATTTTGAGGGGTATGCTCCATATTCCCACAAAATTTCAACGGGAGTAAGGCTGCTGAATATGTTACGCACACCAGTGCTAACAGGAGTATACCGGTGTATGAACAGAGAGGGATGCGAAGCAAACAAACTCACAGACAGTATAACACAACATACACAGGAGGTGATGGAATAACTAATAAACACAAAGTGAACGGGGAAGCCCAAGGGCTCAGGAATTGGGTGTCTCCCTAGTGTCAGGAATGCTCAGATGGAATAGAGCGGACAATGAAGCGAGATGTAGTGATTTAACATGTGGAGCACCCGAAATGATGTTGCTAAGAGCAACAGAAAAAACCCCAAAGGGTTACCAACGGGTGTGGGAATAAACTCCTTGGTCAGAGATAGAAATATAGACACAAGGAGAGTATCCACAATCCTAACCCCCACTTGCAGGGCACAGGTTCAGCTTACTGCCACTAAACTGACACCTGGACGCCCTGCACAGTGAGGGAGGATTAAGCAAGCAGGTCTGAGAGTACAGCCGCAAACCTGCTGGGTTCACAGAATAGCAAAAGAACCCCAGCAGGTTAAACAACTGACTCCAGTCTTACTGCTAGGTCCGGATTGGCAGAATGAAGTACCGAATCCCAAGGCCTATTCGCAGTAAGCAACAAGTAAATACAAAGTCACCAGCACAGTGTAAAAGGAGGCCGCATACAGAGACATCCTTCAGTTTTTTGCTAGATGAATTCAGTGGCGCCCTCCAGGGACCGGCGCTCCAAGGCAGCTGCCTAAAGCTGCCTGATGGTAGAGCCGGCCCTAACAGATTGACCAGCTGTTCAGCACACTTGCTCTTATTCTGTATATCGAATAGAATTTTACTGACTCATCCTTTGGGTTGTATAAATTGACGTTTACTGATTAGGAACATCGCAGCCAAGTGTCATAAACACTGATGGGTATTGTAAGTGAATGACTTGCTAAAGAGCATGTGTTCTGCAACAAAGTCTCCATAGAGATTAATTTAAAATATGGACAACTATGCTGAAATGTATTTCGAAATAGAATCTAATTTAGAAAAGAGACCAGCAGCCAATCAGTGGGAGGTAAGGTGACCATGCAAACATCAAAGTTGATCCCTGAGTTGGTCCTTTCTTTGTCTAATTGGCTAGAAAATGCGTTGTGTATGAGCCAAAAAGATTTTGACTAGGAATGGATAGAAAATCTGACCCAATTTTGCTCTGTTAGATCATCTGACTATAATGTCAGCTCTGTGGTTTTAACAAGACTAGATTGGATCATGTGTGACGAGAGCAGGGTGTCCAGCATATTAAAAATTAAGGTTAATCCTTCTTGGCAGGGCAGCCATCAGGGGGGGGGACTGTGGGGACTGGTGTCGCGGGCCCTTACAGAGAGGGGGGCCCACCCCTGGCTCTTAGCGCCAATACCTGTAGAGCTGCACAGTCTGATGCACAGGGAGGACTTCTTAAAACAAGCCTTATCTGCGCATCAGCTCTCTGTTAACCGTTCCTGTAGGTCCGCAACAGTCCACCTATATGTATCATCACAATGTATGACATCACATAGGGGTGGAGCAGAGCGGCAAAATATTTTTTTGTGGGGGAAGGAGGGGCCCTGTCTATTTCGTCAGTTCCTGGACCAAACATTTCTGATGGCAGCCCTGCTGCTTGGTATCCCCTCTTGCCGGAATTGTCATTTTGCGTCTCTGTTAATATGTATTTTAATGTATGGTGAAGGTATAGTGTGGTGTATTATATTCTTAAATATCACCAAAAGAACACACTCATGGGCTTACTCAGGGATGGAACATAAGCTTAAACTAGGTGATTCATCATGCCCTATGGGAGCTTTTCACACCGTCGCAAGGGCTATGCCCCCTTAACCCCTGCACACCTTAGCAGCGCTGCTTATACACACAGTGCCCACAGATAGCAGAGCCGCTTATACACACAGTGCCCACAGGTAGCAGTGTCGCTTATACACACAATGCCCACAGGTAGCAGCGCAACTTATACACACAATACCCACAGGTAGCACAGCCGCTTATGCACACAGTGCCCACAGGTAGCTGAGCCACGTATACACACAATCAGAGGCGTAGCTAGGGTTTTTGGAGCCCAGGGCAAGCTCAATAATTGTGCAGAGAAGCTGACTCCCCGGACTCTCCCCTGCTGAACTCGGTGACAGAGGGCTGGAAAAGAGGGAGGGGGGGGGGGGGGGGGCACAATTATTGGTGCAGTGAGTGTATAACATTGAGATATATATACATAAAAGCGCTATCTGGTTTTATTCCAGTGTCAGTTGGCGCTGGGTGTGTGCTGGCATACTCTCTCTCTGTCTCTCCAAAGGGCCTTTTTGGGGAATTGTCCCCTTATAGTTATATCCCGGTGTGTGTGTGTGGGTGTCGGTGCGTGCGTGTCGGCATGTCTGAAGTGGAAGGCTCGTCCAAGGAGGAGGTGGAGCAGATGAGTGGTGTGTCTCCGTCGGCAATGCCGACTCATGAGTGGATGGACATGTGGCATATGTTAAATGCAAGTGTGGCCTCATTACATAAGAGACTGGACAAAGCAGAGTCCAGGGAGAAAACTAGAGATGTGCACTTGAAATTTTTCGGGTTTTGTGTTTTGGTTTTGGGTTCGGTTCCGCGGACGTGTTTTGGGTTCGACCGCGTTTTGGCAAAACCTCACCTAATTTTTTTTGTCGGATTCGGGTGTGTTTTGGATTCGGGTGTTTTTTTTAAAAAACACTAAAAAACAGCTTAAATCATAGAATTTGGGGGTCATTTTGATCCCAAAGTATTATTAACCTCAAAAACCATAATTTCCACTCATTTTCAGTCTATTCTGAATACCTCACACCTCACAATATTATTTTTAGTCCTAAAATTTGCACCTAGGTCGCTGGATGACTAAGCTAAGCGACCCTAGTGGCCGACACAAACACCGTGCCCATCTAGGAGTGGCACTGCAGTGTCACGCAGGATGGCCCTTCCAAAAAACACTCCCCAAACAGCACATGACGCAAAGAAAAAAAGAGGCGCAATGAGGTAGCTGTGTGAGTAAGATAAGCGACCCTAGTGGCCGACACAAACACCGGGCCCATCTAGGAGTGGCACTGCAGTGTCACGCAGGATGGCCCTTCCAAAAAACCCTCCCCAAACAGCACATGACGCAAAGAAAAAAAGAGGCGCAATGAGGTAGCTGTGTGAGTAAGATAAGCGACCCTAGTGGCCGACACAAACACCGGGCCCATCTAGGAGTGGCACTGCAGTGTCACGCAGGATGGCCCTTCCAAAAAACCCTCCCCAAACAGCACATGACGCAAAGAAAAAAAGAGGCGCAATGAGGTAGCTGTGTGAGTAAGATAAGCGACCCTAGTGGCCGACACAAACACCGTGCCCATCTAGGAGTGGCACTGCAGTGTCACGCAGGATGGCCCTTCCAAAAAACCCTCCCCAAACAGCACATGACGCAAAGAAAAAAAGAGGCGCAATGAGGTAGCTGTGTGAGTAAGATAAGCGACCCTAGTGGCCGACACAAACACCGGGCCCATCTAGGAGTGGCACTGCAGTGTCACGCAGGATGGCCCTTCCAAAAAACCCTCCCCAAACAGCACATGACGCAAAGAAAAAAAGAGGCGCAATGAGGTAGCTGTGTGAGTAAGATAAGCGACCCTAGTGGCCGACACAAACACCGGGCCCATCTAGGAGTGGCACTGCAGTGTCACGCAGGATGGCCCTTCCAAAAAACCCTCCCCAAACAGCACATGACGCAAAGAAAAAAAGAGGCGCAATGAGGTAGCTGTGTGAGTAAGATAAGCGACCCTAGTGGCCGACACAAACACCGGGCCCATCTAGGAGTGGCACTGCAGTGTCACGCAGGATGGCCCTTCCAAAAAACCCTCCCCAAACAGCACATGACGCAAAGAAAAAAAGAGGCGCAATGAGGTAGCTGTGTGAGTAAGATAAGCGACCCTAGTGGCCGACACAAACACCGGGCCCATCTAGGAGTGGCACTGCAGTGTCACGCAGGATGGCCCTTCCAAAAAACCCTCCCCAAACAGCACATGACGCAAAGAAAAAAAGAGGCGCAATGAGGTAGCTGTGTGAGTAAGATAAGCGACCCTAGTGGCCGACACAAACACCGTGCCCATCTAGGAGTGGCACTGCAGTGTCACGCAGGATGGCCCTTCCAAAAAACCCTCCCCAAACAGCACATGACGCAAAGAATAAAAGAGGCGCAATGAGGTAGCTGTGTGAGTAAGATAAGCGACCCTTGTGGCCGACACAAACACCGGGCCCATCTAGGAGTGGCACTGCAGTGTCACGCAGGATGGCCCTTCCAAAAAACCCTCCCCAAACAGCACATGACGCAAAGAAAAAAAGAGGCGCAATGAGGTAGCTGTGTGAGTAAGATAAGCGACCCTAGTGGCCGACACAAACACCGGGCCCATCTAGGAGTGGCACTGCAGTGTCACGCAGGATGGCCCTTCCAAAAAACATTCCACAAACAGCACATGACGCAAAGAAAAATTAAAGAAAAAAGAGGTGCAAGATGAAATTGTCCTTGGGCCCTCCCACCCACCCTTATGTTGTATAAACAGGACATGCACACTTTAACCAACCCATCATTTCAGTGACAGGGTCTGCCACACGACTGTGACTGAAATGACGGGTTGGTTTGGACCCCCACCAAAAAAGAAGCAATTAATCTCTCCTTGCACAAACTGGCTCTACAGAGGCAAGATGTCCACCTCATCATCATCCTCCGATATATCACCGTGTACATCCCCCTCCTCACAGATTATCAATTCGTCCCCACTGGAATCCACCATCTCAGCTCCCTGTGTACTTTGTGGAGGCAATTGCTGCTGGTCAATGTCTCCACGGAGGAATTGATTATAATTCATTTTAATGAACATCATCTTCTCCACATTTTCTGGATGTAACCTCGTACGCCGATTGCTGACAAGGTGAGCGGCGGCACTAAACACTCTTTCGGAGTACACACTTGTGGGAGGGCAACTTAGGTAAAATAAAGCCAGTTTGTGCAAGGTCCTCCAAATTGCCTCTTTTTCCTGCCAGTATAAGTACGGACTGTGTGACGTGCCCACTTGGATGCGGTCACTCATATAATCCTCCACCATTCTTTCAATGGTGAGAGAATCATATGCAGTGACAGTAGACGACATGTCCGTAATCGTTGTCAGGTCCTTCAGTCCGGACCAGGGCCCTCATTCCGAGTCGTTCGCTCGGTATTTTTCATCGCATCGCAATGAAAATCCGCTTAGTACGCATGCGCAATATTCGCACTGCGACTGCGCCAAGTAATTTAACAATGAAGATAGTATTTTTACTCACGGCTTTTTCATCGCTCCGGCGATCGTAATGTGATTGACAGGAAATGGGTGTTACTGGGCGGAAACACGGCGTTTTATGGGCGTGTGGATGAAAACGCTACCGTTTCCGGAAAAAACGCAGGAGTGGCTGGAGAAACGGGGGAGTGTCTGAGCGAACGCTGGGTGTGTTTGTGACGTCAAACCAGGAACGACAAGCACTGAACTGATCGCACAGGCAGAGTAAGGTTGAAGTTACTCAGAAACTGCAAAGTAGTTTGTAATCGCAATATTGCGATTACATCGGTCGCAATTTTAAGAAGCTAAGATACACTACCAGTAGGCGTAGGCTTAGCGTGTGTAACTCTGCTAAATTCGCCTTGCGACCGATCAACTCGGAATGAGGGCCCAGATGTCAGCATCAGCAGTCGCTCCAGACTGCCCTGCATCACCGCCAGCGGGTGGGCTCGGAATTCTGAGCCTTTTCCTCGCACCCCCAGTTGCGGGAGAATGTGAAGGAGGAGATGTTGACAGGTCGCGTTCCGCTTGACTTGACAATTTTCTCACCAGCAGGTCTTTCAACCCCAGCAGACTTGTGTCTGCCGGAAAGAGAGATCCAAGGTAGGCTTTAAATCTAGGATCGAGCACGGTGGCCAAAATGTAGTGCTCTGATTTCAACAGATTGACCACCCGTGAATCCTTGTTAAGCGAATTAAGGGCTCCATCCACAAGTCCCACATGCCTAGCGGAATCGCTCCGTGTTAGCTCCTCCTTCAATGTCTCCAGCTTCTTCTGCAAAAGCCTGATGAGGGGAATGACCTGACTCAGGCTGGCAGTGTCTGAACTGACTTCACGTGTGGCAAGTTCAAAGGGCATCAGAACCTTGCACAACGTTGAAATCATTCTCCACTGCGCTTGAGACAGGTGCATTCCACCTCCTATATCGTGCTCAATTGTATAGGCTTGAATGGCCTTTTGCTGCTCCTCCAACCTCTGAAGCATATAGAGGGTTGAATTCCACCTCGTTACCACTTCTTGCTTCAGATGATGGCAGGGCAGGTTCAGTAGTTTTTGGTGGTGCTCCAGTCTTCTGTACGTGGTGCCTGTACGCCGAAAGTGTCCCGCAATTCTTCTGGTCACCGACAGCATCTCTTGCACGCCCCTGTCGTTTTTAAAAAAATTCTGCACCACCAAATTCAAGGTATGTGCAAAACATGGGACGTGCTGGAATTTGCCCATATTTAATGCACACACAATATTGCTGGCGTTGTCCGATGCCACAAATCCACAGGAGAGTCCAATTGGGGTAAGCCATTCCGCGATGATCTTCCTCAGTTGCCGTAAGAGGTTTTCAGCTGTGTGCGTATTCTGGAAAGCGGTGATACAAAGCGTAGCCTGCCTAGGAAAGAGTTGGCGTTTGCGAGATGCTGCTACTGGTGCCGCCGCTGCTGTTCTTGCGGCGGGAGTCCATACATCTACCCAGTGGGCTGTCACAGTCATATAGTCCTGACCCTGCCCTGCTCCACTTGTCCACATGTCCGTGGTTAAGTGGACATTGGGTACAGCTGCATTTTTTAGGACACTGGTGAGTCTTTTTCTGAGGTCTGTGTACATTTTCGGTATCGCCTGCCTATAGAAGTGGAACCTAGATGGTATTTAGTAACGGGGGCACACTACCTCAAGAAATTGTGTAGTTCCCTGTGAACTAACGGCGGATACCGGACGCACGTCTAACACCAACATAGTTGTCAAGGCCTCAGTTATCCGCTTTGCAGCAGGATGACTGCTGTGATATTTCATCTTCCTCGCAAAGGACTGTTGGACAGTCAATTGCTTACTGGAAGTAGTACAAGTGGTCTTCCGACTTCCCCTCTGGGATGACCATCGACTCCCAGCAGCAACAACAGCAGCGCCAGCAGCAGTAGGCGTTACACGCAAGGATGCATCGGAGGAATCCCAGGCAGGAGAGGAATCGTCAGAATTGCCAGTGACATGGCCTGCAGGACTATTGGCATTCCTGGGGAAGGAGGAAATTGACACTGAGGGAGTTGGTGGGGTGGTTTGCGTGAGCTTGGTTACAAGAGGAAGGGATTTACTGGTCAGTGGACTGCTTCCGCTGTCACCCAAAGTTTTTGAACTTGTCACTGACTTATTATGAATGCGCTGCAGGTGACGTATAAGGGAGGATGTTCCGAGGTGGTTAACGTCCTTACCCCTACTTATTACAGCTTGACAAAGGCAACACACGGCTTGACACCTGTTGTCCGCTTTTCTGTTGAAATACCTCCACACTGAAGAGCTGATTTTTTTGGTATTTTCACCAGGCATGTCAACGGCCATATTCCTCCCACGGACAACAGGTGTCTCCCCGGGTGCCTGACTTAAACAAACCACCTCACCATCAGAATCCTCCTGGTCAATTTCCTCCCCAGCGCCAGCAATACCCATATCCTCCTCATCCTGGTGTACTTCAACACTGACATCTTCAATCTGACTATCAGGAACTGGACTGCGGGTGCTCCTTCCAACACTTGCAGGGGGCGTGCAAATGGTGGAAGGCGCATGCTCTTCACGTCCAGTGTTGGGAAGGTCAGGCATCGCAACCGACACAATTGGACTCTCCTTGTGGATTTGGGATTTCGAAGAACGCACAGTTCTTTGCGGTGCTTTTGCCAGCTTGAGTCTTTTCAGTTTTCTAGCGAGAGGCTGAGTGCTTCCATCCTCATGTGAAGCTGAACCACTAGCCATGAACATAGGCCAGGGCCTCAGCCGTTCCTTGCCACTCCGTGTGGTAAATGGCATATTGGCAAGTTTACGCTTCTCCTCCGACAATTTTATTTTAGGTTTTGGAGTCCTTTTTTTTACTGATATTTGGTGTTTTGGATTTGACATGCTCTGTACTATGACATTGGGCATCGGCCTTGGCAGACGACGTTGCTGGCATTTCATCGTCTCGGCCATGACTAGTGGCAGCAGCTTCAGCACGAGGTGGAAGTGGATCTTGATCTTTCCCTAATTTTGGAACCTCAACATTTTTGTTCTCCATATTTTAATAGGCACAACTAAAAGGCACCTCAGGTAAACAATGGAGATGGATGGATACTAGTATACTTATGGATGGACTGCCGAGTGCCGACACAGAGGTAGCTACAGCCGTGGACTACCGTACTGTGTCTGCTGCTAATATAGACTGGATGATAATGAGATGAAATCAATATATATATGTATGTATATATAATATCACTAGTACTGCAGCCGGACAGGTAGATAATATATTTATTAGGTAATGATGACTGATGACGGACCTGCTGGACACTGTCAGCTCAGCAGCACCGCAGACTGCTACAGTAAGCTACTTTACTATAGTAGTATGTACAAAGAAGAAAGAAAAAAAAAACCACGGGTAGGTGGTATACAATTATGGATGGACTGCCGAGTGCCGACACAGAGGTAGCTACAGCCGTGGACTAACGTACTGTGTCTGCTGCTAATATAGACTGGATGATTGATAATGAGATGAAATCAATATATATATGTATGTATATATATATAATATCACTAGTACTGCAGCCGGACAGGTAGATAATATATTTATTAGGTAATGATGACTGATGACGGACCTGCTGGACACTGTCAGCTCAGCAGCACCGCAGACTGCTACAGTAAGCTACTATACTATAGTAGTATGTACAAAGAAGAAAGAAAAAGAAAAAACCACGGGTAGGTGGTATACAATTATGGATGGACTGCCGAGTGCCGACACAGAGGTAGCTACAGCCGTGGACTACCGTACTGTGTCTGCTGCTAATATAGACTGGATGATTGATAATGAGATGAAATCAATATATATATATGTATGTATATATAATATCACTAGTACTGCAGCCGGACAGGTAGATAATATATTTATTAGGTAATGATGACTGATGACGGACCTGCTGGACACTGTCAGCTCAGCAGCACCGCAGACTGCTACAGTAAGCTACTATACTATAGTAGTATGTACAAAGAAGAAAAAAAAAAAAAAAAACACGGGTAGGTGGTATACAATTATGGATGGACTGCCGAGTGCCGACACAGAGGTAGCTACAGCCGTGGACTAACGTACTGTGTCTGCTGCTAATATAGACTAGATGATTGATAATGAGATGAAATCAATATATATATGTATGTATATATAATATCACTAGTACTGCAGCCGGACAGGTAGATAATATATTTATTAGGTAATGATGACTGATGACGGACCTGCTGGACACTGTCAGCTCAGCAGCACCGCAGACTGCTACAGTAAGCTACTATACTATAGTAGTATGTACAAAGAAGAAAGAAAAAAAAAACCCACGGGTAGGTGGTATACAATTATGGATGGACTGCCGAGTGCCGACACAGAGGTAGCTACAGCCGTGGACTAACGTACTGTGTCTGCTGCTAATATAGACTGGATGATTGATAATGAGATGAAATCAATATATATATGTATGTATATATAATATCGCTAGTACTGCAGCCGGACAGGTAGATAATATATTTATTAGGTAATGATGACTGATGATGGACCTGCTGGACACTGTCAGCTCAGCAGCACCGCAGACTGCTACAGTAAGCTACTATACTATAGTAGTATGTACAAAGAAGAAAGAAGAAAAAAAAACCACGGGTAGGTGGTATACAATTATGGATGGACTGCCGAGTGCCGACACAGAGGTAGCTACAGCCGTGGTCTAACGTACTGTGTCTGCTGGTAATATAGAGTCTAGACTGGATGATAAATTATTGATAATGAGATGAAATCAATATAATATCACTAGTACTGCAGCCGGACAGGTACTATATATATTTATTATGTAATGACTGATGACGGACCTGCTGGACACTGTCAGGTCAGCACAGCACCGCAGACTGCTACAGTAAGCTACTATAGTAGTATGTATAAAGAAGAATGAAAAAAAAAAAAACCACGGGTAGGTGGTATACAATATTATATATATATATTATATACAATTATATATATATATATATATATATATATATTAAACTGGTGGTGATTGATTATTAAACTGGTGGTCACTTCAGGTCACGTTGCAACTTGCAACTAGTACTCCGAGGCCTAAGCAGACAATCACAAAATATATTATTATACTGGTGGTCAGTGTGGTCACAACAATGGCAGTGTGGCACTGACTCTGGCAGCAAAAGTGTGCACTGTACGTTATATGTACTCCTGAGTCCTGCTCTCAGACTCTAACTGCTCCCCACTGTCAGTGTCTCCCCCACAAGTCAGATAATACACTTACAGTCACACTATCTAATCTATAAATATCACTTCAGCAAGTAGTATAGTAGTATACAGTATAGTAGTACTCCTCCTAATAATGCTCCCCAAAATACTGTGTCTCTCTCTTCTCTAAACGGAGAGGACGCCAGCCACGTCCTCTCCCTATGACTCTCAATGCACGTGTGAAAATGGCGGCGACGCGCGGCTCCTTATATAGAATCCGAGTCTCGCGATAGAATCCGAGCCTCGCGAGAATCCGACAGCGTGATGATGACGTTCGGGCGCGCTCGGGTTAGCCGAGCAAGGCGGGAAGATCCGAGCCTGCTCGGACCCGTGTAAAAAAACCTGAAGTTCGGGCGGGTTCGGATTCAGAGGAACCGAACCCGCTCATCTCTAGAGAAAACAGGGAGTCAATCCACGGATTGGACCAAGTCACAGGGCCCTTCTGGGTCTCAAAAACGTCCCTTATCCCAAATAGTAGATACGGGTACCAACACAGAGTCTGACTCCAGTGTCGACTACGATGATGCAAGATTACACCCAAGGGTGGCAAAAAGTATTCAGTGTATGATTATTGCAATAAAATATATTTTGCCCTTCACTGATGACCCCTATGTCCCCGACACAAGGGTACACATGTTTAAGGAAAAGAAACCTGAGGTAACCTTTCCCCCATCTCATGAGCTTAACGAGTTATTTGAAAAAGATTGGGAAACTCCAGATAAGAAACTGCAGATTACCAAAAGGGTTCTTATGGCGTATCCTTTCCCTACACAGGACAGGGTACGTTGGGAATCCTCTCCCAGGGTGGACAAGGCTTTAACATGCCTGTCCAAGAAGGTGGCGCTACCGTCTCTGGACACGGCGGCCCTCAAGGATCCTGCTGACCGCAGGCAGGAGACTACCTTAAAGTCTATTTATGCGCATACAGGTGCTTTGCTCAGACCGGCAATAGCGTCGGCATGGGTATGTAGCGCAGTGGCAGCTGACCTTGATACCCTAGACAGGGATACCATTTTATTAACTTAAACCCATATTAAGGACGCAGTCTTATATATGAGGGACGCTCAAAGAGACGTTGGACTGCTGGGTTCCAGAACCAATGCCATGGCTATTTCTGCGAGACGAGCTCTATGGACCCGCCAATGGACAGGTGATGTGGACTCAAAAAAGCATATGGAGGTTTTACCTTACAAGGGTGAAGTGTTGTTTGGGGAGGAGCTCGCGGACCTGGTTTCCACAGCTACCGCGGGTAAATCTACCTTTTTACCTTTTGTTCCCCAACAGCAAATGAAAACTCCACAGTATCAGATGCAGTCCTTTCGGTCGCAGAAGTCCAGATGAGGTCGGGGTTCCTCCTTCCTTGCCAGAGGTAAGGGTAGAGGAAAAAGAACACCTGCTTCGGCTAGTTCCCAGGAGCGGAAGTCCTCCCCGGCTTCTACAAAATCCACCGCATGACGCTGGGGCTCCCCTAAGGGAGTCTGCACCAGTGGGGGCACACCTTCGACTATTCAGCCAGATCTGGGGTCTTTCAGACGTGGATCCTTGGGCGATGGAAATTGTTTCCCAAGGCTAATAGCTGAAATTTCGAAGAGGTGTCCCCTCGACGATTTTTCAAGTCGGCCTTACCAGCTTCATCCCCAGAGAGGGCAGTAGTGTTAGCCGCAATTCAAAAGCTGTGTCAACAGCAAGTGGTTGTCAAGGTTCCCCTGGTCCAACAGGGAAAAGGGTATTATACAACCCTGTTTGTGGTCCCGAAGCCGGATGGTTCGGTTAGACCCCTTTTAAATCTAAAATCCCTAAACCTGTACTTGAAAAAGTTCATATTCAAGATGGAATCGCTCCGATCTGTAATAACCAGCCTGGAAGGGGGGGATTTTATGGTGTCACTAGACATAAAGGATGCTTACCTTCATGTCCCCATATATCCCTCTCATCAGGAGTACCTGAGATTCGCTGTACAGGACTGTCATTACCAGTTTCAGACGTTGCCGTTTGGGCTTTCCACGGCCCCTGAGGATTTTCACCAAGGTGATGGCAGAAATTATGGTGCTCCTGCGCAAACAAGGAGTCACAATTATCCCATACTTGGACGGTCTCCTGATAAAGGCGAGATCGAGAGATCAATTGCTGAAGAGCGTGTCGCTCTCCCTGAGAGTGCTCCAGCAGCACGGTTGGATTCTCAATCTGCCAAAGTCACAATTGGTTCCAACGACTCGACTATCACAAAAAGAGTGTCAGTTCATCAATGCACTCGAGTTCTGGGAAAAATGGTGGCAGCCTAAAAGGCCATCCCCATCGGCAGGTTTCATGCGAGGACTTTTCAGTGGGACCTTCTGGACAAGTGGTCCGGGTCCCATCTACAAATACATCAGAAAATAACACTGTCCCCCAGGGCCAGGGTGTCTCTCCTATGGTGGCTGCAGAGTGCTCACCTTCTAGAGGGTCGCAGGTTCGGCATTCAGGACTGGGTTCTGGTGACCACGGACGCGAGCCTCCGAGGATGGGGAGCAGTCACACAAGGAAGAAGTTTTCAGGGACTATGGTCAAGCCAGGAGGCTTGTATACACATCAACATACTGGGATTGAGGGCCATATACAACAGCCTACGACAAGCGGAGAATCTTCTTCGCGACCTACCGGTTCTGATTCAATCAGACAACGTCACAGCCGTGGCTCATGTAAACCGCCAAGGAGCAGAGTCGCGATGGCGGAAGCCACCAGGATTCTTCGCTGGGCGGATAATCACGTAAGCGCTCTGTCAGCTGTCTTCATTCCGGGAGTGGACAACTGGGAAGCAGACTTCCTCAGCAGACACAATCTCCATCCAGGAGAGTGGGGACTTCATCAAGAGGTTTTTGCAGAGATAACAAGTCTCTGGGGAATTCCTCAAATAGACATGATGGCGTCACGCCTCAACAAGAAGCTTCGGAGATATTGTGCCAGGTCCCAGGACCCTCAGGCAGTAGCAGTAGACGCTCTGGTGACACCATGGGTGTTTCAGTCGGTCTATGTGGTTCCTCCTCTTCCTCTCATCACAAAAATTTTGAGGATCATAAGACGAAAAAGAGTACAGACAATACTCATTGTTCCAGATTGGCCTCGAAGGGCCTGGTACTCAGATCTTCAGGAAATGCTCACAGAAGATCCGTGGCCTCTTCCTCTCAGGGAGGACCTGTTGCAGCAGGGGCTCTGCGTGTTCCAAGACGTACCGCGGTTACGTTTGACGGCATGGCGGTTGAACACCGAATCCTAGCTGGGAAAGGTATTCCGGATGAAGTCATCCCTACTCTGATAAAGGCTAGAAAAGAGGTGACGGCGAAGCATTATCACCGTATCTGGAGGAAGTATGTATCTTGGTGTGAAGCCAAGAATGCTCCTACGGAAGATTTCCATCTGGGCCGGTTTGTCCACTTTCTACAGACAGGAGTGGATATGGGCCTGAAGTTAGGATCCATTAAGGTACAGATTTCGGCCCTATCTATATTCTTTCAGAGGGAATTGGCTTCTCTCCCAGAAGTCCAGACTTTTGTGAAGGGAGTGCTGCACATCCAGCCCCCCTTTGTGCCCCCAGTGACACCGTGGGACCTTAACGTGGTGTTAAGTTTCCTGAAATCTCACTGGTTTGAGCCTCTTCAAACGGTTGAATTAAAATTTCTCACGTGGAAGGTGGTCATGTTATTGGCCTTGGCATCGGCAAGGTGGGTGTCCGAATTGGCGGCCTCGTCCCACAAGAGCCCCTATTTGATTTTCCATGTGGATAGAGCTGAGTTGAGGACTCGTCCTCAATTTTTAACTAAGGTGGTTTCTTCATTTCATATGAACCAACCTATTGTGGTGCCTGTGGCTACGGGGGACTGGGAGGACTCCAAGTCCCTGGATGTGGTCAGGGCCTTAAAGATTTATGTAGCCAGGACGGCTAGGGTTAGGAAAACAGAGACTCTGTTTGTCCTGTATGCAGCCAACAAGGTTGGCGCTCCTGCTTCTAAGCAGACTATTGCTCGCTGGATCTGTAACACGATTCAGCAGGCTCATTCTACGGCAGGATTGCCGTTACCTAATTCAGTAAAGGCCCATTCCACTAGGAAGGTGGGCTCTTCTTGGGCGGCTGCCCGAGGCGTCTCGGCATTACAGCTTTGCCGAGCAGCTACTTGGTCAGGTTCAAACACTTTTGCAAAATTCTACAAGTTTGATACCCTAGCTGATAAGGACCTCGCATTTGCTCAGTCGGTGCTGCAGAGTCATCCGCACTCTCCCGCCCGATTGGGAGCTTTGGTATAAACCCCATGGTCCTTACGGAGTCCCCAGCATCCTCTAGGACGTAAGATAAAATAAGATTTTAAACCTACCGGTAAATCTTTTTCTCCTAGTCCGTAGAGGATGCTGGGCGCCCGTCCCAGTGCGGTCTAAATCTGTAAGACTTGTATATAGTTGTTGCTTACATAAGGGTTATGTTACAGTTGGAATCAGTCTTTGACTGATACTGTTTGTGGTTCATACTGTTAACTGGTTGCGTATATTCCAGGTTATATGGTATGATTGGTGTGGGCTGGTATGAATCTTGGCCCTCATTCCGAGTTGTTCGCTCGCTAACCGCTTTTCGCAGCAGTACACACGCTAAGCTGCCGCCCTCTGGGAGTGTATCTTAGCTTAGCAGAATTGCGAACGAAGTATTCGCAATATTGCGAAAAGATTTTTCTGTGCAGTTTCTGAGTAGCTCGAGACTTACTCTTCCAGTGCGATCAGTTCAGTCAGTTTCGTTCCTGGTTTGACGTCACAAACACACCCAGCGTTCGCCCAGACACTCCCCCGTTTCTCCAGCCACTCCCGCGTTTTTCCCAGAAACGACAGCGTTTTTTCACACACTCCCATAAAACGGCCAGTTTCTGCCCAGAAACACCCACTTCCTGTCAATCACACAACGATCACCAGAACGAAGAAAAAACCTCGTAATGCCGTGAGTAAAATACCAAACTTCTTAGCAAATTTACTTGGCGCAGTCACAGTGCGAATATTGCGCATGCGCAGTTTGCGGAAAATCACTGCAATGCGATGAAAAAGAACGAGCGAACAACTCGGAATGAGGGCCCTTGTCTCCTGCGGAGCCCGTCTATACCCCATGGTCCTTACGGAGTCCCCAGCATCCTCTACGGACTAGGAGAAAAAGATTTACTGGTAGGTTTAAAATCTTATTTTTTACACATTACGGCAGACAGCGTCCCCCTTTTTACACACACCTCTTTCACATAAAAGTGGAAAACAGCCACTATAATTAATTAAAGTAAATGAGCCACCATAGCTTATCATAGAGGCGGCTGATCATAGATGCTGCTCCCCCCCCCCTCCCCTTCCCCAGGATACCAGGTTAGAGAGGGCTCACCTGGCAAGCATCATTTTTTAAAGCCCCCCACTCCCCTTCTCCACCTGCAGTGTGAGTGACTCACAAGGCAATCACTGCCTCACTCGGCCAGCCCAGCTCGAAAATGGAGCGGAGAGGAGCTTCCCTACCGTTAGTCCTGTGCCGCTTCCCCCAGCAGAGACCAGACACTATTCTCGGGCGGCTCTTCCACAGCGTCTCCAGCACAAGTGTAGTGTTAGTGTAGGTGTAGTGTAGTGACTGTAGGCGCTTACGTGACAAGACGTTTTTTCCCCCTGTGCTGCTGCGCTCCGGAGTCCTGCCGGCTCCTGTACAGAACACTACACTTCACACACAGAGAGGGGCGGGCCGAGGGACTCGGGAGCGCAGCAGCACAGGGGGGACAAACTGTGCATCGCTGCCGCTGACTATACACAGCGGCTGGCGGAGCTTGGTGCTGCGACGGGCGGCAAGTACAGGGGAGCGGAAGGGCGGCCGTCAACGGGAGGGATATGGGCCACTCGTGGTGTATGTAGAAGGTGCGCCCACAGGGCAAGTGCGCTGTGGGCAATGCACCTTCTGCACACTTAATTGACTAATTGCAGAGTTTAGCAGCGGAAGGGTTGCAGCGGTTTCTCACCCCAAGCTGCAGCGCTTCTGCCACCTCCGACACTCCACGTCTTTGGCGCCACCCGGGATGCAGAGCACCGCACCAGGGATGAACCCTTTTCAGTGTGGTCTGCTGCGCTCCGAAGGGGTTCTTCTCTCCAGCTTCAGGATCCCGATGTGCGCCGTCCTCCCCGCTGTTACTGCCACGGTAAGCATTAGTATCGTTTACCGCAGAGGCCATTAACTGAGGCGTATGTATTAAACCTCGGGAACGGAGATGCCCTTCTCACCGTACAGCTGTGTGGCCAAGCCGGGCAGGGGGACAGTCAGCAGCAGCATGCCGGATATCAGCAGCCGAGGGTGCGGGCTGTACATATGAGGCAGCTGGATATTCAACAGTGCTGAAAGCCTCCAGAGCCCGCACCCCCAGAGCTGCATTACACCGGCAGAATACACCTATCCCCCGAACCCTGCGTAGCCCAAAGCCGGAGATCGGCAGCATGTTCAACGCGGAAGCAGAAGCCGTTTGTTGCCGGTCACATGCTGCCGATCTCCGGCTTTGGGCTCCGCACCACTCCGCACCGCTCCGCACGTGCCTTACAGCCCGCACCCTGGGCTGCTGATATCTGGCATGCTGCCCCTGCTGCTGGCTTTCAACCTGCCCGGCTCGCCCACCCAGCTGGATGGTGAGTGAGAAGGGCATCTCAGTGCCCGTGGTTTAATACATATCCCTCTTCGGTAAATGGCCATTAGTACATCCCGCCTACACACACAGACTGCCCCACCCCCTTACTTACACACACGCACTGTAGATTACACACACACAGACTGCCCCACCCCCTTACACACACACACACTGTATATCACACACACACACACACACACACACACACACACACACACACACACACACACACACACACACACACACACACACTCTGGCCACCCCCAAACCCCACACACACCCACTCAGACTACACACACATTCTCATACTTTCCCCTCCCCCACACACACACTGGACTGCAGAAATTGACACACTCACACTGTCCCACACACACACACACAATTAACACACACGCACACTGTCCCCTCCCCTCTCCCCTCCTCCCCTCTCCTTTCCCCTCTTCCCTCTCCCGACAGGAAAGTATAAACTCTGCTTTTAAACTGTTTAGCCCACTCACCTGCACTTCCGAGGCACGCGCGCACTGTAAACTTTGCGGGGGGGGGGGGGGTAGTAGGGGAGTAGGGGGAGGCTCCTGGCTGGCGTTGCCAGTGTGACAGGCACAGCAGCCGGGGAGACAGGGAGAGTGCCGCGGGTAGCGCCGGCGGAATCCCTGTCGCATGGGGCAAGCGGGCCGTGCAGGTGCCGGTGGCACCCCCCTCTGCTGGGGCTGCCACGGCACCCAGGGCACGTGCCCTGCTCGCCCTGTGCTAGATACGCCTCTGCACACAATGCCCACTGGTAGCAGTGTCGCTTATACACACAATGGCCGCAGATAGCAGTGCCGCTTATACACACAGTGGCCACAGGTAGCAGAGCCGCTTATACACACAGTGTCCACAGGTAGCAGAGCCGCTTATACACACACAGTGCCCACAGGTAACAGAGCCGCTTATACACACAGTGCCCACAGTTAACAGAGCCGCTTATACACACAGTGCCCACAGGTAGCAGTGTCGCTTATACACACAATGCCCACAGGTAGCAGCGCCACTTATACACACAATACCCACAGGTAGCACAGCCGCTTATACACACAGTGCCCACAGGTAGCTGAGCCACGTATACACACAATGCCCACTGGTAGCAGCGTCGCTTATACACACAATGGTCACAGATAGCAGTGCCGCTTATACACACAGTGCCCACAGGTAGCAGCACCACTTATACACAATGCCCACAGGTATCAGTGTCACTTATACACATAATGGCCACATTATTAGTGTTGTTTATTAACACAATGTCCATTGGTAGCACCTATACTCACAGAAGTTCAGTGTTTGTGGGGGGCTTGGAAAGAGGGTGGGTGCAGTGAGGTGGAGGTGCCTCTCCATGCCGCTGATCACCCCTGATTCAGGAACTCAGTAGTGGCTGCGGATGGTGTCCAAGGTGCTGCGTGTGGTGGAGTGGTGTGTGCAGAGGGGGGCTGTGGATGGGGGAGGGGGTACAGAGGTGCTGCGGGTGGGGTAGGGGTGAGTATGGGGGGCAGATGAGGGAGGGGGTCCAGAGGTGCTTAGGGTGGGGGAGGGCTGGGTGTGGGGGAAGGCCCGGATGGGGGAGGGGGTCCAGAGGTGCTGCGGGTGGGGGAGGGCTGGGTGCGGGATGGGGGGGCACGGATGGGGGAAGGGGTCTGTAGATGCTGCTGGTGGGGAGGGGCGAGTGAGGGGGCCGTGGATGAAGGAGGGGGCTGGAGGTGCTGTGCATGGGGGAGGGTGCAGGTGGGTGCATTTGGTGGAGGGGCGGGTGCAGGGAGGACGCGGTTGGGGGAGGGGTTCCAGAGGTGCAGCGGGTGGGTGCGGGGTTCTTAGGATGGGGTCTGTAGATGCTGCGGGTGGGGAAGAGGTGGCTGAGGGGGGGCCGCAGATGGGGGAGGGGTGGGTGCAGGGAGGATGCGGTTGGGGGAGGGGTTCCACAGGTGCAGCGGGTGGGTGCAGGGTTCTGCGGATGGGGTCTGTAGATGCTGCGGGTGGGGAAGAGGTGGCTGAGGGGGGGCCGCAGATGGGGGAGGGGGTGCTGCGGATGGGTCCAGAGGTGCTGAAAGTGGGGGAGGGGCAGGTGTGGGAGGGCCACGGATGGAGGAGGGTGTCTGTAGATGCTGCGGGTAGGGTGTGGGAGGATGGGGCTGGAGGTGCTGTGATTGGGGGAGTGGCAGGTGCGGGGGAGGGAGTCCGGAGGTGCTGCAGGTGGAGGAGGGTCGGGTGCGGGGGGGGGCTGCAGATGGAGGAGGGTATCTGTAGATGCTTTGGTTGGAGGGGGGGGCGGATGGGGGAAGGGCTGCTGTGGTTGGGGGAGTGGCGGGAGTGGTGGAGACGCGGATGGAGGAGGGTGTCCGGAGGGGCAGATGCGTGGGGGGGTGCACGGATGGGGGAGAGGGAGGGAGATGCTGTGGGGGACGGGTTGAGGACTGAGGCCCGCGAATGGTGGTGGGGAAGGGATAGGCGTCCAGAAGCAATTTTGGGTACTTGATTGACAACTATATGAGTTGGGTCGGGCTCCCTGAGCTTCTGGGCACCATAGCAATGGCAACCCTTGCATCCACTATAGCTATACCCATATATAAGGTTATTATAATATTTTGGTGGTGAGTTGAGCTACTTTAGAACTGATTATTTGGAAGGACTGACTTCCTATAATTACACGTGACTGAATTAACATTATTGAAGGCAAAAGCACACCAATGTATCACGTGGCTGCATAAGCAATGCCTGCAGTTAGCCAGTAGGTGGCGCTATGCACATTTGTTTTACATTGAACAAACTTAACCATTGACCACAACTTGCTACAGTATGTACAGCTGCAGTGCAAACAGTGACCCCTGGCAAAGACATTATGGGGCATATTCATTATGCTTTGAATGACACAATTTCCACATTCCGCTTGAGATGTAGAAATTGAGACATTTATCAAACTCCAGAAAAGTATTTTTTCCCGGAGTTTGAACGTAAAACTGTTCGCCATCCTGAGATGGCGAACAGCTTCCAATTCTCTTGACAAGCTTCCATTTGCACGGCAGCTTGTGAAGCAGAGGAGGGGAGTGCGGGGGGAGTCTGCCGCTCCACTGACAAGCCAGTCAGCCCCAGGCAGCCACACAGTACATGCTGCTGGTGGGAGGGGGGTACGGGGCGGCCGCCCGTGAGACGGCCATCCCCAGCAGCCAGACACATGCAATGGGTGGGTGCGGGGCGGCCGCCGCTGAGATGGCCAGCCCCGGGCAACCAGACATATGCCGCGGGTGGGCAGGGGTGCGGGCCGGCAGCCGCTGAGACGGTCAGCCCTGGGCAGCCAGACTTCCATGCCGTGGGTGGGTGGGGGGTGCGGGGCGGCCGCAGCTGAGACGGCCAGCCCTGGGCAGCCAGACTTCCATGCCGCGGGTGGGAGGGGGGTGCGGGGCGGCCGCCGCTGCAATGACCAGCCGGCCAGCCAGACTATAGATATAGATATCTCCTATATATTTAGCCAGATCTGTGACTCTATGACTCTGACTCCGCCCAGTGCTGTGATTCCGCCCAGTGTTATACACACAGTCAGAGTCACAGATCTTGGCTTATATATAGGAGATGCTTTTTCATTACCAAATTTAGCTAGTCTTCCCTGAGTTACTCTTCACAAGGTACCTGCTGCCAACCAAGGACTTGGGAAAGGCTCAGCAACCGCTCTCTGTTTAGCAGGTACATAATCCAATGGGGAGTTCCGGAAGAGGGGGCAGCCAGGTTGGCAAGTGTGGACTAGCCTAAATTACTAAACTAGGTAGTTATTTTCCAAAGTGGTGGCTGTGGGGTAAATTGATCCGGAGCAGGAAAGTGAGTGCAAGATTTCTCAGAAGAGTCCAGGTGAGCACTCACAAAGAGATCCCACGGTAAATGATGTGGTGTTTTTCCCATAAAGGGGGAGATTTTTCAAGGCTTGGAGAGAGATAACTGGGCTGGTGGTCCATCACCGTCTGTCTCCTGGATGCCAGGATCCCGACAGTCTGTGTTTTAACTGCATCCCCCTGTAATATGGCAGTTAGGAGCTGATTGGTTGGTAGATTATCTATCTCCACTTTATCACTCTCCAAGGATTAGTAGTACATCTGCCCCTTAAAGTTTTGATAAACCTCTATCTCAACCTCAAGCTATCTCAACCTCAAGAGGTTGGCGGAACGGCAAGGAGGGAGCAACACTTCATATTTTCCTTCAACGTTGATGGGTGAAATGTTGAATAGTCATTGAAATACTGAACAGATGATGTATGACAATTGTTTCAGTGTTGAAAGATATACTTTATTTAGTTTTTTTTTATTATTTCAATTGACCCTTAAGAATACAGATAAAACTATTTGGAAAAGGAAAAGGCATTATTATATTTTTAATTATGCTCATATTTAAACTTGAAAAAGTAAATTGGTCAATTTACCCCTAGATGGCTAAATGTAGTTGTACCCATTGTTGCAGCTCGACTTACCCCTACTCTAGGGTAAATTGAGCCACAAGACCACTTTTTTGTTTTTGTTTGTGAAGTCATATTTTCTTAGCTCATTGTCATAGATACATTCTCATCATTTCGATTAACAGGCGACATCCTAAAATAAAGGTAGATATTTTTGTTTTAACGTCAGGATGAACAATCCATTGAATTAGTGATGTAGGTGGTATCCTATTAGCTATCTGTTCATTTTATATATGCAAGCCTTATCTCCATGTACTGTTTGTTTTGACATTGCAACCAATGTAGCGCACCCAACATGGCTGCCTCACCTGGTGCCCTGTGTAGAATGAGGAGTGCAAGGTTACGAGGAACTCCCTAGGATCTCTCCTAGTATTTTGTTCTCTCCCTTTGTGTGCCAGTGATTCCAGACTTCACCTGTTCTGCCCAGTGTGTTCCTATGGAGCGTGCCTAAAATGTCTGCCTCACCAAGATCCTTTGTGGGTAGGATGAGTGATAGTGCAACTGATGACCCAAAATGGCTGCCACACCTTTATCTTATCTCCATGGTTTCTTCAGTTTTTCATGCAAATCCAACCCTCCGTAATATGCTTGTAGTTTCTGTCCTGTGTTGAAAAATGTAAACTTCTGTTCTAGCGCCTTGAGTCCTATATGGAGAAAGAGTGCTACATAAATTAAAAAAATAGGATTTTAATTACCTATCGGTAAATCCTTTTCTCATAGTCCGTAGAGGATGCTGGGGTCCACATTAGTACCATGGGGGTATAGACAGGTCCCTTGGGAGCCATGGGCACTTTAAGAGTTTAATAGTGTGGTCTGGCTCCTCCCTCTATGCCCCTCCTACTAGACTCAGTCTAGAAACTGTGCCCGAGGAGACGGACATACTTTGAGAGATGGAAATACACAGATAGTGGTGAGATTCACACCAGCTCACACATAACAATAGAAATCCAAGCTAACCAGCTTGAAACAACTCAGCAACGGCTGAACAACAGTACTTAACCAAGTAACAATGCAGTACTTAACCAAATAACAACGCAGTACTTAACCAAGGAACAAATGCAGGAAAACGAAGCGCTGGGCGGGCGTCCAGCATCCTCTACGGACTACTTGAAAAGGATTTACCGGTAGGTAATTAAAATCCTATTTTCTCTTACGTCCTAGAGGATGCTGGGGTCCACATTAGTACCATGGGGATGTACCAAAGCTCTCAGTACGGGAGGGAGAGTGCGGTGGCTCCTGCAGAACCAATTGACCAAACTTTAGGTCCTCAGAGGCCAAAGTATCGAACTTGTAGAACTCAGCAAACGTGTTCGATCCTGACCAAGTAGCCGCTCGCCAAAGTTGTAAAGCTGAGACACCCCGGGCAGCCGCCCAGGAAGCACCCATTTTACGAGTAGAGTGGGCCTTAACGGATTTCGGACATGGCAAGCCTGCCGTAGAATAAGCATGCTGGATAGTACACCTGGATAGTACACCTGATCCAGCGAGAAATCATCTGCTTAGAAGCAGGCCACCCAACCTTGTTGGTATCATAAAGGACAAACAGAGCGAGAAGTTCTCTTCACATAAATCTTCAAAGCCCAACATCCAAGGCTTTTGAAGTAATTGAGGAGTCAGTAGCCACTGGCACCACAATAGGTTGGTTAATATGAAAAGCCGACACAACCTTCGGAAGCAATTGCTGACGTGTCCTGAGCTCAGCTCTATCTTCATGGAAAATCAAGTAGGGGCTCTTGCAGGACAATGCCCCCAATTTCGACACACATCTAGCAGATGCTAATGCCAACAGTGTGACCGCCTTCCAAGTAAGGAACTTGACATCAACCTCCTGTAAAGGTTCGAACCAATCCGACTGCAGGAACTGCAGCACCACATTAAAATCCCAAGTTGCCGTAGAAGGCATAAAGGGAGGCTGGATGTGCAGAACCCCTTTCAAGAAAGTCTGAACCTCAGGGAGGGCAGCCAATTGTTTCTGGAAGAAAATGGACAAGGCCGAAATCTGGACTTTTATGGAGCCCAACCTCAGGCCCACATCCACACCTGTTTGCAGAAAGAGGAGAAACCACCCTAGTTGAAACGCCACCGTAGGAAACTTCTTGGATTCACTCCAAGACACGTACTTTTTCCAAATTCGATGGTAAAATTTAGACGTTACTCCTTTCCTAGCCTGTATCAGGGTAGGAATAACCTTGTTCGGAATGCCCTTCTGAGCTAAGATCTGGCGTTCAACCTCCATGCCATCAAACGTAGCCGTGGTAAGTCTTGATAAGCGATCTCATCTTCACATGCACCAGAGGATATGTCTGTCACCGAAAGCCAGAATATCGGTCCTCTGGTGGCTGCAAACTTCTCACCTACTAGAGGGCCACAGTTTCGGGATTCAGAATTGGATCCTCCTAACCACAGATGCAAGTCTCAGAGGTTGGGGAGCAGTCACCCAAGGGGAAAACTTCCAAGGAAGGTGGTCAAGTCTGGAATCCATCCTTCCGATAAACATTCTGGTACTAAGGGCCGTGTACAACGGTCTTCTGCAAGCGGCACATCTTCTGAAAGATCAGACCATTCAGGTTCAGTCAGACAATGTAACAACAGTGGCCTACATAAACCAACAATGCGGAACGAAGAGCAGAGCTGCAATGTCAGAGGTAACAAGAATCATCCTCTGGGCAGGAAAGCACGTGGTGGCACTGTCAGCAATCTTCATTCCGGGAGTGGATAACTGGGAAGCGGACTTCCTCAGCAGACACGATCTTCATCCAGAAGAGTGGGGCCTCCACCCAGAGGTGTTCGCAGAGGTGCAAGTCTTTGGGGCGTACCTCCAATAGACGTGTTATGAACCACAAGCAGTGGTTCATTCCTGTTCACTTTCTGTTCATGTATTTTATGTTCTAGTTCTCTTGCAGGCCAGGATTTCCTTTTCTCTGGTTTAGAAAACTCTTGTTGGCCGCCGGTGGTGAGTCTGTGTTATTGCAGCCTGTTTCCATGCGTTTAGCCTCACCTGTCTGTTAATTGCACCTGTCAGTTTGGATTCGTGCAGCAGGGCAGCTGCATGACATAATTAATTAGGGCCCCTGCTGTGATTGGAGGTATTCCTTGTTATATTCTCCCTCACTGCCTGACACAGACGCCGGTGATAGCTTCTGTCTAGCTGCTTCCTGCCTTGAAGCATTCCTGTCAGGAATCGACTTACCAGACTGGCATCCGTCCGCCGCTGCGGACTCCGTCCTGGCTCCCTGCGGTCGCCTGTCGCCTGTGCCCCTGCCATGGGACATCATCAGGGTCCTGGGAGCGCTCCTGAGCCGGCGGGCGTGTGCGCGCCGCGTCCCCGCTGGGCCGCGGCGTGGGCGCCGCCATGACAGTTTCCAAACAGCTAGTATACTGCGGCCAATCCGGTGCGTGGCCGCACCCACTGTCCTTTCCTCCATCCAATCCCTGCACACCATGGGGTATATAGGAGGCTACAGTTTCACCTCACAGGCATCCTGGACTTTGTGTCATTCTGACAACCTGCATGAAAGGATCGGCTCCTGTTTCTCCTGAGTTCCTGGTTCTCTGCTAAGAACTTATACTCCTGGTGATTCCGCTTGCTCCCGTGGAACTTCAAGGCTCAGCAATACCAGCAACCTGCATTGGGCTTCACACTCATCACCACCTTGTGTGCTTCAGCCTGCAGTTGAAGACTAAACTCCAGGTGTGTTCATTCCTCCACCTGTGACACAGCTTGCTGCTGCCAGTGCCTCATCACCTGCACTGTGAGTTGGTCTCCTGCTTATGCTCAGGTTTGCAATAACCATCAACTGCCTTAGTTCTCTGTTTTAAAACCCTGCTCTGGTTTTCAAACCAGAATCATTTCATTGACATTCATTCTGTTGTTTTATATTTCCGGATATGATTTCTCAAGTCACCTATCATCCATTGCCATAGACTATTTGTTATCATTCCAAGTGTTTTCTCATCTGATATATTATTTCTGCTGCATTTCTGTTTAAACTTATCTGCTGAATAAAATACCATTGCGCTCATGCGCAAGAACGTGATACAACCTCCTCGTCTCTTTCCTCCTACCTCCACTGACCCACTAGCGCCCCCTCCGGGGACACAGACCAAACACAATCTGACAGTAAGTCCAGGATCGATGGACTCGGATGGTGGACGGAGTGTGGGGTCAGAGGCCTTGCAAAATCTGGTCTCCCGTCTGGATGGTCAAGAGGTTGCGCAGCAGCAGATGCTTCACTTTCTACAAGGGATGTCCTCCCGATTGGATACACTGCAGCAGTCCCTGCCAAGTGTACTCTCACCTACTGTTACCCCAGCACCTGCCAGTGCTGTAAGTTCTTCTATGTCGGCTGCATCAGCTCCAGTGTCACGTCTGCACCTGCCCGTGCCGAGCAAATATGATGGCAGTCCTAAATTATGTCGCGGGTTTCTTAATCAGTGCGAAATACAGTTTGAGTTATTACCACATAACTTTCCTACACCAAGGTCCAAGGTTGCCTACATCATTTCCTTGCTCTCTGGATCTGCTCTGAATTGGGTGTCTCCTCTGTGGGAACGTGCTGACCCTCTGATCAATAACTACTCAGACTTCGTGTCAACCTTTAGACGGATCTTTGACGAGCCTGGTCGTGCAACATCAGCTTCGGCAGACCTGATCCAACTTCGTCAAGGTAACCGAAGCATGGGACAATATGTCATCCAGTTCCAGACGTTGGCTGCAGAAGTCCAATGGAACAACCAAGCTCTGGTAGCAACCTTCTGGCACGGACTTTCGGATCGGATCAAGGACGAACTGACAACCCGTGACATTCCTGTTCAACTGTCTGACTTGATCTCCCTGTGTATAAAGCTGGACTCTCGCATCCGCGAACGCAATAATGAACGCGCTCGGAGTGAGCCTCGCAGAGTAAGGTTCATACCTTCTGTACAGTTTCAGCCTCCTTCTTCTGACGAGCCTATGCAGGTAAATAGGTCCCGCCTAACCCCTGAGGAGCGGGCAAGAAGAATACGAGAGAGGCTTTGCCTATACTGTGCTGCTGCGGGTCATCAAATTAACTCCTGCACGATGCGTTCGGGAAACGCCAGATCCTGACTTGTAAGGGAGGAGTCAAGTTAGGATCATTCAGTCAAGCTCCTTCTCAACAAGATCTCATTCTTCCAGTGACGCTAGAAACTTCCGTTGGGCTCCAGTCTGCGTCAGCATTAGTGGACTGCGGTGCTGCAGGAAATTTTATCACCCAAGCTGCGGTAAACAAATTTTGCTTGTCTACCTGTGAACTCTCTTATCCTGTATACATTACTGCTGTGGATGGTAGTAGAATCTCTAAAGGGAACATTTCACATCAAACTACCCCAGTGGTTCTGGGAGTTGGATTTCTCCATTCAGAAGTGATCAAGTTCCTGGTCATCCCTCAAGCCACCCAGGAAATTGTCTTGGGCATGCCTTGGCTTCAACTACATAACCCACAGTTCGACTGGACAACGTTGCAGCTTACCTCATGGGGTTCACATTGTCACCAATCCTGCTTAGCCCAAGTGTGTCCCATTAAATCAACCGAAGTAAAGTCACAGCTAAGTCTTCCAGCAGTTTATCAAGACTTCGCAGACGTCTTCTGTGAAAAGGCTGCTGATATTCTGCCGCCCCATAGGGAATGGGATTGTCCCATCGATCTCCTTCCTGGCAAGAAGCCACCTAGGGGGCGCACCTACCCTTTATCTGTTCCTGAAACAGAGGCGATGAGTAATTACATCAGAGAGAATCTCCAGAAAGGATTCATCCGTCCGTCATCTTCACCCGCTGGTGCAGGTTTCTTCTTTGTCAAAAAGAAGGATGGAGGACTGCGTCCATGCATTGACTATCGGGGTCTCAATGACATTACCATCAAGAATAGTTATCCTTTACCACTCATTACCGAACTTTTTGATAGAGTTAAGGGGGCCCGCATTTTCACCAAGTTAGATCTCCGCGGTGCCTATAATCTCATCAGAATCCGGAGTGGTGACGAGTGGAAAACAGCTTTCAACACTCGAGATGGCCATTATGAATACCTGGTAATGCCATTTGGGTTGAGTAATGCTCCAGCGGTATTCCAACACTTTGTGAATGAAATTTTTCGAGATGTGCTGTATAAATACCTCGTTGTCTACCTAGATGATATTCTTATCTTTTCTCAAGACCTTCCATCTCATCGCCTACAAGTCTGTGAAGTTCTCCGACGTCTTCGTGAGAATCGTCTCTACGGGAAACTATCTAAATGCACCTTTGAAGTTCCCTCTATACCCTTTTTGGGTTATATAATCTCCGGATCGGATCTTCAGATGGACCCGACGAAATTGGAAGCCATTGCCAACTGGTCCATTCCAACTTCCCTCAAAGCTATCCAGCGGTTCCTGGGTTTCGCCAACTACTATAGAAAATTTATTCGAGGATTCTCCACTCTCATCGCTCCTATTACCAACCTGACTCGGAAAGGGGCAGATCATTCCAACTGGTCAGAAGAAGCCTTGGCAGCCTTCCGGAAAATCAAGCTAGCCTTTATGTCTGCTCCAGTGCTGTCACAGCCAGATGTCGACAGACCATTCGAGTTGGAGGTAGACGCCTCTACAGTTGGGGTAGGTGCTGTTCTCTCCCAGAAGGGATCTGATGGGAAAGTCCACCCGTGTGGATTCTATTCTCGCAAGTTTCTTCCTGCAGAAGCTAACTACTCCGTGGGAGATCAAGAGTTACTGGCAATCAAGCTGGCTCTCGAGGAATGGAGATATCTCCTAGAAGGGGCCAAACATCCGTTTAACATCTTCACGGATCATAAGAACTTGCTTTATCTAAAAGCAGCCCAGTGCCTTAACCCTCGCCAGTCCAGGTGGGCTATGTTTTTCTCACGTTTTAATTTTAAGCTTCATTTCCGCCCAGGTTCACAGAATGTGAAAGCCGATGCATTATCCCGATCCATGGAATCTGAAGAAGGAACATCTGACTCTGTGCCACATTCCATCCTGAGTCCCGTGGTTTTCGCTGCCTCTCAAGTCTCTCCAGCTCCACCTCCGGGTAAGACTTTTGTTTCCCCAGAACTCCGTCCCAAGTTGCTAGCTTGGGCCCACCAATCCAAGTTCACTGGTCATCCTGGTGTCCTGAAGACATTCAAGTTCCTTTCTGCGTCATATTGGTGGCCGAAGATGAAAGTGGACATCCAGGATTTCGTGGCATCCTGTCCGAAATGTGTGCAGCACAAGACTCCTCGTCAGTCTCCAGCAGGTCAGTTACAACCCTTATCTGTCCCTAATCGTCCTTGGTCTCACCTATCAATGGATTTTATCACTGATCTTCCACCTTCTCAGGGACATAACACTATTTGGGTTGTAGTGGACAGATTTTCCAAGATGGCTCATTTCGTTCCTCTCCAGGGTCTCCCTTCTGCCCCGAAACTTGCCCAGATCTTCCTACAGGAGATCTTCCGTTTACACGGTTTACCCTCCGAAATAATATCTGATCGGGGGGTACAGTTTGTAGCGAGGTTTTGGAGGGCCCTCTGTTCTGCCATGCAGATAAAATTGAAATTCTCGTCATCATACCATCCTCAGACGAATGGGCAGACAGAGAGAGTCAATCAAGAACTTGAGACTTTTCTAAGGTTATATGTGACATCCTCCCAGGATGATTGGTTCAATCTGCTCCCATGGGCCGAGTTTGCCCATAACTTTCGTTACCACACTGCTACAGAAACGACACCATTCTTTGCAGTCTATGGGCAACATCCCCGAGTACCTGAATTCCAAGAACTCCCTCACATGGATGTTCCTGCTGCCACTACTGCTCTGACTCAGTTTTCCTCCATTTGGAAAAGAATTCATGTTTCCCTCAAAAAAGCCTCCAGTCGATACAAGATCTACGCCGACCGCAAGAGACGTGCGGTTCCCCATTTGAAACCGGGGGACAGGGTTTGGTTATCAACCCGCAACCTTCGTCTCAGGGTCCCATCCATGAAGTTTGCACCACGCTTCATTGGTCCTTACCCTATTGAGAGTGTCATCAACCCAGTGGCTTACAAGTTGAAATTACCACCTTCACTTCGTATTTCTAATGCCTTTCACATTTCTCTCCTCAGACCTCTAATCCTAAACCGCTTTCAGAATACTCTTCCAGTAGGTCCCAAGGTTCGAACTCAGCGGGGCGTGGAATTTGAGATCAACAAGATTCTGGACTCTCGTTGCCGGTATGGACGTCTCCAGTACCTGGTCGATTGGTTCGGTTATGGCCCAGAGGAGAGAAGCTGGGTGAATTCATCTGATGTCCATGCTCCTAGGTTGGTCCGTGTCTTCCACAGCACTCATCCCTCCAAACCACGTGGGTGTTCGGTGTCCACCCCTAAAGGAGGGGGTACTGTCAGGAATCGACTTACCAGACTGGCATCCGTCCGCCGCTGCGGACTCCGTCCTGGCTCCCTGCGGTCGCCTGTCGCCTGTGCCCCTGCCATGGGACATCATCAGGGTCCTGGGAGCGCTCCTGAGCCGGCGGGCGTGTGCGCGCCGCGTCCCCGCTGGGCCGCGGCGTGGGCGCCGCCATGACAGTTTCCAAACAGCTAGTATACTGCGGCCAATCCGGTGCGTGGCCGCACCCACTGTCCTTTCCTCCATCCAATCCCTGCACACCATGGGGTATATAGGAGGCTACAGTTTCACCTCACAGGCATCCTGGACTTTGTGTCATTCTGACAACCTGCATGAAAGGATCGGCTCCTGTTTCTCCTGAGTTCCTGGTTCTCTGCTAAGAACTTATACTCCTGGTGATTCCGCTTGCTCCCGTGGAACTTCAAGGCTCAGCAATACCAGCAACCTGCATTGGGCTTCACACTCATCACCACCTTGTGTGCTTCAGCCTGCAGTTGAAGACTAAACTCCAGGTGTGTTCATTCCTCCACCTGTGACACAGCTTGCTGCTGCCAGTGCCTCATCACCTGCACTGTGAGTTGGTCTCCTGCTTATGCTCAGGTTTGCAATAACCATCAACTGCCTTAGTTCTCTGTTTTAAAACCCTGCTCTGGTTTTCAAACCAGAATCATTTCATTGACATTCATTCTGTTGTTTTATATTTCCGGATATGATTTCTCAAGTCACCTATCATCCATTGCCATAGACTATTTGTTATCATTCCAAGTGTTTTCTCATCTGATATATTATTTCTGCTGCATTTCTGTTTAAACTTATCTGCTGAATAAAATACCATTGCGCTCATGCGCAAGAACGTGATACAACCTCCTCGTCTCTTTCCTCCTACCTCCACTGACCCACTAGCGCCCCCTCCGGGGACACAGACCAAACACAATCTGACAATTCCTGTCCAGGAGTCCTGTGGCTTTGCCTGTGCCTGATCCAGTATCCTGCTTCTTGGTGTCCACGGTCTGTCGTTTGGAATTCTGCCTGTCCTCCGGTCCTGAGAGCCTGTGTCAGCTACTTTGGGGGTTCCTGTCCTTTTGCCAGTGTTCGTACCGGTTTCATGAGTAGCGGCTTTGCCACGTCCCTCGGCCTAGGCCGTAGCTACTTGTTGCTTTTGCTTTGGATTTTCTGCAGAGGGTTCTGCGTGTGCTGTCCTCACCGGAACACAGCGGTGTTGTGTCGGCGTGTGGACAGCACTGCCTTTGTTGTAGTTTTTGTCTTGGCGGCTGTGCCGCACATACTTTATTTTAGTTCTGTAGCATCCCTGACTAGGTACTTCCTTCTCGAGTTAGAGGTTCCCCTTGTCATCGCCCCGTCTCAGTCTACGCCTTGTCTCCAACTAAGACCGGGGGGCATCGGAGTTGGGCAGACATAATCCGCCCTTCAAACGCGGCTGCCGTAGGCCCAAGAAACCATAGTCACGCAGGCGTAGGCTGACAACGAGGGTGAGACAACGGAGTTAGGGGTCCTTGGGGGTGCTGCCGAGCTCCGTTTATACTGCAGCTTGCGTTCCAGTGCTTGGGGCTTGTCCACCCTGAGTACCGAGTACTGCGAACGTAACAACATGATGGCCTCCCACCTCAACAAGAAGCTTCGGAGGTACTGTTCCAGGTCGAGGGACCCACAGGCAGTGACGGTGGATGCCCTGGTAACTCCGTGGGTGTTCAAGTCAGTGTATGTGTTCCCTCCACTTCCACTCATCCCAAGGATTCTCAAACTAATAAAAAGAACAAGAGTTCAAGCAATCCTCAATGCTCCAGACTGGCCAAGAAGGGCTTGGTACGCGGATCTTCTGGAGTTACTGCTGGAAAATCCGAGGCCTCTTCCTCTTCGAGAGGACCTTCTGCAACAGGGGCCGTTTGTTTATCAAGACTTACCACGGCTACGTTTGACGGCATGGAGGTTGAACGCCAGATCTTAGCTCGGAAGGGCATTCCGAACAAGGTTATTCCTACCCTGATACAGGCTAGGAAAGGAGTAACGTCTAAACATTACCATCGAATTTGGAAAAAGGACGTGTCTTGGTGTGAATCCAAGAAGTTTCCTACGGTGGAGTTTCAACTAGGGTGGTTTCTCCTCTTTCTGCAAACAGGTGTGGATGTGGGCCTGAGGTTGGGCTCCATAAAAGTCCAGATTTTGGCCTTGTCCATTTTCTTCCAGAAACAATTGGCTGCCCTCCCTGAGGTTCAGACTTTCTTGAAAGGGGTTCATCACATCCAGCCTCCCTTTGTGCCTCCTATGGCAACTTGGGATTTTAATCTGGTGCTGCAGTTCCTGCAGTCAGATTGGTTCGAACCTTTACAGGAGGTTGATGTCAAGTTCCTTGCTTGGAAGGCGGTCACACTATTGGCATTAGCATCTGCTAGACGTGTGTCGGAATTGGGGGAATTGTCCTGCAAGAGCCCCTACTTGATTAGAAAGACCGTGCATGAAATCTTCCGTACTGTAGAGCCTCGTAGGAGGCAACCATCTTTCCCAGAAGGCGAATGCACTGATGAACCGATACCCGGGCAGGCTTCAGGACATCCCGGACCATTGCTTGTATCACCAACTTTTCTCCTCCGGCAGAAACACTCTCTGTACTTCCGTGTCGAGGATCATCCCCAGGACGGACAGTCTCCTTGTCGGCTCCATATGCGACTTTGGAAGATTCAGGATCCATCCATGATCCTGGAGTAGTTGAGTTGAGAGAGCAATGCTTTGTAACAGCTTCTCCCTGGAAGACGCTTTTATCAGCAGATCGTCCAGATAAGGAATTATGTTCACACCCTGCTTGCGGAGGAGTAGCATCATCTCCGCCATTACCTTGGTGAACACCCTCGGTGCCATGGAGAGGCCAAACGGCAGTGCCTGGAACTGATAGTGACAGTCCAGCAGCGCAAATCTAAGATAAGCCTGGTGAGGCAGCCAGATCGGAATGTGAAGGTATGCACCCTTGATATCCAGGGATACTAGAAATTCCCCCTCCTCCAGACCTGAGATCACCGCTCTCAGAGACTCCATCTTGAATTTGAAATCCCTCAAATAAGGGTTCAACAACTTTAGATTCAATATTGGCCTGACCGAACCATCCGGTTTCGGTACTACAAACAGGTTTGAGTAATAACCCTTGTTTGTTAAGTGAGGTGGAACTGGAACAATAACATTTGACTTTAGCAATTTTTGAATGGCTTCTTGTAGGATAGCACTTTCTGTCAGCAAAGCTGGTAAGCCTGATTTGAAGAATCTGTGAGGTGGGAGTTCTTGAAACTCCAGTCTGTACCCCTGGGTAACAATATCTTGTACCCAGGGGTCTAGGCCTGATGACGCCCAGACATGACTGAAATTTTTTAATCTTGCTCCCACCTGCCCGATCTCCAGGCTGGGAGATCCACCGTCATGCCGAGGATTTTGAGGATCAGAACCAGGTTTCTGTTCCTGTGAACCTGTTGGTGCAGGTTTTCTGGATTTCTCCCGACCTCCTCTAAAGAAAGTGGAAGGGGGTTTGGACTTTTTAACTTTCGCGGTTCGAAAGGACTGCATTGTAGACGTAGGATAAGATTTCCTAGTAGGTGGTGTAGCTGAGGGAAGGAATGTTGGCTTACCCGCAATTGCCATGGAGATCCACACATCTAACACTTCCCCAAACAGAGCCTGATCTGTGAAGGATAGGTTCTCCACACTCTTCTTGGATTCCGCATCCGCAGACCATTGACGCAGCCAGAGTCCCCTGTGTGCCGAGACAGCCATGGAAGAAGCCATTGCATTGAGATGGCGAAGGTCCTTCATGGCCTCCACCATGAAACCTGCAGAGTCCTGTATGTGACGTAAGAACAGTTCAATGTCACATCTATCCATAGAATCTAATTCCTCTAGTAATGTGCCTGACAATTTTACTATGGCTTAAGAAATCCACGCACAAGCAATAGTAGGCTTTAAAGCTACGCCAGTAGCTGTGTATAATGATTTGAGTGTAGTCTCAATCTTACGGTCAGCCGGCTCTTTTAAAGTGGTTGACCCTGGGACAGGTAAAACCACTTTTTTAGACAACCTAGACACAGAAGCGTCTACTACAGGCGGGATTTTCCACTTTTTCCTGTCGGGAAAAGCAATGAGAACTCTCTTTGGGATCTGGAATTTTTTCTCCGGGTTTTCCCAGGATTTTTCAAACAATGCGTTTAATTCCTTAGACGCAGGGAATGTAATAGAGGATTTCTTATTATCAGTAAAGTAAGTCTCCTCTGCTAGCTCAAGTACCTTGTCAGTAATGTGTAAAATGTCCCTAATAGCCTCAATCATGAGTTGCACCCCTTTGGCAAGGGATGCATCTCCCCCCTGTATATCCCCATCACTGTCCCCTGTATCAGAGTCGGTATCCGTGTCAACTTGCATTATTTGGGCAAGAGTAGCTTCTTAGGGTAAATAATTGGGGTCTTTGAAGAGGTAGTGGGAGCTGAATACGACAAAACCTAAACAGACTTTCTCAAAACCTGTGTTTCAGTCTCATTTTGAGCTATCCGAGATGAAATCTGGGATATCATTCCCCTAATAGAATCCACCCACGGGGGGTTCGGATTCAGAAGGCTGATACAGTATATTACAGTCCTGAGTACAAGGAATAGACTCATCAGGAGAAGATACACACTCTGCAGCACAGGATACAGAGTTCTTAGTAGAGATGAGCGGGTTCGGTTCGTGAAGATCCGAACCCGCCAGAACTTCACGTATTTTACATGGGTCCGAGGCAGCCTCGGATCTTCCCGCTTTGCTCGGTTAACCCAAACGAGGCCGAACGTCATCATCCCGCTGTCGGATTCTCGCGAGATTCGTATTCCATATAAAGAACCGTGCGTCGCCGCCATTTTCACTTGTGCATTGTAGATTGAGCGGAGAGGACGTGGCTACGTTCTCTGCCTGAATATCTGTGCTCAGTGTGCTGCATTGTGGTGACCACCAGTATATTATAGTAGTACAGTACAGTAGGCTATTGCTGTATCTTGCAGCTCCGTGTCAGACTCAGTTCTAGTATCCTGATCAGTGTTCAATATCTGCTGCATTGTTGTGTGACCAGTATGTAGTTGTACAGTGCAGCATTTTGGTGACCACCAGTATATAGTAGTACAGTACAGTAGGCCATTGCTGTATCTTGCAGCTCTGTGTCACTTCTAGTATCCATATCTGTTCTGCATTGTTGTGAGCAGTATACAGTAGTACAGTGCAGTAGGCCATTGCTGTATCTTGCAGCTCTGTGTCACTTCTAGTATCCATATCTGTGCTGCATTGTTGTGAGCAGTATATAGTAGTACAATGCAGCATTTTGGTGACCACCAGTATATAGTAGTACAGTACAGTAGGCCATTGCTGTATCTTGCAGCTCTGTGTCACTTCTAGTATCCATATCTGTTCTGCTTTGTTGTGAGCAGTATACAGTAGTACAGTGCAGTAGGCCATTGCTGTATCTTGCAGCTCTGTGTCACTTCTAGTATCCATATCTGTGCTGCATTGTTGTGAGCAGTATATAGTAGTACAATGCAGCATTTTGGTGACCACCAGTATATAGTAGTACAGTACAGTAGGCCATTGCTGTATCTTGCAGCTCTGTGTCACTTCTAGTATCCATATCTGTGCTCCATTGTTGTGAGCAGTATATAGTAGTACAGTGCAGCATTTTGGTGACCACCAGTATATAGTAGTACAGTACAGTAGGCCATTGCTGTATCTTGCAGCTCTGTGTCACTTCTAGTATCCATATCTGTGCTGCATTGTTGTGAGCAGTATATAGTAGTACAGTGCAGCATTGTGGTGACCACCAGTATATAGTAGTACAGTACAGTCGGCCATTGCTGTATCTTGCAGCTCTGTGTCACTTCTCTAGTATCCATATCTGTGCTGCATTGTTGTGAGCAGTATATAGTAGTACAGTGCAGCATTGTGGTGACCACCAGTATATAGTAGTACAGTACAGTAGGCCATTGCTGTATCTTGCAGCTCTGTATCACTTCTAGTATCTATATCTGTGCTGCATTGTTGTGAGCAGTATATAGTAGTACAGTGCAGCATTGTGGTGACCACAAGTATATAGTAGTACAGTACAGTAGGCCATTGCTGTATCTTGCAGCTCCGTGTCAGACTCAGTTCTATTCTCCGGATCAGTGCTCAATATCTGTGCTGCATTGTGGGGACCAGTATACTACAGTACAATAGTCCAGTGCTGTTCTCACTGCTCAGTGTCAGTTCTCCATAATATCATCAGTGATCAGTATAATCAGTTCTCAGTATAATCAGTGCGCTGTTAGACGTGCGCCCGTTTTCCGCCATTAGTGCATTGGGATTTAGACAATTGATGAAGTTATTTTTTTCCCCCCGGTACAAAATCCCATCTAGATTTCACTTCACTAGGCAGGTGATAGCTAGATTTTACCAATTAATATCAGTGGTTTATAATTATTAATTCCAGTGATCTTGCCAAATAATTCCAGTGATTTTGTCATTTTCTTCCAGTAATTTGGACCAATAATACCATTGATTAGAACAAATAATTCCTGTGATTTTGTCATTTTCTTCCAGTAATTTGGACCAATAATACCATTGATTAGAACAAATAATTCCTGTGATTTTGTCATTTTCTTCCAGTGATTTGGACCAGTAATACCATTGATTAGAATAAATAATTCCTGTGATATTGAGGTGTTTGTGTTGCTTAGCTTAGCCATCCAGCCACCACAGTGCACCTCTTTTTCTCTTTTCTTTGCATCATGGGGGTCATTCCGAGTTGTTCGCTCGGTAAATTTCTTCGCATCGCAGCGATTTTCCGCTTAGTGCGCATGCGCAATGTTTGCACTTCGACTGCGTCAAGTAAATTTGCTATACAGTTAGGTATTTTACTCACGGCTTTTTCTTCGTTGAGGCGATCGGAGTGTGATTGACAGGAAGTGGGTGTTTCTGGGCGGAAACAGGCCGTTTTATGGGCGTGAGGGAAAAAACGCTACCGTTTCTGGGAAAAACGCAGGAGTGGCTGGAGAAACGGAGGAGTGTCTGAGCGAACGCTGGGTGTGTTCGTGACGTCAAACCAGGAACGACAAGCACTGAACTGATCGCAGATGCCGAGTAAGGTTGAAGCTACTCAGAAACTGCTAAGAGGTGTGTAATCGCAATTTTGAGAATTCTTTCGTTCGCATTTTTACTATGCTAAGATTCACTTCCAGTAGGCGGCGGCTTAGCGTGTGCAATGCTGCTAAAAGCAGCTTGCGAGCGAACAACTCGGAATGACCCCCAACTGGTGTTTGGGGCCAATTTTTTTAAGTGCAATCCTGTCTGACACTGCAGTGCCACTCCTAGATGGGCCAGGTGTTTTTGCCAGCCACTTGCGTCGCTTAGCTTAGTCATCCAGTGACCTCGGTGCAAATTTTAGGACTAAAAATAATAGACTGGAAATGAGTGGAAATTATGGTTATTGAGGTTAATAATACTATAGGATCAAAATTACCCCTAAATTCTATGATTTAAGCTGTTTTTAAAAAAAAAACAACCGAATCCGACAAAAATTTTTAAGGGAGGTTTTGCCAAAACGCGTCCGAATCCAAAACACGGCAGCGGAACCGAATCCAAAACCAAAACACAAAACCCGAAAAATTTCCGGTGCACATATCTAGTTCTTAGACATGTTTATGTGAGCTATACAAACACACACACACACACGCGAAAATGCAGACACAGTTTCCCCCAGAGTACCTTCAGAGAGACACAGAGTATATGGAGCCAGCCACACAGCGCCCCAGTAGGCAGTTTATACAGTAAACAGCCGGCGCTTCCTGAATAACCTTAATAGATTAAACAGCTAATATCACACTTTTCTCCCCCTGTCTATAACACCCTGGTACCGCAGAGGTATGTTGGAGTTATGTGGAGGGCAGCGCTCCCTGTCAGCGTCTCTTCAGTGTGATCTGCAGGGAGAAATTGGCGCTGGTGAGTGCTGGATCCGCTCTGAGGAAAAAGCCCCACCCCCTGTAATGGCGCGTCTTCCAGCTTTCAGTGTTTATACTGGCCTGAGATGATTTGGCTGCTAACAGTGGGATTAGCCCCTGTTAGCATTTGTGACCAGTGTAGGGTATGTGCGCTGGCCCAGGGCGCCCCTCACAGCGCCGCACTACAAGTACCACTGAGCCCTCCGGAGCGCAGCCTGTCAGAGCTGCGCTCACACCCTAGTGCCGCCATTTCCCGCCGGTGACCTGCATTACCGGGGCGCCGACGTCATACTCACCACTCCATCTTCTGGCTCTGTTAGGGGGTGGCGGCCGTGCTGCGGGAGTGAGCGGTCGTCCCGTGGGCTTGTGATCAGCACCCTCAAGAGCTCAGTGTCCTGTCAGCCGAGATAGAAAACCATTAACCTCTATGGTTGGATCCTACTCCCCCCCCTCTAAGTCCCACGAAGCAGGGAGGCTGTTGCCAGCAGCCTCCCTGTACCTAAGTCTTTTAAAAAAACAATAAAACTAGAAAAACTCCTAGGAGCTCCCCTAGCTGTGACCAGCTCCTCCGGGCACATTTTCTAAACTGAGTCTGGTAGGAGGGGCATAGAGGGAGGAGCCAGCCCACACTATTAAACTCTTAAAGTGCCCATGGCTCCCGAAGGGACCCGTCTATACCCCCATGGTACTAATATGGACCCCAGCATCCTCTAGGACGTAAGAGAAATATATTTTTATTATAAAACATTGAGGGGGAGATTGATCAAACCTCGGAGAGAGATAAAGGGGTCTATGTACTAAGCCTTGGAGAGAGATAAAGTGGACGGAGATAAGGTACCGGCCAATCAGCTCCTAACTGCCATGTCACAGGCTGTGTTTGAAAAATGACAGTTGGGAGCTGATTGGTTGGAGCACCATTTATTATTCGTAACGAGTGATAACTAGAATATCACAAGTTGATAAATCTGCCCCCTAGTTTCTAACATAGCAGTTAGAAGCTGATTGCTCTCTCTCCACTTATCCTTCTCCAAAGTTTGGTACATCTCCCCCAAAGCATGACTTTCTCAGTCAGCCGCCCACTGTACCGCTGTCGGTTATTAGGTGGTGTCTCGAAGGGAACCAGTTTCCATGAATTAAAACTCAGCAGCCCACTTGTGCTTAACAATCCCACTCCTCTCCACCCCACTTCTCACAGCTCCATGCTGGTTTCCATGGGTTAGTTCATGTTTGTCCTCCTTCTGTGCTACCCGTTCCTATGGAGAGTGTCCCCCTGCTGGTCACATAGAGGTATGGCATATCTCTTAAGTTCCTTTTACACTGCTAAATCACATTTGTGCTCCTGTTGCATTGGCGTACTACTGTATATCTATAATGGGTGCAGGGGGACCCACACTGCACATTCTGCACCCATGTAATCATACTTACCGCTCCGGAGTCCCGTAGCGTCTGGCGACAGAGAAAATGACATAAAGCCTATTTTCCCTATGATTTGCACATGCACAGTAGATATGCGTCCCAGAATGCAGTGCATACTTGCCTACCCGACCCTCTCCATGAGGGAGAAAATGCTCTGTTCCTGGACTTTCCTGGTAATGTATGATTGCCATCACCTGTGGTGAAACACCTTTCTTATCAATTACCTAGCTCACCACAGGTGATGCCAATCATACATTACCAGGAAAGTCCAGGAACAGAGCATTTTCTCCCTCATGGAGAGGGTCAGGTAGGCACGTATGATGCAGTGTGAGTGATATTCTGGGGCGCATGCGCAGGAACTAAAAGTGCGAGTGTTTCCAGCACAACTATGCTGATCTCTACATGTGCAGAGAGCAGCTGCAGCAGGGGGACTGAAGAGATCAGTACCCCCTGACCCACACTCCGCTGCGCTCTGCAGTAAAGTGAGGGTGAGGGGTGGAGTAATAGGGGAGGCCATCTTTTGGCACTGGGGGTGGGTAGGCGGGTGTATATGCTGCTACACAATAATGTTTTTTTTGTGGCTGGGGGGGGGAATAAACTGTATTCTTAAAAAAAAAAATTACATGTATAATGATAGGGTAGGGGGAACACTAAATAGTGAGGGTCCATCAACACTGGGGGATGAGGGTGGGGGCTCTGCCACTGGGATCTATTACCACTAGTGAGGCGGGGGTTGATAACGCTGGGGATCTTTTGCTGGGGGGGGGGGGGGGTACTTCTGATGGGGGATGGGAAGTAATTTTAGAATGGGGGCCTATAGATACGGGGGATGGGGGTTGTTAAACAGCCTCTAGGTATATTTAAAAAAAATGTAAATAAATTAAATATAGTATTAACAACTTTTTAAACTTTATTAAATTTAAATAAAATGACAATTTCTGAGTTGTTTTTTTTCTATATTGTCAGTGAAGTATTTAAAATGTGCTGTTCACTAAAATATGATTACTCCATACATATGCTCGCTGTAGCAAACTATCTATATATAAAGCCCCACCCTGGAAAGCCTACCTCGCAAAGAGTTAACCCACATGTGAGAGGTGCGGAGCGGCAATTTGTGGCACGCGGCTATGATCATGCTGTTCAATGTTTCCTGTTTTCCCCGGAGTCCGACAGATAAATATGAGTTTACTCTCTCCACCTCTAATTTTAATATACTTTGCAAAATTAAAATATATTTTTTTTAACGGCTGGGAAAAACCAAGCCCGTCGGTATGCAACTTCCCCACTCCACCCAAATCCTACTATCAGACAGTTTGCTCTACCAACCTATGTGCTGGGGCAAAAACTAATCACAGCTGCACAAATCTAAGCTCACAGCCCCACCAAAGAGGATACGGAGCTGCGCCGCGCACTGCATAGTGTGTATTTTCTAATGTGAATTATAAGATACAGAAAAGCGGTGCCTTCCTTTTGGTAGGAGGGGGGCTGTTGCTACCCGTGCCGTGCCTGGAGAGGAGAGAGCCAGCCCCTGGCCAGCAAGGAAGCAGCTTTGCAGTTCCGTCCAATTAAAATTCTAATGCAGCGTGAGTCGTCTGTAGGAGATAGACGTTCCCTGTTATACCCCTTTCACACTGACATAGCCGGGTCGCCCACGGGAATATGCACACGGGTGTTTCCCAGGTGCGACCCGGCTTGAGACCCCTTTCAGACTTGCGGCGTCACCGCTGACGCTATTGGAGGTGGCGCTTGGAGATCATCTCAAATGCCGCCTCCTCCTACGCAGAGAAGGGGTGTCGGGTCGCCTTGACCCGGCTTACCCGTTCACACTGCACCGCATCCTGGGACGATTCCAGATTCAACCCAGGTCGAGACCTGGGAAGAAATGCCGGGACGCTCGACCCGGGATATTCTTTCAGTACCTTTTCACACTGAGCAAATTCCGGCGTTGATGCGCGTTCATGTGCAATAACCCAGGAAATATATCTGAGTGCTGCTATAGGGATAGCTGTCTCTGTGCTGGGTTCCCAGGGATAGTGATCGTCACATAGACACATGCAGATAAGGACCACTTGGCCCATCAAAAACACACTAGGATTAATATTTGTTGGAAGCCAATTAACCTACCAGCATATTTTTGGATTGTGGGAGGAAATTGGAGTACCTGGAGGAAACCCACGCAAGTACGGGGAGAATATACAAACTCCACACCCAATGCTGTGAGGCAGTAATGCTAACCATTACACCATCCATATTGCCCATGGGCGGGATGTACTAATAGACATCGCCACCCATTGCCATGATGCTAATCGCATATGTACTTACATATGCGATCAGCATTGCGGAGGACAGCTCTTCCAATAAGAGCTGTCCTCCGCGATCCCCAGTGGATGCCTGACTTCCGGGATTTGGCCCCGGGAGTCAGTCTGCGCATGCGCAGGTTGACGGGGGCGGGCGCGGGTCATGCTTGGAGGGATCCGATCAGCGGCTGGGGCTTAGTACATTCCGAAAATGCGGTAAACTGGAGTTTACGACATTTTCCATTTAGTACATCCTGCCCCATGTCCCTTTGCTGTGTTCCCAGGGATAGATATGGTTATCCCAGTGCTGGGTTCTAGGGGTTAGTGATGTTTCTCCCTGTGCAGGGTTCCTGGGGATAGTGATGGTTGTCCCTGTGTTGGGTTCCCGGGGGATAGAGATGGTTATCCCTGTGCTGGTGTTCCCGTGGGATAGTGATGGTTGTCCCTGTGCTGGGTTCCTGGGGATAGTGATGTTTGTCCCTTTGCTGGGTTCCCGGGGTTAGTGATGTTTGTCCCTGTGTTGGATTCTCAGGGATAGTTATGGTTGTCCCTGTGCTGGTGTTCCCAGGGATAGTGATGGTTGTCTCTGTGTTGGATTGCCAGGGACATTTATGGTTGTCCCTGTGCTGGATTCCCAGGAATACTTATGGTTGTCCCTGTGCTGGTGTTCCATCCCAGGGATAGTGATGGTTGTCTCTGTGTTGGATTGCCGGGGACAGTTATGGTTGTCCCTGTGCTGGATTCCCAGGAATACTTATGGTTGTCCCTGTGCTGGTGTTCCCATGAATCGCTATGATTGTCCCTGTGCTCAGTGTGCTGGTTTTAGCATGTACCGTTCCCGGGGATAGTTATGGCTGTCACTGTGCTGGTGTTCCCATGAATAGTTATGGATGTCCCTGTGCTGGTTCTAGCATCTACCGTTCCCGGGGATAGTTATGGCTGTCCCTGTGCTGGTGTTCCCATGAATAGTTATGGATGTCCCTGTGCTGGTTCTAGCATCCACCGTTCCCGGGGATAGTTATGTTTGGCCCTGTGCTGGATTCCCAGGGATAGTTATGTCACCAGGCCCCAGTGTCTCGTCTGATTGGTGCCCAGGGTAAGGTGATGTTTGTCCCTGTGCTGGGCGCAGTGTCGGTTGATGTCGGGGCTCCGGGGGAAGAGGCAGGTAGGATAGAGTGGCCCTGTCCGGGCTCTGTGTGTACGCTGCCTGCGTCTCTATGGTGCGCCAGTCTATTGTCTCTATTGTGTGTGTGTCTCCATGGTGCTGCTGGCTGTCTAGTGTATGTGTAGTGTGTACGGTGTGTGTGTGTGTATGTATAGTGTGTACAGCATATGTATGTACAGTGTGTGTGTGTCCATGGTGCTGCTGGCTGTCTAGTGTAGTGTGTACAGTGTGTATGTATAGTGTGTACAGCATATGTATGTACAGTGTGTGTGTGTCCATGGTGCTGCTGTCTAGTGTCTTTGTGTGTAGATAGATAATGCAGGTAGTGCTGTGTGTATGTATTGAGTGTATATATGTACAGTGTATGTATATTGTGTGTATATATGTACAGTGTGTGTGTGTCTCCATGGTGCTTCTGGCTGTAAAGTGTGTGTACAGTGTGTACAGTGTGTATATTGTGTGTGTGTGTGTGTGTGTGTGTGTGTGTGTATATATATATATATATATATATATATATATATATGTACAGTGTATGTATGTATGTATGTATGTATGTATGTATAGTATAGTCATTAGTTTAGTGAACGTCATATTTTATGTGTGTCGTCACTATTCCAGCCTCAGTTCCTGCATTGCAGTCGCCATGCTCTCCATGACTGTATCCGGTCTGTGAGCGGCCACTAATACTCACTCACTCGGGCTCCTTTATGCTGAGGTCACCTCCCTTGTGAGAAATGATACGTGATATTTATAGTAATTATAAGAGTGGGGGCTAGGTGGTGTCACTGGGGTCCTGTGCGGATGTACCTTGCCCTCTCTGAGATGGTTGGCATAGGGTTCTCCTCATTGTCAGTGAGTGCCCGCGCCTGCCTTATACTAGCAGCATTATACTCCAGTAAGGTGTGTTCAGCGGACATCCAGTTCTTCCTAGAACGCAGTTGTGTGATCACGCCCT
This sequence comes from Pseudophryne corroboree, assembly GCF_028390025.1. Taxonomy (NCBI): domain Eukaryota; kingdom Metazoa; phylum Chordata; class Amphibia; order Anura; family Myobatrachidae; genus Pseudophryne; species Pseudophryne corroboree. Next base: position 452,454,663 of record NC_086451.1, read on the forward strand.
CACTGACGTTTCCCTACATGAGAGTGCCTGGTCACACCCGCGTTTCACCTCTTTAATTGTAAGTAGATGCAAAGAAAATGTCTGTGGTTACTGCACTGGCCGTACTTGGGTGTGCCCGGTGCAAATTCACAGAAGGTACATTCCACCAACGGGCACGCTGAGATCTGTATCACCCACATAGCATGTAGCTCTAACTGTATAGTGTGTGCAGCTCATGTATGTGACATGTTAGTGTAGGTGTTACACCTATACCCTGGTGCATGACCTTCACTTCATGTGGTATCAAGACCCCGTCCACCCTTATACGCACCACCCTATTAAACAGATATGATGTAGACACTAGGGCCTCCTGCATGTATACTGCAAATCCCAGGATTCAGGCTGTTATTGTATGGAAGGAATGGTCTAGTAATTACCCATATCTTGGAGACATCTTGCTTGGTGCATGCAGTTGGCGCAGGTAGTGTAATTATTCTGTTGCCCCCGTAGCTGATACGTCGTTCTAACTCTCTCTTCCCCTGCCTCTTAGACAGTCACCATGCCTGGCGGTGAGAGCGTCCAGTTGGATTTCCCCCACTACAGCTCCGTGCTCCTGGACACTCTAAACAAGCAGCGCCTGCAGGGGAAATTCTGCGACCTGTCCGTCCAGGTCCAAGACCGCGTGTTCCGAGCTCATAAAACCGTCTTGGCTGCATCCTCTCCTTATTTCCATGACAAACTCCTCCTGAATGACACTAGTTGTTTGGTCCTTCCCAGCGTTATTCAGCCCGATGCTTTCGAGAACCTCCTACAGCTCATCTACTCTGGGAGGCTCTGCCTCGATGTTGAGGCTTTGCCCTCTCATCTCCTGGTGGCGAGTGGTCTTCAGATGTGGCAAGTGGTAGACCGGTGTTCTGAGCTCCTCAAAGAGAGGAAGTCGTGCACCCCTCAGACATGGTCGAGTCGCGCCAGTGAAAGTCAGTCGCCCAGCAGCAGTTTCCAGATCCCACGAGACGATCCACCACCACCGACGATCACATTGAACTGCTCTGATGACGAAGAGGTGATCAAGGTCAGAGTTTCAGAAGAGGAAGAGGAGGAGGAGGAAGAAGAGGACGATGGAAAGAACGGTGGAAATGTTCTGGACGACTCTGCCAATGGCAGCTGCACCTACGCTCTTCCATCATCCTCCTCTTCTCCGGGGAGCCCCAAAGTATTCTACATCAAGCAGGAGCGAATGGAAGACGACAGCGGCTTCTTAAAAGCTTTCGAAGTAACTGAAGTGCAGGCAGACTACTCGTCGGAGCTGAGCTTCGTCCTCCCGCCAACGTCGTCGCCGTCATCTTCCGATGTCTCCCTCTGCCTTCCTCGCAAGTTATACGGTGCCACGGAAACCCCATCCTTCACCATCTCTAAGCCCGTGGACCTGCACGGCAATGAGATCATTTCCCACGCACTACAAGCCCAAACTATTCATGCACCCGTTAAGCTTGTGGCTGCCCCGGATGGGAAAAAATTTGGCTGCTTGTGCGGGAAGCGGTTTGCCGTGAAACCAAAACGGGACCGCCACATCATGCTGACCTTCAGCCTCCGCCCGTTCGGCTGCTCGGTCTGCCACAAGAAGTTCAAGCTGAAGCATCACCTCACCGAACACATGAAGACGCACGGGGGGAACCTGTTCTCGTGTGAAGATTGCGGCCGGAAATTCAGGGTGGAGAGCTGCTTCCAGAAACACAAGGAGGTGTGCAAGGGACAGAGGTGGGCGGGGGCTTGCTGGACTTACAAGTAATTCCTATTTGATCTGAAACCCTACGGTCTGAATTATGGAAGAGGGGCATTATAATACCCATATGGACACTAGCTGTGTTTTTTGTTTTTGGTCTCTACCACAATGACCACGTCCCCCGTAGCCAGAAGATTAAGACATAGACCAGTACTATTGTAGCCCGGATACTGCATTTAGAGCTGCTTCATAGACCATAGGATGGACTCGTAGTACGTTCCCCCTGGACCGTGAGGATAGGAAGGTCCGTACAAACGTGGATTCTTGATTTTGATGTGGTATGTTGTGATCTACATCACAAACTGTTCCTGACTTCTAAACAGTGATGGTGCTGTTTTATTATAAGGAGGTGCTAACTCAGTACCTGCAAACTTGGATGTATGAACAGACCTTCAAGTGACCTATAGATCGCAACAGTGGCCTGTGATTAACACAGACTAGCTCGCTACCATACAACTCTCTCCGCAGCCCAACGAGCTGTGCGTTACTGACCCGGACACTTATTTATAGCGATTCGGTGTAATTCTCCCGAGCACTAAGTGGTTTGCTAAACAACTTGTGTCAGTAAGTGGGTAGGGACTAGGCCTTAGGTCTTTTGTGTAAATACACATATACATATAGGCATCATGTATGTGTTTGTGTGTGTGTATATTACAGGGGTAGAAGATAGTGTAGCACTGTTTACCTGCAATAATACTATAACCTGTTACTGTCTCACCTTGAGGGCAGGGGGGTAAGTTGCCTGCGATGTTTGGAATGGGGTGGGGGGAGGGGGGATGGGGGCTGTCTACAGTCTGAAATAGTTTCTTGTCAGTTGAAAGGGGGCTATTCACTAAAGGCTGACGTTAGGACTGTATGTAAAATTACCTCCAAATCCACAGGCTCTAATGAACTACATCTCCCATAATCTACTGTAAAACAAGTAATGTTCTAGTGCAGCATTATTTCAATTGGAAGTAAGCAGAACCATGACACACTCAACCCAACATTAAATCAGTCAGTCTGTTAGCTTTAAAGTGACAGCTTTGGCTGAGGTAGCTGTTTCGGTTATTTCACACTTGTTCAATCTGTTCTTTTTTATTATTGTTTTTATGTGTTTTGTTAAGAAATATTTATGACATCAGGTTTTCCTGATGAAGCCGATTTGTAGGCACCGATGCAATTCCAGCGACACGGCCTAGTTCAGATCTAATCGCAGCTACAAATTTGTTAGCTAATGGGCAAAACCATGTGCACTGCAGAGGGGGGGAGATATAACATTTGCAGAGAGAGTTAGATTTGGGTGGGGTTATATTGTGTCTGTGCAGGGTATATACTGGCTGCTTTATTTTTACACTGCAATTTAGATTTCAGTTATAACACACCCCACCCAAATCTAACTCTCTCTGCACATGTTATATCCGCCCCACCTGCACTGCCCAATGGGGCCTAATTCAGAGTTGATCGCAGCAGCAAATTTGTTAGTCGTTGGACAAAACCATGTGCACTGCAGGTGGGGCAGATATAACATGTGCAGAGAGAGTTAGATTTGGGTGGGGTGTGTTCAAACTGAAATCTAAATTGCAGTGTAAAAATAAAGCAGCCAGTATTTACCCTGCACAGAAACAATAAAACCCACCCAAATCTAACGCTCTCTGCACATGTTACATCTGCCCCCCCTGCAGTGCACATGGTTTTGCCCAACTGCTAACAAATTTGCTGCTGTGATCAGGTCTGAATTATGCCCCTAGACACTAATTTTAAAGGTTAAGGTTAGACGTTGCCATGTAACATGTATTAGCGGAGGCCGCGAGTCTGATAATGTCTTATCAGAAGGCCTGCGTTGCTTTGGGGTACTTGCGTTATAGACCACCTCGTGCACATTTCACATACACACCGCGGACGCAGCCATATTGTCTGATGAACCAATGGCCACTGACCATGTGAGACAGCCTGTGCCTAGTGAACCAATAGGGTTTTAGTTCTGCCGCTAAGAGGCGTCGTCCTCTGTGTACGTAAGTCATAGCACAAATTCATTTCCAGTAAGATTTAAATGATCAGACAATAACTGAGCGTTCTGGAGGCTTCCAATACCCCTTTTCCACCAAAGTACCGAGTCCGATCCAGGATGTTTAACCCAGCTGCAACCCGTGTCGGCCCCGCCGTTTCCACTGCACTTCGACACGGGTTATTCCCCTGTCGGATCTGTTTCTACTTAACCCGGGTGAGCTCTGTAAAAGCTATTGATGTCACTCGTTACTCGTGTCTGAAAACACGGGTAATGACCGTTTCCACTCCACAATTAGCCGGGTCATTACCGTGTTTCCGTGTTCAACCCAGGTAGCTACCCGGGTAGGATTCCAGGGCCACTCAACCCGTGTTGAGCCGTGTCCACTTACTAAAAACCCATGTTGATGCGGTCCCCCCCCCACTCCCGTGCAATAACATGAATAAATTTAGCTAGTGGAAAAGGGGTTTTAATGACTGTAGGAACTGGTTATAGATGAGCAGAATCCGCCCTCCCGGGGCGGGTATAATTACTCCTCGTGGTGGTACCTTGTCCTGCGGAGGGCTCGGAAAGGAAGGAAATGTTTGGTATCTGGTTGGTAAACCTGGCGTTAAGCAGATGAATCGTCAGGGTCTGTAGAAGTGTTCCTGGCCACCCGGCAGCTGCTTTACCTTCTCGCTTCATACAGAAAGAAAACCTGAGACTGTGGACACTAAGTAATTGCAGCAAGCAACAAATAATCCCTTAATTCCTATTGTTTATGTCAAATAACATTCCGCCATAAACGTGTAGATTTATTAGGCATCGCTTCCTCTACCCAATACAGGTCTAGTTCCTGGAACACGGGAAAACAATGAGACTTGTCCAGTGTCACCATATTATACCGGTATCCGGTCTTGAGGTTGACCACTATTGGTCGACACATGAAATGTTCGACATGAGTTTTCGTGTATTTTTTTTTTCCTTTTTCATACTCTATCCACGTGGACTACGATTGGGAATAGTAACATGCCCGAAGCATTGCGAGCGAAGCGAGGGGACACGGTGCACTAATTGGGGTTCCCGATCACTTTACAAAGAAAACTACACCAATTTTTTTTTAAAAAAACCTCATGTCGACCTTTCGCCATGTCGACCGAATAACCATGTCAAACTATTTCAGGTATCGACCAATAACCGTGTCGACTTAGTCACTGTCGATCAATAGTGGTGGACCTAATGACTGTCAACCTAGTTACTGTCGACCCAACGATCCACACCCATTATACCAAGGCCTCCAGTGCTAATCTTGGTGCCATTATGACATGGTCCGTATCCTCACACGTGGAGGAGTGTTTATCGGGCGGTGGCCGGAGGGGACTCTGCAGCAGCGGTGCGGGAATGGCTGGAGTAGTAGACCCACGTTAGGAGCGGAGCCCATCATGTGACACACCCGTCCAATCCGCTGCTGTTGCCACTGTCCGGCTATTCTTGCCGAATGCTGTCGGTTTTCCACCCCGTGTACCTATTTCGTTAAACGTGTAAGAAATTCCTTCACCACATACAAGAACCCAAAAGAAACAGGAATCATGTTCTAGAGGGTGGGGCGCTTGCAGTAAAGGCTCCCGCCACTAGGTGAACGTTTGCGGAACTCTTCTGAGCCAGTATCCCCGCTGACGTTACGGGGAAATGTAGCATTTGACTGCAGTGATTTTTTTCAAACGAGTTATTCACACTTTCACCTATTTTTAGTGAGGTCAAACGTGAAAACAATGCTCATTTGTTTCTTTGATGTCGGAGGGATTGTGCGCAAAGTTTCTATTTGGAAGTTTTGAAATGGTTGCGTCACGATTTGAGGGGAAAAAACGTCCCGATTTGTGGCAAACAGGTGACTGGTTCTTCCATCATGACAACGCACCTGACCGCACAGCGCTAAGTGTTGAGCAATTTTTAACCAAAAATGACCGCTTTGCTTCACCCGCCGTATTCACCCGATCCCACCCTGTGCGACTTTTTTTCTTTTTATTTCCTCGGATAAAAAGAGATCTCAAAGGAGGTGTTTTGTTGATAATGAAGAGAGGAAACTAAAAAGGCAAAAATACTAAAAGGCGTCAACAAAAATGAGTTTAAAAAATGTTTTGAGCAATGGAAAACACATTCGGACGAACGTATTGATTCGAGTGGAAAGAACTCTGAGGGGGACTGAAGTCTCAAAATGTACAAATAATAAATCATCAATTCCTGTTTCTTTTGGGTTCCCCATCATATAACACTGTAGGAAGGACATCGGAGGCCCGTTATGCAATTGGAGGGGGGGGGCGGCCTACCGGCAATGAAACTTGTGATGGTTACCATGGCATCAAAAACATTTCATGAAAGAGCCATCGCGATGGTTCATGTTTGCGCAAAAGTCGCGGCTTGTACAACAGCTGGACTGGGCCGTACGTCTACCACCTGTATCTTACAGTCGAGGAGCGCGTCGCTGCCGCTCTGTGTGATGGCAGTAAACACCGGAAAGTTGCCATTGAATGGAATAAACGCCAACATAGCCTAAAAATAGTTCCTTATTGTTGTAAAGCATCGACCTTTGATGTCCATCCCCAAAACGCAAACTAGATGCACTAAGTAGATGGCGCACGGGGACATGTAAAAGTCGGCACATTAGAGTGTCCTGAGGGTAGACAAGCCCCTTAGTGCCTAATGTAGACTTTTCAGTCCAGATATAAGGACGGTTCATTCTGCGTCAGCTAAAACTTGGCGATTGCCTTCTCTGAAGAAGACTGCAGCCTTGTTTTCTGTAACATCCCTCTCCCACTCCTTCACGCTGCATTGCTAGGGCTTATATGGGTGTCAGGCGCTGGTGGGCTTACATGGGTGTCGGGCGCTGGTGGGCTTACATGGGTGTCGGGCGCTGGTGGGCTTACATGGGTGTCAGGCGCTGGTGGGCTTATATGGGTGTCAGGCGCTGGTGTCAGGGCCACTTGTGAGGGGAACTGCAGCAGAGATTGTGACCAGACGTCTGGTTCGCTGAAGTGATGCCTCTGATATAGCTCTGGACGTGCAATAAAACCTTTAAAAAAAATGTCCAGTTTGATGCACGAGAAATGCAGAGGGGTCAGAATAGTTTTTAAAAACCGTTTAAATATGAATCTTTGTTTTTTTAAAAGCATATTTTAGCTAAATGTTTTTCTCCGTCATCTTCTAGCTAAATGCATTGTCAGTCTTTACTCAATGTCCCCCTTTTTATGCTGCACTCTATGTAAAATATAATTGTCGCTAGTTCTGGTGTCTGAAATAAACACAAACAAAACTATTACATGGGTGTGCGTGTGATTACTGTGCCGACAAAGGAAATGACTGGTGGTATTTTACCAGCGGTGGGCGGACCCTGAGCCTCAGTAACCAATTAGAAACTTGCTTTTACCTGCGAAGCACAAGTTATAGAGTGAATATTTACCGATGTGTCTGGTTCCCTGTTATGCACACCAGTGCCTGCAGGAAAGTACTGGTGTCAGAACTGTTATGCACTCCAGTGCCTGCAGGAATGTACTGGTGTTTGAACTGTTATGCAAAACAAATGGACTCACAGACAGACTGGGGAATATGACATAACGTACACAGAAGGTGATAGGGTAACAAAATACACACAAGGTGAACAGAGAAGCCCAGAGGCTAAGGAACTGGGTATCTCCCTTGTATTAGAACTGCTCAGATGGGAAAAGCAAGATGTTGTGTTTTAATACGTAGAGAACCCGAAATGCTGTTGCTAAGGGCAACAGCAAAACCCTAAAGGGTTACCAACGGGTGTGGCAGTAAACTCCTTGGTCAGAGATGGAATGATAGACACAAGGAGAGTCTCCACAATCCTAATTCTCACTTGCAGTGCACAGGTTCAGCTTACTGCCACTAAACTGACCCCTGACACCTAGCACAGTGAGACAGGATTAGACAGGCAAGTCTTAGAATACAGCCGCAAACTTGCTAAGTTCACAGAGTAGTAACAGAACCCCAGCAAGCTAAACGACTGACTCCAGTCTTACTGCTAGGTCTGGATTGGCAGAGTGTAATACCAAATCCCCAGGCCTATTTGCAGTAAGCAACAAACAAATACAAAGCTACACAGTACTGGTTAACTTTCAGGAACTGACTAACCAACAAAGATTCAGCAGCATCTGCTTACCCTGAGAAGAGGCCTTATAAAGCAGGTGCTGTCCACGCCCCACTCAGACCTCACAGACTGTGAGCACAAAAACCAGCACCGGATCCCCTGCCGTGCACAGAGCCTATAACCACTGCACAGCAAAAGACCCGAACCGGAGTATCAGCTGCGCTCAGGTTACTCTGCTAGCACTTGTCTCCCGGTTGCCCTGACGACGTGGCAGCACAGGGCAGGAGACCCTAACAGTACCCCCCCTCTGATGAGGGGTCAAAGAACCCCTACCACCGGGTTTATCGGGGAACTGCGAGAAGAAAGAGCGTATCAGTCTGGGGGCATGAAGATCACAACTGCGCACCCACGACCGCTCCTCCGGGCCATACCCCTTCCAGTGCACCAAAAATGACAGCCGACCCCGAACCACCTTGGAGTCAAGAATCCTTTCAACAACAAACTCCCTCTGGCCACGTATCAGAAGAGGGGAAGGTCTTCCACTGGAAGAAGGATTACTAATCGCCCGTTTTAAAAGGGAACAATGAAATGTTTTATTGATACCCAAAGAACGGGGCAGATCTAACTGAAATGCCACCGGATTGATAACCCTGGTGATCTTATAAGGGCCGATGAACCGGGGGCCTAACTTATGAGATGGCTGTCTCAACTTCAAATTCTTGGTAGACAACCAGACGAAGTCTCCTAATTTGAAGCTGCAGGGTCTTTTCCGCTTATCAAAAACCCTTTTGGTCACTAATGACACAGACACAAGGGCTTTCTTCACTTTCCTCCAAATACCCCTAAGGACCGAAACCACGAGGAACCACCAGGCGTGGAGTCCAGGGGGTCAAAAGAATTGGCCTTAGGATGATGCCCATACACACAAAGGAAGGGAGAGATCCCTGTAGCAGAGTGAGCCGCGTTGTTATAGGCAAACTCCGCCATGGACAGATGAGCAACCCAGTCAGTCTGACACTTGGAGACATAACACCTGAGGAACTGCTCCAAGGACTGGTTCACCCTTTCAGTCTGCCCATTAGACTGCGGATGGTAGCCTGACGACAAGCTGACAGAAATCTGGAGATCGGAACAAAATGCCCTCCAGAATTTGGCCACAAACTGGGATCCGCGGTCAGAGACCACATCAAGTGGCAACCCGTGGAGACGCACAACATGCAGCATAAATAATTCAGACAGGCGTCTGGCCGATGGCAGCCCAACCAGTGGAACGAAGTGCGCCATCTTCGAAAACCTGTCAACGACAACCCAGATGGCTGTCATCCCAGAGGATTTGGGCAAGTCCACCACAAAATCCATTGAAATGTGGGTCCATGGCTTAGATGGAATAGAGAGTGGATGTAATGGGCCAACAGGAACCCCTCTAGGAGTCTTATTTCGGGCACAGATGTCACATGCCCGAACCCACTGATCCACATCCTTAGCCACCGAGGGCCACCACACTGCCCTAGATAGCAACTCCCGAGTTCTGGCAATACCCGGGTGACCTGCCGACTTCTTGGCATGGAATTCCAGGAACACTCGCTGTCTTAACCTAGGAGGCACAAACAAAAGACCTACCGGAAGGTCTGGAGGATCCTACTCCTGTGCTCTAAGGACTAATGATAAGAGGTCCTGGGTAATGCCCACTTTAATACATGATGGGGAAACAATGGGCAACGGCTCCTCGGTGGTCTCCTGGATTGGAGCAAAACTCCGCGAGAGCGCATCAGCCTTGATGTTTTTTGACCCAGGGCGATATGTTATCAAAAAATTAAAGCGAGCAAAAAACAAAGCCCATCGTGCCTGCCTGGCATTGAGACGCTTTGCTGACTCTAAATATGCCAGATTCTTATGGTCAGTGAGAATTGAGACCACAAACTTAGCCCCCTCAAGCCAGTGTCTCCACTCCTCGAGTGCATCCTTAATAGCCAACAATTCCCGGTTACCCACGTCATAATTCATCTCGGCAGGCGAAAATTTACGGGAAAAGTAAGTACAGGGATGAAGGCGATTATCAGACACTCCCATCTGAGAAAGCACTGCCCCAATACCCATCTCAGAGGCATCCACCTCCACCACAAAAGGACGCTCTGGATCTGGGTGTCGCAGCACCTTGGCCGAAACAAATGCCCTTTTGAGACGGGCAAAAGCCGCTTTAGCCTCACAAGACCAGTGAGCAACATCCGCCCCTTTCTTAGTGAGTGCCACCAAGGGCGCCACTATAGACGAAAATCCAGCGATAAATCGTCTATAAAAATTTGCAAAGCCCAGGAAACGCTGAAGCGCCTTCAAACTAGTGGGCTGCACCCAATCCAGGACTGCCTGTACCTTGGAACCCTCCATTTGGAAACCTTCTGGGGAGATAATATATCCTAGAAATGCGATTTGCTGAACTTCAAATTCGCACTTCTCCAGCTTCGCCCCAAGCCGGTGGTCTCTGAGTTTCTGGAGGACTAAGCGTACATGCTTCCGATGTTCCTCCAGGGAATGGGAGAAGATTAGGATGTCATCTAAGTATACAACTAAGAATCTATCCAAATATTCCCTGAGCACATCATTCATGAAATCCTGGAAGACTGCTGGGGCATTACAGAGCCCAAAAGGCATCACCAAATATTCATAATGCCCTGAGTGGGTATTAAAGGCAGTCTTCCATTCATCCCCCTCTCTTATTCGGATTAGATTGTACGCACCGCGTAGGTCAATCTTAGAAAAAATGGTGGCAGTACGAAGCTGGTCAAACAAGACCGAAATGAGAGGCAGTGGGTATGAGTTTTTAATCGTGATACGGTTCAATTCCCTGAAGTCGATGCAGGGTCGCAACGAACCGTCATTTTTACCCACGAAGAAGAACCCCGACCCAACTGGAGACTGTGAAGGTCTGATAAATCCCTTAGCCAAGTTCTCCTGAATGTACTCTGCCATAGCCTGAGTCTCAGGACGTGACAGGGAGTACAACCTGCTCTTGGGAAGCTTAGCATTTGGCAACAAATCAATGGCACAGTCATAGGGGCGATGGGGAGGTAGTACCTCTGCAACTTTTTTGGAGAACACGTCCGCAAAATCTGCATAACACCCTGGCAATCCTGGCAAACTTAGCTGCGAGAGCCTGACTGGAAGGCTCAAGCAACTCCTGAAACAATCAGTACCCCAACTAAGAATCTCCCCAGAGACCCAGTCAAATTGAGGATTGTGGGCCCTTAACCAGGGTAACCCCAACACCAATGGGGCAAAAGTACAGACAGTCACATAAAAGGACAATTTTTCAGAGTGTGTGGCTCCAATAAACAAAGAAATCTGGCTAGTGCAAGAGGTAATTTTACCTTGGGATAATGGTTCCCCGTTTAACCCACAAATCTCAATTTCCGATGCCAAGGGTACTAAGGGAACAGAGTGTTTCAGGGCGAATTGGCGGTCCATAAAAACCCCGTCGGCCCCACTGTCCACAAAGGCCTCAGTCTTGACAGTTTGACCGAGGATCTTCAAGGTCACCGGAATGATAAAAGTCTTCTTGGGAAATTCTGACTTCTGGCCTGACAGGATATTTCCCATCACCCTCAGGCCCTGAAGTTTTCCGGCTTTTCTGGGCATGATACTACCACATGACCTTTATTCCCACAGTACAAACACAACTCCTGCTGTCTCCTCCGCGTCTTCTCACGCGAGGAGAGGCGGGTAGCCCCAATTTGCATAGGCTCCTCGGAAAATTCCTCAGAGTCTGAGGTTCCCTTGGGAAGGAAGGAAATCTCAGTCCCCCTTTCAAGCCTACGCTCTCTCAGCCGTCTATCCACCCGGATGGATAACTGCATGAGCTGATCCAAGCTATCAGGCAAGGGATATTGTACCAGTTGGTCCTTTATCTGGTTAGAAAGACCTCTTCGGTACTGGTGTCTCAGGGCTGGGTCATTCCACTGGGTATCATGGGCCAACCTCCGAAACTCCGTACAGTAAACCTCAACTGGCCTTCGCCCTTGCTTAAGGATCGAAATCTGAGCCTCGGCTGAGGCCGTCTTGTCAGGGTCATCATACAACATGCCCAGTGCCGTAAAAAAAGCATCAACACTTTTAAGCGACGGACAGTCAGGCTGCAACCCATATGCCCAGACCTGTGGGTCTCCTTGTAGCAAGGAAATCACTATGCCCACCCGCTGAATCTCCGACCCAGAAGACTGAGGCCTAAGCCGGAAGTATAGCTTGCAGCTCTCCTTGAAACAAAAGAACTGCGAGCGATCTCCAGAAAAACGATCCGGGAGATTTACTTTCGGCTCCTTAACCCCTGCAGGTGCTGCTGCTGCGGGAGCTCCGCCAGCAGCCTGGGAGGTGTGCATTTTAATGGACAAATCATTAAATTGTCGAGTCAGGACCTGCACCTGATCGACCACCTGTTGCAACGTATTTTGAGGGGTATGCTCCATATTCCCACAAAATTTCAACAGGAGTATTAGGCTGCTGAATATGTTATGCACACCAGTGCCTGCAGGAAAGTACTGGTGTCAGAACTGTTATGCACTCCAGTGCCTGCAGGAATGTACTGGTGTTTGAACTGTTATGCAAAACAAATGGACTCACAGACAGACTGGGGAATATGACATAACGTACACAGAAGGTGATAGGGTAACAAAATACACACAAGGTGAACAGAGAAGCCCAGAGGCTAAGGAACTGGGTATCTCCCTTGTATTAGAACTGCTCAGATGGGAAAAGCAAGATGTTGTGTTTTAATACGTAGAGAACCCGAAATGCTGTTGCTAAGGGCAACAGCAAAACCCTAAAGGGTTACCAACGGGTGTGGCAGTAAACTCCTTGGTCAGAGATGGAATGATAGATACAAGGAGAGTCTCCACAATCCTAATTCTCACTTGCAGTGCACAGGTTCAGCTTACTGCCACTAAACTGACCCCTGACACCTAGCACAGTGAGACAGGATTAGACAGGCAAGTCTTAGAATACAGCCGCAAACTTGCTAAGTTCACAGAGTAGTAACAGAACCCCAGCAAGCTAAACGACTGACTCCAGTCTTACTGCTAGGTCTGGATTGGCAGAGTGTAATACCAAATCCCCAGGCCTATTTGCAGTAAGCAACAAACAAATACAAAGCTACACAGTACTGGTTAACTTTCAGGAACTGACTAACCAACAAAGATTCAGCAGCATCTGCTTACCCTGAGAAGAGGCCTTATAAAGCAGGTGCTGTCCACACCCCACTCAGACCTCACAGACTGTGAGCACAAAAACCAGCACTGGATCCCCTGCCGTGCACAGAGCCTATAACCACTGCACAGCAAAAGACCCAAACCGGAGTATCAGCTGCGCTCAGGTTACTCCGCTAGCACTTGTCTCCCGGTTGCCCTGACGACGTGGCAGCACAAGGCAGGAGACCCTAACATTCCCATGGTGTAGTAATTATTTTGGTGATGTGTAGATATACAACTTACCTGTAGAGGGCAGCATCATCTCACAGAGCACATTATCCCAATAATAATAATAATTATTATTATGATTCTGTAGCTCTTTTGCACACTTTAGCCTCAAAAGCATAATCTTATTTGTATGTAGCACATGGGTGTATGTATGCTAGATACATGTTACAATTACCCAGTTGTACAAGGCTTTCCTGTTTACGTGCACCATGCCATATTTTAGGACCAGTCTGCACCTGGCCACACACCAAATGACGCAAGGCTACACTAACAAGGTATTGTATTGTGAGAAATGTATCGCTTTTATCCTATCTTTTTATAAAGCAAATATTGTTAAATAAAAAAAAATGTAGGATTAGAGTATGTTTAATAAATTCAATTTAAAAAGAGGAGGCTATAAAAATAGACGCCTTACATTTCCTTGCATAAATCAAGCGTGACTATATTATAATTTGGTACATTAACAATGGGCGAAAGGATAGAAAAAATACATCAGGACTTTACAGTGTTTTCTCCTTACCGTGATTCTTTATATGTGGAATATTTTCATTTATACACCAGTATGGAAGTAATTAAAAAAATCAATTCTTACTCGCGTCATCTCTGTTTGATTGGTTCAGTAGGTAACGTATCCAAAAATTGGGAAAGCCAGGACTCAGGAATTATATAAAGGAGGGTGCCATCTTGTGGTAAAGTGCAGGTACTGCTATCACATCTATATGACCCATTGATGTGTGTGTGTTTGGCATCCTCTTACTTTTGAAGTGCATTTCACAAAACAATAATTGCTATAGTTGATTTATTTGCTCCCTATTAAATGCAGCGATAACCTCCTAGTAGTTATATCGTAACATTTACTGTCTTGTTAGGACAGGCCGCTGATGTAGACATGCAGTGGGAGTATCACACTGGAACGTATGCAGAGTCAGAAATATATATCCATCGATGGTGGTCATTCCGAGTTGTTCGCTCGCTAGCTGCTTTTAGCAGCATTGCACACGCTAGGCCGCCGCCCTCTGGGAGTGTATCTTAGTTTAGCAGAATAGCGAACGAAAGATTAGCAGAATTGCTACTAAATAATTCCCTGCAGTTTCTGAGTAGCTCCAGACCTACTCCTACACTGCGATCACCTCAGTCCGTTTAGTTCCTGGTTTGACGTCACAAACACGCCCTGCGTTCGGCCAGCCACTCCCCCGTTTCTACAGCCACTCCTGCGTTTTTCCCTGGCACGCCTGCGTTTTTTAGCACACTCCCGGAAAACGCTCAGTTACCTCCCAGAAACACCCACTTCCTGTCAATCACTCACCGATCAGCAGAGCGTCTGAAAAGCGGCGCACAAACGCCAGCAAATCTACTAAGTTTGTGTGAAATAACAGCGCATGCGCCCTGCATACTATGCGCATGCGCATTTTCCACCTAATCGCTGTGTTGCGAAAAACAGCAACGAGCGAACAACTCGGAATGTTACAATGAGGGGCACGAAAAGGTTTTTCTTTGTTTGTTTTTTGGCTTGCTGGCTGCTTTTACATTTGGCGAACCCAAATAATGAGCAGCTGATTTTTGCACTGGAATTTAGAACCAACATAAAATATATATATACAATTTTCTGGAGCGCCTGATTTGAATTATATTGTTATATAATTGCATTTGATTTTGTTTTGTTAGGAAACACCCTTTCCCAATACACACCGTGCAATATGAACGACCAATATGGACTTTATAGTCCATATCGGTAGAAAACATAGTACATGTTGCACCGTGTATATACAGCTTGCGATGCCGATGCACACTCCTGCAGGGCTGGTATCGCAGGAGAGAATAGACTGTGCAGGGAGGTCAGATTTGCTAGAGAGTGTACAATCTAGTTTCTAGTATAGTCAAATTTGTGCATAGCCAAAATTGCACTGTGTGTACCGTCAATATCGGTAGTTCTGGACTCTGGGGAATTCAAGGGAAATCGTAAAGTCAAAATCGGCCGTGTGTAGGCCACTTAAATCTCTTTGCTCATTATAAATGTATAGTGGTTATAAACCCCCCCAGAACTAAGGTAAGAGTCGCTTTGTCAGACAGTCTCTCAGATACATATGACTGCACTTTGCAGACAGAGGTGATTGGACACTGACAGCAAACAGATCAACAAGATTTTATTGAAGTCAGTACCTTGTAGGTCCACCACGTGCAGTGATTACTGCAGACGCCAGTGATGAACTGGAGCTAGAATTCGGCCCTGGCATCCTCATGCACGCGCCTGGCACGGGGGTGCGTGCGCTTGGTGGAGGGGTGTACGGGCATGGCGCACGAGGGCGTGCTGTGAGTCATGGGGGTGTGGACTCTCGTCACTCCCCTATTTTTATTGATCTGCACAGTACGGGCAGACACGGTGCACGGGGTGTGCCACGAGTCAGCGGGTGTGGACTTGCAGCACGCCCCCTCATTTTCGGCCGGCGGGGGGCACAAACATAGAGTCGGGAGCAACTTCTCTGTGACCGGATCGAGCCACCTGTCCATCAGCCTTCTAGCATTTGCCAGATGGGCAGTCAGTCCGGCCCTGGCAGACACCCTTCTTGGCAAACTGTCGACAAATTCTTGCACAACAGCAGGCGGTATGTTTTGCCATTCCGCCCCTAAGTACAGCGACCAACTGCAACACTGGTGAAGGTCGAGTTGGTCTAGAACACACCTGATGCTCCAATTTGTCCCAGAGGTTCTCAGTGAGGTTAAGATCTGGACTCTGAGCTGGCCGGTCCATCCGGGTTACCGAATTGTCTGTATACCACTGCAGCATTACCTTGGAAACAGGACACTGCGCAGCATATGGTGATCCCCTCGGTTAGCTCCCTCCGGCAAGCCATTTCATTACCAAATGATCTAACCAGTGCCCCTCTACCTGTTTTACGCATGTGTCTGCTGCAGGTGCACACCATTGCACGGGGGGAAGGGCGGGGGGTGGAGTATCACTTTTGTCTACACAGTGTACATTTATGGAGACTTAGGGGGTCATTCCGAGTTCGCTCGTTGCCGATTTTCGTAACGGAGCGATTAAGGCAAAAATGCGCATGGTACGCATGGTAGTATTTTAGCTCAAAACTTAGTAGATTTACTCACGTCCGAACTAAGAATTTTCATTGTTGAAGTGATCGGAGTGCGATTGACAGGAAGTTGGTGTTTCTGGGCGGAAACTGACTGTTTTCTGGGAGTGTGCGGAAAAACGCAGGCGTGCCAGGATATAACGCGGGAATGTCTGGAGAAACGGGGGAGTGGCTGACCGAACGCAGGGCGTGTTTGTGACGTCAAACCAGGAATGAAACGGGCTGAGCTGATCGCAAGCTGTGTGTAGGTCTGGAGCTACTCAGAAAATGCTAAGAATTTCCTATTCGCAATTCTGCTGCTCTTTCGTTCGCTATTCTGCTAAGATACACTCCCAGAGGGCGGCGGATTAGCGTGTACAATGCTGCTAAAAGCAGCTAGCGAGCGAACAACTCGGAATGAGGGCCTTAGACTGTTTTCTAAATGAAACCTGTGAAGCATTGAGCAACGGGATTACTGTCCAGTATGGGGGGAGATATTTCTATTCATCACATAAGGCCTGATTCATGGTTGTAAGTGAAGCAAAAAAAGCAAGTCTGTTTGTGCCTGAAATAAACCATGTTGCCATGCAAGGGGAGCAAATATAGCTAAAAACATTTCTGTGCAGGGTAATTACTGGCTGCTTTTGCATGTAGCTCACAAATGTTAGGCTGGCACATACTAGAATGATGTGTACAGAGCAGATCCGACAGGTGATGGCCCCCTGCCCCGGCAAGTGCGTACACACGGCTGACTGGAAGATATCGCATGCGACCGGGGAAGAACGCAAATCGTGAGTACACCCTGAATGATTCGGCCGATATGTCATTCCAATTGGGCTGGAAACAACATATTGGTCTGAGATCGTTCTAGTGTGTGCTTAGACAACTTTATTTTTGCACTGCAATTTAGATTTCAGGTGGAACACACCCCACCCAAATCTAGCGCTCTCGGCATCTGCCCCACCTGCAGTGCAACATGGTTTTGCCCAGTTGCTGGTTTTTAGTTAACTTCTTCTAAACATGGTTCAGGCCCATAGGCCGCTGAACGACTAACGGTGTCCCTGGGGACTGATGGGCTGATAGAAAGGCGGCAGCGTCCTTACAGCCCTGTAACAGCTATTTACCATCATATGAGTTAAGGATCTTATTGATTTCAATGATAGACTCAGAATTTATTATGCTGTACGAATCTGGAAGAAAATCTGTTGGCAACGGTTGGATAGATCAATACCCATGTTCCAGATATCTCTCTCTATGTTAGGACCAATAGTCCGAACGTGGGCCAGCGGCCGGAGAGGATACATGCTGTTTCACTGCAACAAATAGAAGACTGCTGTCTACCTAATTTAAGACACACCACAAGCTCTGTCACTATGCAACAGCGCGTTTCTTTACCTGATGGAGCAATAAACCAAGTGTGAAACGCGTAACTATGTGGAAACTGAAATCGACATAGGGCTATGAGATGTTACCCTCTCATAATACCTCTATTTTGGAATAACTGCTTTGGTCAGACCATTCACTTTTACCACTATTGGTCCTAACATAGAGAGACCAATTTTAGGAACATTGGTGTCAACACAGATACCTCTAGCCAACCTATGCCCAACAGTTTGACTTTTACATTGTTACCCCAAGAGGAACTCACAATGGCAGCAGAATGGAATAGATTACCTCTTTAGAGGAATGGTGGTGACCTCACCTTCTATCAAGACTAACCTGGAAGGTTGGTTTACTGGAAAACTTTGCCCATTACTCTTTTAATCGCTTTATTTCTCAATCCGTATATAATAGGATTCAACATTGGAGTAAGCAGAGTGTAGCCTATTGTAGCCACCCTTTGTCCTATTCCCGCTGTTCTGTCCCCACCGGAAGATGGACGAAAATATACGGACACTATAGTCCCATAGAACAGACAAACTGTGGTCAGATGAGAAGAGCAAGTTGAGAAGGTCTTCTGCCTTCCTTGGGTGGAATGAAGCTGGAAGAGGGCCAGCAAAATGAACATGTATGATAAGATAATGCATACGAAAGGGGCACCAACTGATACTGCCCCCTCAGAAAGAATGAGAGAGTAGTTTGAAGTAGTGTCTGAGTCGGAGATGGACAAGACCTCCGAGATCTCACAGAAGAAGTGGTTCACGTGCTTTATTCCTGCGTAGTGCAGAGTGGTCGCCATCAGCGTGTGCAGTAAGGCGTGGGAACAAGCGGCTACCCAAGACATAACCACCAACAAGATGCACAGGCTGTGCCCCATCCTCACGGTGTATCTCAGTGGGCTGCAGATGGCCACGTAACGGTCATATGCCATAATGGCCAAGAGGTTGTTCTCCAGGTTGCCAAAGGAGATGAAGCAAAACATCTGGGTGATACAAGATGGAAAGCTGAGAGACCTGGTGCTGGACAGGAGGGTGGAGAGGAGAGTTGGGATGGTGCTGGAGGTGAAGCCGATATCGACCAGGGAGAGGTTGCTGAGGAAGAAGTACATAGGTGAGTGCAGCGCCCGGTCATACACAATGCAGGACAGGATAATCAGGTTTCCTGTGAGTGCCACCAGGTACATGGTAAAGAAAATCAGAAACAGGTATATCCGCAACTGAGGGACATCGGAGAACCCCAAAAGGACAAACTGGAGAGTGGAGGAATTTGCAACAAACATCACAAAAATAGCTAAAGAAAAGGAAAACATAAGGATGTTACTATAACGAGTAAATGTGGGTATTCAGATGGTGGGTAGACAGTCAACAGGTCGACACAAGATGGTCGGCAGTTATTGGTCAACATGGACTTAGGTCGACAGTTGAAAGGCCAACGCACACTTGGTCAGCACGAAAAAAAGGTTGACGTTTTTTTCCATGATTCTTAGGGTTGACAATTTAACCGTCAACCCCTTGACCCTTTTGACCTATAGCCTGTCGTCCATATGGTGTCTACTTATTGACGGCCTATGTACTGTCTATCCTTCAGTCCACATCTGTGAATATGTCCTGGGCAATAATAATACATATTGCTCTGTGCTGCTGATCCATATTATTCCTGTATCCCCGCTCGCTATAAGACTGGCAGGACTGAGGCATTATAACGCTAAGGTGCCCAGGCTATAGTCTAATACAGGGGTGGGCAACCTGTGGCACGCCACCTGTTGTGGAACTACACATCCCAGCATGCCCTGTCACAGTTTTAGCATGCCCTAACAGCAAATCCCTGACAGGACATTGCTGGGATGAGTAGTTCCACAACAGCTGGAGTGCCACAGGTCGCCTAACCCCGTTCTGATACACCTTACTATGTCGGTAACTTACGCTATGTATCACCGTATCAGCTGTGGTGGCTGCAATCGCTTACAGCACCAATAAGTGGGATTTATTTATTAACAATAAGTTATATAGAGCGCAAACATATTCCGCAGTGCTTTACAGAGAGTATTGCAGTCATTATGCTTCTGGAGCTTACAATCTATATTCCCCACCACATGGACACACACAAGGGTTAATTTTTGTCAAAAGCCAAATAACCTACCAGTATGTTTTTGGATTGTGGGAGTAAACATGGGGAGAACATACAAACTCTGCACTGTTGGTCAATGATCAGGAATTGAACTCATGACCCCAATATCTGTGCTGCCCATGGCGTATAATGGAATAAAATGTTAAGCGATGGTAAATACAGCAGAATCTGAGAATAACAGCAGAGCCCACATGTTGGGTCCTCATCTCCTGTTCATTTGATCAATTACAGGGGGGAATTCAATTCGATAAGCTGCTATTCAGCTACCCGCTATAAGTTACCAGCGATAATGCTCCATAGGTTCACCACGCATTTCACTTCATCACCTCTAAGCAGGTGATCAGCTTGGGAAAAATCCCTGTTTTAAGGTAAAAATGTCGGGTTTTGGTTCAGAACCCCTGGGACACCCCCCCTTCCCTTCCCGAATGACTAATGAGGCATTTCAAAGTCTTTAATTATTTTTAATTGGCCAATAATGACATGTCACTTTGGAGATCAATGCAAAATGGTGGAAATTGGGGTACAAGGTATGGGACAGGTATATTGGGGTGCTTTATGGGTGGGACAAGTGTTTTTAGACTTGTAGGTGGGAGTAATCTTTTTTTGGGTAATTTTTATTGAAAGTGTCCTAAAATGACCCAAATATCTAATTATACCCATTTTTATGTTCCACCAATTTAACTTGAACACCTATTTTGCCGAAAAACACCTACTTTCTACAATGTTTTTTCTTTAAATGCATATAAGTTATATGACCCAATTTAAGTACCCACAAATATTTTTTATTATGGCCACTAATAGACTTCTGTGCTGTTTTCCTAATTTTGTTTGGCTTTTTTTGTGTGTGTGTGTGGGGGAGGGGAGGGCGAATCGCAGGAGCGCATGCAAATCCACCCAAAAATTTTTGTTTTCTTGCGCGGTCTGCAAAAAGAAGCTCACTGCGTTATCGCAGTTAATTGAATTCCCCCCATTCCCTCATAATCTCTGAAATGCGGATGGAAGCGCTACACATTTTGCTACATATTGAAAAAATCCTTCATTCACGCGTTTTGCTCTTATTATACAGAGCCTCCGAACCCTATTCAGGTTGGATTGCAGATTCTGCTAAAAAGCAACGGTTTCTGTAGCAGGGGGCTGCCCGGCGGGATCCGGTCTTTAGGTCAACAGTAAGTAGGTCGACAATGTTTGGAGTCGACAGGGTCTTTCGGTCAACATGTTCTAGGTCAAAAGGTCGACATGAGTTTTTTTTGTAAAAAATTATTTTTTCAAACTTTTTCATACTTAACGATCCATGTGGACTACAATCGAGAATAGTAACCTGTGCCGAGCGCAGCGAGGCATCGTGCCCAAACACGGTGCACTAATTGGGGTTCTCGGTCACTGTACGGAGAAAAAGACACCGAAATACCATCAAAAACTCATGTCGACCTTTTGACCTGTCGATCTAGCACCCCTGTTGACCTACTTACTGTCGACCAATAGTGGTCGACCTACTTACTGTCGACCTTACACACCACACCCCGCCCAGCGCAGGGCAAGGCCACCCAGCGTGCTAATTGTAGACTTTAGATCTGAAATTGATTCAAATTGCGCATCGCTGAGACGGAGCCTAAGGATGACCCCCCTACAGCCGCAGCTAGGCTGAGCATGCAGGCGGTCCACTTCCATTTTGTTTTCATCGGAGCAGCTGTGAGTGATGTCACGCAGCCGCCCCGACAACTGTTTGGCCACACCCTCGTAACGCCACCCCCTGATGGCCTCCGCTGTCAATCATATTCTAATTGCATCCTACAGGGATGTGATTACACTGTGACTGCATGCGCTGTGCGGCTGCAGTGCTTGCGCAGTGTTCCTAAAATTGCTGAATTGTGATTTTCGGCACACTGCGATGCGTACTGAACAACCCTCTTAAATAGGGAAATGTACTAAGGAGTAAAAAGAGTGGAGAAGTGAGCCAGTGGAGAAGTTGCCCGTGGCAACCAATCAGCTGCTCTGTATAATGTTATCGTATGCAAATGATAAATGTTATTTCACTGCTGATTTGTTGCCATGGGCAACTTCTCCGCTGGCTGCAGAAGATACGTGGCAATCAGCGCATAGGAACAGGTAGTTTTTAATCAAAATTATATTTATTAAAAACAATAGATACTACACACACCGGCCGGTATTACAAAAAGTGCACATATATATATATACACATATATACACACACATATATATACACACATATATATACAGTGGGGATTGAAAGTTTGGGCACCCCAGGCAAAAATTCATTTTAATTTGCAAAAAGAAGCCAAGAAAAGATGGAAAAATCTCCAAAAGGCATCAAATTACAGATTAGACATTCTTATAACATGTCAAAAAAATGTTTGATTTTATTTCCATCATTTTACACTTTCAAAAGAACAGAAAACAAAAAATGGCATCTGCAAAAGTTTGGGCACTCTGCATAGTTAATACCTTGTACTGCCCCCTTTGGCAAGTATCACAGCTTGTAAACGCTTTTTGTAGCCAGCCAAGAGTCTTTCAATTCTTGTTTGAGGTATCTTCGCCCATTCTTCCTTACAAAAGTCTTCCAGTTATTTGAGATTCCTGGGCTGTCTGTGACGCACTGCTCTTTTAAGGTCTATCCATAGATTTTCAATTATGTTGAGGTCAGGAGATTGTGAAGGCCATGGCAAAACCTTCAGTTTACGCCTCTTGATGTAATCCACCGTGGATTTTGAGGTGTGTTTAGGATCATTATCCATTTGTAGAAGCCAGCCTCTCTTTAACTTCAGCTTTTTTACAGATGGCATCAAGTTAGCGTCCAAAATTTGCTGGAATTTTATTGAATCCATTTTTCCTTCTACTCGTGAAATGTTCCCTGTGCCACTGGCTGCAATACAACCCCAAAGCATTATTGATCCACCCCCATGCTTAACAGTTGGACAGAGGTTCTTTTCATTAAATTCTGTGCCCTTCCTTCTCCAAACGTACCTTTGCTTATTCCGGCCAAAAAGTTCTATTTTAACCTCTTCGGTACACAGAACTTTATTCCAAAATGCATCAGGCTTGTCTATATGTTCATTTGCAAACTTCAAACGTTGATTTTTGTGGTGAGGACGTAGAAGAGGTTTTCTTCTGATGACTCTTCCATGAAGACCATATTTGTACAAGTATCTCTTTATAGTGGAATAGTGTACCATAACTCCAGGGTCTGACAGATCTTCCTGGAGGGATCGTGCAGTCAAACATGGATTTTGACTTGCTTTTCTCACAATCCTGTGAGCTGTTCTGTCTGATATTTTCCTTGGTCTTCCAGATCTTGCTTTAACTTCCACTGTTCCTGATGACTGGCATTTCTTAATTACATTCTGAACAGAGTATATGGGCATCTGATAACGCTTTGCTGTCTTCTTATAGCCTTCTCCTGCTTTGTGAGGGTCAACTATTCTCAGTTTCAGTGTTCTACACAACTGCTTAGAGGAACCCATGGTGCTGATTGTTGGAGCAGGGTCAGATGAGTCTGGGCTTTTAAAACCTTTGAGATTGACATCACCTGGTCTTTTCAGACGATGATTGAGAACAATCCATGACACTGCCAGGTCTCAGCTGTCCAAAGGGCGCAGTACAAGGTATTAACTTTGCAGGGTGCCCAAACTTTTGCAGACACCATTTTTTGTTTTCTGTTCTTTTGATAGTGTAAATGATGGAAATAAAATCAAACTTTTTTTGACATGTTATAAGAATATCTAATCTGTAATTTGATGCCTTTTGGAGATTTTTCCATCTTTCCTTGGCTTCTTTTTGCACATTAAAATGAATTTTTGCCTGGGGTGCCCAAACTTTCGATCCCCACTGTGTGTATATATATATATATATATATATATATATATATACAAATATAAATATACCCAGTCACAGTAGTAGAGAGATTAAACAGCATATGTAACTAACTGATATTCTGTTTGGATATGGGACACCCCCCTTAATGACTAATTAGGCACGTTGAAGTTTTTAATTATTTGTAATTGGCCTATAATGACGTCATTTTTGTGGTGAAAAAGTACAAAGTGATGGAAATTGGGATACAAGGTATGGGACAGGTATATTGGGGTGCTTTAAGTGGGACAAGTGTTTTAGGCTTGCAGGTGGGAGTAATCGGTCTGCTTCCACTTTTTTTTTTAAAGTACCCTAAAATGACCCAAATGTATACTTATACCCATTTTCATGTACCCCAAATTTAATGAGAGCATTTATTTTGCACAAAAAACTTGCTTTCTATCATTTCTTTGCATTTAAAAAAAAAAAATGCATATAACAACCATTTCACACAATTTAAGTCCCCAAAAACTCTTTAATGTGATCTCTAATACACTTCTCTTCTGTTATCCTATGTTACTTTAGCATTTTTTGGGTACAGACTGATTTCCCCATTTTCACCTACACTTTTCACTGCAACAGTTTTCACGTGAAACCCGTTTGGAATTGAATAGGTCGAAAAACGCACACCCACGAAAAGCTGTTTTTCGCGGCAATTATCGGCCGATTGCTGCGTAAATATTTCAAGAGAAAATTTGCGGATAATTGAATATCCCTCTGTATGCTCCTACACTGCACCAGCCAGGATAAGACCTCCATTGAAAAAGGATCTATTATTCTGTTGTGGATGGACCCGGAGAGGACTGCACTGTAAGGAATTGCACCAGCAGACGGGCGTCACACTGAAGGAGGAATCCGAGGGCGGTGAGCACTTTTTATGCACAATTATTAGTCTGGCCAGACATATAGAGAGACATACCCCCTGGAGGAGACGTAACAACAGCCTGCAAGACTAATATAACAGGCTGAGACGGATACACCAGTGAGTCAACATTATTTGGGACTGTTACAGCATAGTAACACAAACCACACAAGTTACATTTGTTGCAATACCATGATTGTACAAAACTGGGAAATATAACCACTATCTCTGGCTGTTACAAATGCACAAGTGTTCATACAGAATATCAGTTTGTTACATATGCTGTTCAATATCTCTGCTACTGTGACTGGGTATATATATGGCTGCTAATTAAGATCTAGCAGGAGGTTGTAAAACCAGCACCTGTCACAGTAACCGTGAGTGGTGTTTTTTTTTTAAAGAAAGTGTTATTTAAATTGAACTAATTGTGGCATATTTATATGTGTATATTTTTTATAATTTTATATATATGTACTCTTTATAATACTAGGGGAATGGTAATCGTTATATTTACATGCACCTAAGGCACGCGTGCTCCCAGATAAGAGGAGTGGTATCACAGGGGGCGTGGCCTCACATAATACACCATCAGGTAATGATTGGCTGTAGGAGCGCATCCTGGTTTATTGCCAATGTTTCACCCTGATGAAAAGGCTGATTGGGCCTTGAAATGTTGGTCACCTGTTCCATTAGTTATGGGAGCCTGGAAGGCACCCCAGCACAATATAATTATTATAGTTTTTAGTTGGTGGTGGCAGGTGCAGCATACCTTGTTTTGAGACTCAGACTGCAGGACACAAACGTCCCATCTTTGATTAGCAGAAGCAGCCAGCTGGATCTCCAACAAGCAGCATAAAACATCTGCAGGACAGCCCTGTCACAATCACACAGCATAAGACATCTGCAGGACAGCCCTGTCACAATCACACAGCATAAGACATCTGCAGGACAGCCCTGTCACAATCACACGGGCCGCCTTCTCAAAGCTGAGGCTGAGTGTGACTGCACCTAGCATGGTGGTAAAGGAAGTGGAGGAGGAAGCGCTGGGAAACTGTGCGGTGCAGTGAGGGCTAATGAAGCCTTCTGCGCCGTCATAAGTAACAGTCTTACTCGATGCTGGCATTTGAACCCCGCGCCTGGGCTGGACTCTGGCTGGCTGGCAGTGGGGGAGGTAAGTTGCAGTGTGAGCAGGGGGAGGCTGGAGCTGCAGCCTCCCCCTGCTCACACTGCTCCTGCTCCTAGTGCCTGCCAGCTCTGACAGAAATAGCAGTAGTGCTGCTGCTCTCCTCCTTTTGGGAAAAAAAAGATCAGAAACGGGGGGGGGGGGCACGGGCCGAGTGCCCCCCCCTGGATCCGCCCATGGTAGTATCTATTGTTTTTAATAAATATAATTTTGATAAAAACTACCTGTTCCTATGTGCTGATTGCCACGTATCTTTCTGCAGTTGTACTTGTTTCACTGTTTAGGTCATCTCCCCCCTCCCCACCACTGTCCCATAAGTATCAAATACTTAGAAATCCTGTAGCCCTGACTCGCCACGGTGAAAGGTGTTTAATGTTAGTACAGAGATGAATGACACAGGTATGATTAGAATAAAGGATAAACAATCGGTACATGCTGACTGTTCTGGGTATCTTTAGGTGTAAATGTCCAGCGTTTGGTAGGTAAATGTGGATTATATGAAAGTTCGGGCACTAACATCTGTCATATGTTTTATAGTAGCAGCCACAAAAGTCCCAGGATAATAACATAACTAGTCCTATCACAAGGCTGTCCAACAGGAGGACTGCAGGAAGACCACCTGCGCTGACCCCTTTCCATAAGGCTGCATTGTATTACGTCATTCTAACTGCATTCCTCCTACAAGGGGGTCATTGTGACATAAATGTGTTTTCGGTCAATGTCCTAAAGCAACAGCAGCCGCATCTACAGCCAACTGTCCTGCGGGTCTGGATGGGAGAAGTCGCCCAAATAATACGCACAGCTTTCCTTACATTGCAGGAAGAAGAGGCAAGTTTTCCAAATAACTGTAACTATAAAACTCTCAGGCAATCTAAACAAAATACATAGAAGATCTGTTTTAGATTTCCATTTGGTTTACCTTAAATACTGTATCAATGCATTGACTTACAGTATATGATGTCAAATACGAACCCTGTTCTGTGTTGTCCATACGACCATATAATCGTCACCCTCACCGCTGCAGGACAGTGTTGTACCACACTTGCCTACTTTTGAAAAATCATGTCAGAGAGATTGGGGAGTAACACCTATCAGTGCGGACGTATATACTGCTACATCGGAGAGGTGCGTCATAAACATGGCATATCCAAATGTAAATGAGCCCCAGAGTTAGAAGATCTATTTGTTGGAGACCAGACAGTGATATTTTTCAGGATTTGTTTTTGTATTGTGTAATACACAAGGTTCCATATACTGTAAGTGGCCACGAGAAACCTTATATAAAATGCATGTAGCCATAGGGATCATTGGGGCAGATGTATTAACATGGAGAAGGCATAAGGAAGTGATAAACCAGTGATATGTGCAAGGTGATAAAGACACCAGCCAATCAGCTCCAATATGTAAATTAACAGTTAGGATCTGATTGGCTGGTGCCTTTATCACCTTGCACATATCACTGGTTTATCACTTCCTTATGCCTTCTCCAGGTTAATACATCTGCCCCATTATGCCTTATAACCACTGCAGGGAAATGGAACTGATGAGCCCATTTGAATGTATCTATCTCTGATTTATTTTTATCCCAAGCATAAAACCGCTACATAATGGGGGGAACATGCAATCAGGGAGATTGCTGGTCTATTTAGGGAGTCCGGGAGATTGCTGCTATTTCAGGGAGTCTCCTGCAGAATGGGGTAGGGAAGGCAACTATGGTTGTAGGACTAGTATACTATAGGTCACAATGCTATAAAAGGTGGAAGAGGATTTGGCGTGGGCAGCACTGTGGCGTAGTGGTTGGTTTTACTGCGTTGCAGCCCTGGGATCCATGAATTGAATTCCAACCAGAGCCATATCTGTGTGGAGTTTGTATTTTCAGGAGCCTGGAGGCTTTTTGCGTTTGCATATAGCCAGAGCTTGCACGCAGACACAGACAGGCCTGGACGTACATGTTCAGTGAGATGTTCCAGATCCGTAGTGCTGGGCCTTGTTGTGCTGCAAAGAGTCGCATTGCGGCATTTGGTACAGGTAAGCTTATTACTTGTATGTTTGATAGATGTACAGTGTGTGTGTGTGTGTGTGTGTGTGTGGTATGGGGCATGGTTAGTGCTGGAGGATGTCTACACCCGCAGGCAGACAGCTAACCCTGAATGTTCATCTTCCCATCACATTTACCAGCATGTCTGAGAATGGTTCCACCAGCTTTACAGTTGTTTTTAAGCCATCAGAATGTATTGCATATTGGACTACACATCAAATCGTGTGTGTGTGTGTGTTCTATCATTAAGTGCTGACAATTATACCCAAGGAAGACTTATATTTACTAAAGGTCGATTTTAATAGATTTCAGATCGATTAAAATCGATCTCAAGTGGTGTTGGGCTTTCAGGGCTAAAACACATTTACTAACAGAATTTTTTTATATTCCTTTTTAAATGTTAGTAAATGTGTGTTTCAGCCCTGGAAGTCCGACATTGACTGAGATCGATTTTAATCGCTGGAAATTGATTAAAATCAACCTTTAGTAAATATCCACCTAAAAATAAACAAACTTTAGGTGACATTAGTATAAAATTGAGAGAAGACAATCCTGTGGTCTGTGCTGTGTATATGGGATGATAAGACCTTGGTCCTCACTGTCCAGCCTTCCTTACCTGCGTCTTCCCGTATTATCTGCTCAGAAGGGAATTGTTCAAAATTATTGAATTAAGACTTAAATGCAGTCCGGCTCTCTGATGGTGACTGAGGGGTAGAGGACATGTGAGTGTGACAGAGATTAGGAGGGAGAGGAAGGTACAGGCGAGTCAATGGATGCAAGCAGAGGTCGATTTGGGTGGGAGGGGTATAGAGGAATATGGGGAGCAGAATGTTAGGAAGACGAAGCTGAGAATTTGCAGGTGAAGGTAAGGTATAAATACACTTGTAACTGGGCTGTGTCAGGACTCGGGAGTAATCGTAGCAGCTCCCTGGTCGGCCTTTTCCCTAAACAACTAACTAACTAATGAGCCAGACACATAGTATAATTATATTTAATTACAGTGTACCTTGTGGATCTCAGTGTAGAAAATACATGAATGTTTTTTTTTTATAATCTGTTTTTATGGAGAACATAAGAAATACAATCAGAATGGAAACACACTCTTCATATAATAAGTATTACTGGGCACAGCAAGTAGTAAGTGAAACGTTTCCATTAAAATATATAACTTGGCAATACAGAAATTATAAACTTCATACGTGTTTAAAGTAACCAAGTCTTACTTGATGCCATTCAATGCTAAACCTATTTCTCATACGTCCTAGAGGATGCTGGGGACTCCAAAAGGACCGTGGGGTATAGACGGATCCGCAGGAGCTTGGGCACGCTATAAAGACTTAAACTGGGTGTGAACTGGCTCCTCCCTCTATGCCCCTCCTCCAGACCTCAGTTAGACTTTGTGCCCAGGAGTGACTGGACACACACTAGGGGAGCTCTCCTGAGTTTCTCTAAAAGACTTTGTTAGGTTTTTTATTTTCAGGGAGACCTGCTGGCTACAGGCTCCCTGCAGCGTGGGACTGAAGGGTGAGGAGCAGACCTACTTCTTCTTAGTTCAAAGGCTCTGCTTCTCGGCTACTGGACACCATTAGCTCCAGAGGGTTCGATCACTTGGTGCGCCTAGCTGCTTGTTCCCGGAGCTGCGCCGTCACCCCCCTCACAGAAGCCAGAAGAAAGAAGTTGGGTGAGTATTAGAAGAACAGAAGACTTCAGTGACGGCAGAAGACTTCAGTAACGGAGGTACAGCGGTCGCGTTGCACTCCATGCTCCCACACACCATGGCACTCAGGGTGCAGGGCGCTGGGGGGGGGGAGCTTCCTGCACCCTGAGAGTGCCATTGTGTGTGGGAGCATGGAGTGCAACGCGACCGCTGTACCTCCGTTACTGAAGTCTTCTGCTGATTTCTTCTAAAGGCTGGCGTAAAAGCATATCATTCCCCCGCCAGCATGTAACTTATATCTGTGACTCTCTGGCGGGGCCGGGGCTCCGTGTCCCGGATGCCCGCCAGCAAGTGGTAGCGCACTACGCGCCTTTTCTTCCCTGCCGGCGGCTCTCACGGGTGCAGGGCGCTGGGGGGGGGGGGACCTTTGGGCTAACTGGCGTGCGCAGCACATTTTATTAGGCGGTGCACCGTCGGAGGGGCGTGTCTAGCACCGCCTTTTGGGCGTGTCTAGCACCATCTATTGATGGACAACGCATATAAAATATCCACCTTTGTACCAATCCTAATAAAGCAGATACATTGTCAGATGTTGCGGTGTGCACCAAACAAACACCCCTGATGGCACTCACTGCAATTACGGTGCTCCTACTCAGCCTGGTCTGGCTCCCCCTCTCTTTCCCCTGCAAGCTACAACAGCTTACTTACAAGTCAGTGATGTGTCAATGCTGCTGCCGACCGCCTGCCAGTATTGAATTTGTCTTCCTAAGAGGAATGCTGGCTGCATGCTGCTCCTCATCAGTGGCTGGCGTTGGCACAGCATAGAAAGAGGGAGGTGTGTATGTGGTGGGTGTGACGGGTGGGCATGCGAGCAGCATGACGTAATAACGTTACATCACACTGTTTTTGTACATGGAGGTGGAGCTGGGAATTTGAAAGCCGGCACCCTTGATTTACCCAGGCGTCCGGTCAGTAATGAGGTCCTGACAGGGTGCAGCGCAGAGGGGACAGTAATCAGCCTGCTCGGCGATCGCTGCATCAGGCATGTGAGATCGGGGTGCCAGACATTAGGGGGTGCCTGTGCGCACCAGGCACCCCCCCTGCGCACTCCTATGCCTGGGCAGCATTTTACAGGTACTTGTGTTTGTTATGCTGGTGGTGGCGGGGCTCCGTGTCCCGGCCCCCGCCAGCGTGTGGTAGCGCACGGCGCACCATTTTCCCACCATGGGTGCAGGGCGCTGGGGGGGAGCGCTCTGGGCAGCATTTGTTGATTCATCCCGGGCGGGGGAACATAACCGGACACCGGGTGTATTCACCCCACCAGGGCACCGCAGCGTGCACGCTGCGCTCCATCGCTCCCACACACCAACGATTTCCGTGGGTGCGGGGGGGGGGTGTCTTGGGCTGCGGTTTTCTACATATAGGGGTGTATACAGGGGGTTAATCCCTGTATATAAGCCCCAGCTCAAATTAATCTTATGTATAGGTTTGAGCAGGCTTAAGCGCACCGGAAAGGGGCGGAGTTTAGCCCTCATAGAGTCAGCGCCATTTTCCTCAGATCCCCGCCAGAGGGGGGGGGGGGGCACAAAAATCATCTTGAGGAAGTCTCCGGTTGCTAGGAGATGAAACGCGTTGACGCCCAGACACACACTCTCTCAATTAAGCTCTCCAGGTGTCGGTACCCGCAGGCTCGAATAGATCACGGAGCTTTACGTACTCCAGCACTTTGCCGTGCGACATCTCCGCCAGACGCCGTGGGCTTCACGCCGGGGCCCCGCGGCGGAATTCAACAGTCCGGTGTTCTCAGAGGGATATACAGACGTCGTGCAATTATCAGCGTCCATCAGTGCATTGGAGACGTGCAGTGTCCCCTAAACGGAGCGGCTAACATTCAATTGCAGCAGTCATATCACATTATTTCCCTCATCTCACGTGCAAATATACCATCTGAAAGGACCCTGTTTGCACTTTCTACAGGAACCAGCACGTGGGTAATTATTTCAGATTACACCCTCTTACCAATAATACAACCATTGGGATTGTGGAGATCATTTGCGGGACATTTATCACACTATACACTGGGACGCCAGTGTTTTGATGAACACTAGTTCTTCATCTGAGAGAGCCAAAATAATTGCATATTTTAAAGCATGTTTGCTAATTATTAACTTTGATACTTAGTGATTAATCTAATTATTTTACTGATTGTAATTGATATATGTTTTCTGATAAAAAAATCCTTTATTTATACTTTAAGTCTCACTGAGTCAATCATTACCGATGGTGAACTGCATAGTGATAATTCATAGGATAATATCTAAAGTGATTTAAAGCGCAGAGTAACTCTCCCTTCTATGCATTTCAGTTTTGCACAGTTTGCTGACCACCAGTATATAATATATAGCAGTACGGTACAGTAGGCCACTGCTGTACCTACCTCTGTGTCGTCAAGTATACTATCCATCCATACCTGTGGTGCATTTCAGTTTTGCACAGTTTGCTGACCACCAGTATATAATATATAGCAGTACGGTACAGAAGGCCACTGCTCTACCTACCTCTGTGTCGTCAAGTATACTATCCATCCATACCTGTGGTGCATTTCAGTTTTGCACAGTTTGCTGACCACCAGTATAATATAATATATAGCAGTACGGTACAGTAGGCTAATGCTGTACCTACCTCTGTGTCGTCAAGTATACTATCCATCCATACCTGTGGTGCATTTCAGTTGTGCGCAGTATATATAGTAGTAGGCCATTGCTATTGATACTGGCATATTATTCCACACATTAAAAAATGGAGAACAAAAATGTGGAGGGTAAAATAGGGAAAGATCAAGATCCACTTCCACCTCGTGCTGAAGCTGCTGCCAAGGCCGATGCCCAATGTCATAGTAGAGAGCATGTAAAATCAAAAAAACAAAAGTTCAGTAAAATGACCCAAAAATCAAAATTGAAAGCGTCTGATGAGAAGCGTAAACTTGCCAATATGCCATTTACGACACGGAGTGGCAAGGAACGGCTGAGGCCCTGGCCTATGTTCATGGCTAGTGGTTCAGATTCACATGAAGATGGAAGCACTCATCCTCTCGCTAGAAAAATGAAAAGACTTAAGCTGGCAAAAGCACAGCAAAGAACTGTGCATTCTTCTAAATCACAAATCCCCAAGGAGAGTCCAATTGTGTCGGTTGCGATGCCTGACCTTCCCAACACTGGACGGGAAGAGCTTGCGCCTTCCACCATTTGCACGCCCCCTGCAAGTGCTGGAAGGAGCACCCGCAGTCCAGTTCCTGATAGTCAAATTGAAGATGTCACTGTTGAAGTACACCAGGATGAGGATATGGGTGTTGCTGGCGCTGGGGAGGAAATTGACAAAGAGGATTCTGATGGTGAGGTGGTTTGTTTTAGTCAGGCACCCGGGGAGACACCTGTTGTCCGTGGGACGAATATGGCCATTGACATGCCTGGTCAAAATACAAAAAAAATCAGCTCTTCGGTGTGGAATTATTTCAAAACAAATGCGGACAACAGGTGTCAAGCCGTGTGTTGCCTTTGTCAAGCTGTAATAAGTAGGGGTAAGGACGTTAACCACCTAGGAACATCCTACCTTATACGTCACCTGGACCGCATTCATCAGAAGTCGGGGACAAGTTCAAAAACTTTGGGTGACAGCGGAAGGAGTCCACTGACAACTAAATCCCTTCCTCTTGTAACCAAGCTCCTGCAAACCACACCACCAACTCCCTCAGTGTCAATTTTCTCCTTACACAGGAAAGCCAATAGTCCTGCAGGCCATGTCACTGGCAAGTCTGACGAGTCCTCTCCTGCCTGGGATTCCTCCGATGCATCCTTGAGTGTAACGTCTACTGCTGCTGGCGCTGCTGTTGTTGCTGCTGGGAGTCGATCGTCATCCCAGAGGGGAAGTCGGAAGACCACTTGTACTACTTCCAGTAAGCAATTGACTGTCCAACAGTCCTTTGCGAGGAAGATGAAATATCACAGCAGTCATCCTGCTGCAAAGCGGATAACTCAGGCCTTGGCAGCCTGGGCGGTGAGAAACGTGGTTTCCGGTATCCACCGTTAATTCAGAGGCAACTAGAGACTTGATTGAGGTACTGTGTCCCCGGTACCAAATACCATCTAGGTTCCATTTCTCTAGGCAAGCGATACCGAAAATGTACACAGACCTCAGAAAAAGAGTCACCAGTGTCCGAAAAAATGCAGTTGTACCCAATGTCCACTTAACCACGGACATGTGGACAAGTGGAGCAGGGCAGACTCAGGACTATATGACTGTGACAGCCTACTGGGTAGATGTATTGCTTCCCGCAGCAAGAACAGCAGCGGCGGCACCAGTAGCAGCATCTCGCAAACGCCAACTCGTTCCTAGGCAGGCTACGCTTTGTATCACCGCTTTCCAGAAGAAGCACACAGCTGACAACCTCTTACGGAAACTGAGGAACATCATCGCAGAATGGCTTACCCCAATTGGACTCTGCTGGGGATTTGTGACATCGGACAACGCCACTAATATTGTGCGTGCATTACATCTAGGCAAATTCCAGCACGACCCATGTTTTGCACATACATTGAATTTGGTGGTGCATTATTATTTAAAAAACGACAGGGGCGTGCAAGAGATGCTGTCGGTGGCCCGAAGAATTGCGGGCCACTTTCGGCATTCAGCCACCGCGTGCCGAAGACTGGAGCACCACCAAACATTCCTGAACCTGCCCTGCCATCATCTGAAGCAAGAGGTGGTAACGAGGTGGAATTCAACCCTCTATATGCTTCAGAGGATGGAGGAGCAGCAAAAGGCCATTCAAGCCAATACATCTGCCCACGATATAGGCAAAGGAGGGGGAATGCACCTGACTCAAGCGCAGTGGAGAATGATTTCAACGTTGTGCAAGGTTCTGCAACCCTTTGAACTTGCCACACGTGAAGTCAGTTCAGACACTGCCAGCCTGAGTCAGGTCATTCCCCTCTTCAGACTTTTGCAGAAGAAGCTGGAGACATTGAAGGAGGAGCTAAAACAGAGCGATTCCGCTAGGCATGTGGGACTTGTGGATGGAGCCCTTAATTCGCTTAACCAGGATTCACGGGTGGTCAATCTGTTGAAATCAGAGCACTACATTTTGGCCACCATGCTCGATCCTAGATTTAAAACCTACGTTGTATCTCTTTCCGGCAGACACAAGTCTGCAGAGGTTCAAAGACCTGCTGGTGAGAAAATTGTCAAGTCAAGCGGAACGTGACCCGTCAACATCTCCTCCTTCACATTCTCCCGCAACTGGGGGTGCGAGGAAAAGGCTAAGAATTCCGAGCCCACCCGCTGGCGGTGATGCAGGGCAGTCTGGAGCGAGTGCTGACATCTGGTCCGGACTGAAGGACCTGCCAACGATTGCTGACATGTCGTCTACTGTCACTGCATATGATTCTGTCACCATTGAAAGAATGGTGGAGGATTATATGAGTGACCGCATCCATGTAGGCACGTCAGACAGTCCGTACGTATACTGGCAGGAAATAGAGGCAATTTGGAGGCCCTTGCACAAACTGGCTTTATTCTACCTAAGTTGCCCTGCCTCCAGTGTGTATTCCGAAAGAGCGTTTAGTGCAGCCGCTCACCTTGTCAGCAATTGGCGTACGAGGTTACTTCCAGAAAATGTGGAGAAGATGATGTTCATAAAAATGAATTATAATCAATTCCTCCGTGGAGACATTCACCAGCAGCAATTGCCTCCAGAAAGTACACAGGGACCTGAGATGGTGGATTCCAGTGGGGACGAATTAATAATCTGTGAGGAGGGGGATGTACACAGTGAAAGGGGTGAGGAATCGGAGGATGATGATGAGGTGGTCATCTTGCCTCTGTAGAGCCAGTTTGTGCAAGGAGAGATTGGTTGCTTCTTTTTTTGGTGGGGGCCCAAACCAAACAGTCATTTCAGTCACAGTCGTATGGTAGACCCTGTCGCTGAAATGATGGGTTCGTTAAAGTGTGCACGTCCTGTTTATACAACATAAGGGTGGGTGGGAGGGCCCAAGGACAATTCCATCTTGCACCTCTTTTTTCTTTCATTTTTCTTTGCATCATGTGCTGTTTGGGGACAATTTTTTTGAAGTGCCATTCTGCCTGACACTGCAGTGCCACTCCTAGATGGGCCAGGTGTTTGTGTCGGCCACTTGGGTCGCTTAGCTTAGTCACACAGCGACCCTGGTGCGCCTCTTTTTTTTCTTTGCATCATGTGCTGTTTGGGGACAAATTTTTTTTGAAGTGCCATCCTGCCTGACACTGCAGTGCCACTCCTAGATGGGCCAGGTGTTTGTGTCGGCAACTTGTGTCGCTTAGCTTAGCCATCCAGCGACCTCGGTGCAAATTTTAGGACTAAAAATAATATTGTGAGGTGTTCAGAATAGACTAAAAATTAGTGTAAATTATGGTTATTGAGGTTAATTATACTATGGTATCAAAATTACCCCCAAATTATATGATTTAAGCTGTTTTTGAGGGTTTTTTGTAAAAAAACACCCGAATCCAAAACACACCCGAATCCGACAAAAATTTTTCAGGGAGGTTTTGCCAAAACGCGGCCGAATCCAAAACACAGCCGCGGAACCGAATCCAAAACCAAAACACAAAACCCGAAAAATGTCCGGTGAACATCACTAGAGATAACAAAGAGGATCCTTACGCAAGAACCACCAAATTTGTGGCTTGCTGATGATGTAACAGAGGACTTTATATCCAAACTCCTTTGCAAGAACCAGTCCCGCCGGCTTGGGGTAAAGGGCA
The DNA here is from genome assembly GCF_028390025.1 of Pseudophryne corroboree. Lineage (NCBI taxonomy): Eukaryota > Metazoa > Chordata > Amphibia > Anura > Myobatrachidae > Pseudophryne > Pseudophryne corroboree. The sequence continues at coordinate 452,490,941 of NC_086451.1, forward strand.
ATGTGCGAAAACACCGCTTCTTCTCTTCAATTAACTGGATGAAGATAGAAACTGGAAAAGCACCATCCCCAGTAAAACCAGACAAGTACTCCATGTATAGAGATCAAAAACAACAAATTCATGCGCCCAACAGTGAAGCATTCAAAGAGCCAATTGCTGATACGGACCAAAGCATTTTTGATAACATCCAATTTGTTTGCCCTAAATGGGGTGGAACATATCATAATGTGCCAATGGAAGTAGATCCAATATCACCAGAGTATTATGACCTACTTGCTGCCTGCCTCGACCTCTACTACTAATACCTGGAGAGGCACAGCTCAACCATCTGCTCCGGGCTACCTCCATGGAGGCGCGCCATCTGCTCCTGCTACATACCACCACCTGCTTGCCGCATCCTCGGCTGAGGATGCACCTTGAGAGCTGGGGATTAGGGCTACTGGCGACACCCCAAGAAAAAAAAAAAACGACATTAGGCAGCCACCTCATGGGTGTGTTGGAAGAGCTGCTAAGCTGATAATTACTTATTAAAATGTTGACCGTGACATCCAACTCATTGATAACTTAAGTACTTGAAAACGTAAACCCAGGCAACGCCGGGTACTTCTTCTAGTAATAGATAAACAAACTGGTATCCTGCCCTGCACTGCATCAACACTAACAGAGGCCTTAAACACAAGTAATGTATGAACGGTCAGCATCACTGACCGTTCCGACACATGCAGCTGCCAATTTCGACTGCTGCAGGTGGCGACGCCCATAGACCACAGCAGGGACAGAGCTGTGACCGGATCCGAAGTGCACAGGAGATCTCGCGTGAGTAGCGAGTTCCCACTTCTATATTGTTTTTTCACAGGTTTGATTTGTTCCAGTGGTTGAACATAATTATCAAATATATAGGCATCTAGGCACATAAATGGATAGGATATTAATACATTCACTAATTTTATTAAAGATATCTATTGGTGCCCATAACACATGAACACATTCATGTCTGTCAAAAATACAGATGTGGATAGGACTAAATAATAGGGTAATAAATAGGTGTTGGACAAACAATCACCCAATCATTATAATTCACCTTTGCTACAACAACACACACAGTTATTTATTGGCCCTCATTCCGAGTTGATCGCTCGCTAGCTGCTTTTATCAGCAGTGCAAACGCTAAGCCGCCGCCCTCTGGGAGTGTATCTTAGCTTAGCAGAAGTGCTCGAAAAAAAAGTCATGCCGCTTCTGAGTAGCTCCAAACCTACTCCTACCTTGCGTTCAGTGCAGACAGTTTAGTTCCTGCTTTGACGTCACATACACGCCCTGCGTTCGGCCAGCCACTCCCCCGTTTCCCCAGGCACGCCTGAGTTTTTACCTGACACGCCTGCGCTTTTTAGCACACTCCCGGAAAATGGTCACTTACCTCCCAGAAACGCCCCTTTCCTGTCAATCACTCAGCGATCAGCCGAGCCACTGAAAAATAGCATAGTTTTGTGTGAAAGTACTTGGCGCATGCGCACTGCGGCCAATACGCATGCGCAGAAATGCAGATTTTTTTGCCTAATCGCTGCGCTGCAACCGAAAACAGCTAGCAATCAACTCGGAATGAGGGCCATAGGGCCTAATTCAGAGTTGATCGCAGCAGCAAAGTTGTTAGCAGTTGGGCAAAACCATGTGCACTGCAGGGGGCAGATGTAACATGTGCAGAGTTAGATTTTGGTGGGGTGTGTTCAAACTGAAATCTAAATTGCAGTGTAGAAATAAAGCAGCCAGTATTTACCCTGCACAGAAATAATATAACCCACCCAAATCTAACTCTCTCTGCACATGTTATATCTGCCCCCCCCTCCCCCCCCGGCACTGCACATGGTTTTGCCCAACTGCTATCAAATTTGCTGCTGCGATAAACTCAGAATTACCCCCTTATCCCAATGTGGGAAGAGAATAACAGGAAATAATATGGATACCATATATAAGTAAAACTCTATAACAACGAGTATCTATAAGATCAGGGAGGAATGTCTACATCCTCCTAATATAGGAAATTAAGTAAGGATCCATATGTTTATACATGAGTAATTGATATAAAGGGATGGGCCATAATAATCATATACTTAATACAAGTGAATTAAATTAAATAAATAAATAATAATCAACCTCGCCCCATGCAAGTATAAATATATGGATCATTTGCGGATAAATATAAAGTGCCACACAGTTCTTTGTTAGAATAATGGTGGTCATTCCGAGTTGATCGCTAGCTGCATTTGTTCACAGCGCAGTGATCAGGCTAAAAAATGGCAGTTCTGCGCATGCGTACGTGGCGCAATGCGCACGCGTGACGTACGGGCACAACGAATGATGCTGTTTTGCACAGGGTCTATCGATGAATTTCGGTCGCACTGCTGGCCGCAGAGTGATTGACATGAAGTGGGCGTTTCTGGGTGGCAACTGACCATTTTCACGGAGTGTTCTGAAAAACGCAGGCGTGCCAGGGAAAACGTAGGCGTGGCTGGGCGAGCACTGGGCGGGTGTGTGACATCAAATCCGGAACTGAATAGTCTGAAGTGATCGCAAGCACTGAGTAGGTTTTGAGCTACTCTGAAACGACACAATTTTTTTTTGCAGGCGCTCTGCGATAAAAACGTTCGCACTTCTTCTAAGCTAAAATACACTCCCAGTGGGCGGCGGCATAGCGTTTGCACGGCTGCTAAAAACTGCTAGCGAGCGATCAACTCGGAATGACCCCCAATATTAGCAGTAGCTTGAATTAATCTCAATTTCCAGCCCATCTGACTACTAAAAGCAGGAGAGATAGGAGAGAAATTGTAATTGGCGGAAGAGAATGTCAATCAAAAGTGATAACGAATGATTGACTGGTGACGGCTCCATAGCTCTCCTGAGCCCGGCATCCGGGTTTCCTATGATGAAGCAGAAATGTGAAACGATGGTTAGGAGGACACACAGCTTATGTGTCCGTGTTTTTATATTGGTATCCATTGTTGCTACGGGCGATAGCCCTAAATGTGTGTACATTGAAAAGTTGTAGTAACCAGATGCCGAGCCAGACTATTAGTGTGTGAGGCGGCACAAGGGCAATAGCCGCTGTAGAAGCGCACACAGTGCCAGGGGCGGCAATATAATAGCCGTCTCCGGACAGACATGAACGCCAGAGACGGCAAAGTAATAACAGCCGTTGCCGCACACGTGTTTAAGTGATCCTGAACGGGACCTAGGTATCTATTCATGAAGCAGTGATAAGTGTGGAGAAGTGAGCATGTGAGAAGTTGCCCATGGCAACCAATCAGCTGCTTCGTACAATTGTATAGTATGCCAATTATAAAAGTTACTTTAACACTGATTAGTTGCCATGGGCAACTTCTCCACTGGCTCACTTCTCCACACTTATCACTGCTAAATGAATAGCCCCCTAATCAGATTAGTGACAGCGATTATAGGCGCACATTATCAGAGGCGGATTTAGACCTCATGGGGCCCTGAGCAAGACACTGATTTGGGGCCCCCTTCCACAAACTGATTGTACCATGCACATCGTCGTCCATTACTCACACTACAGTGCCCAGCGGCATCCGATACTCACATTACACCGCCCAGCGGCATCCGTTACTCATATTACAGCGCCCAGCGGCATCCGTTACTCACATTACACCGCCCAGCGGCATCCGTTACTCACATTACAGCGCAGAGCGACATCCATTACTCACATTACAATGCCCATCGGTGTCAGTTAATCACATTACACCGCCCAGCGGCATCCGTTACTCACATTACAGCGCACAGTGGCATCCGTTACTCACATTACAGCGCACAGTGGCATCCGTTACTCACATTACAGCGCACAGTGACGTCCATTACTCACATTACAGTGCAGAGCGACATCCATTACTCACATTACAATGCCCATCGGTGTCAATTACTCACATTACAGCGCACAGCGGCATCCGTTACTCACATTACAGCGCACAGATGCATCCGTTACTCACATTACAGCGCACAGTGGCATCCGTTACTCACATTGCAATGCCCAGCGGCATCCGTTACTCATATTACAGCGCACAGTGACGTCCATTACTCACATTACAGTGCAGAGCGACATCCATTACTCACATTACACCGCCCAGCGGCATTCGTTACTCAAATTACAATGCCCATCGGTGTCAGTTACTCACATTACACCGCCCAGCGGCATCCGTTACTCACATTACAGCGCACAGTGGCATCCGTTACTCACATTACACCGCCCAGCGGCATCCGTTACTCACATTACAGCGCACAGTGACGTCCATTACTCACATTACAGCGCAGAGCGACATCCATTACTCACATTACACCGCCCAGCGGCATTCGTTACTCAAATTACAATGCCCATCGGTGTCAGTTACTCACATTACACCGCCCAGCGGCATCCGTTACTCACATTACAGCGCACAGCGGCATCCGTTACTCACATTACAGCGCACAGCGGCATCCGTTACTCACATTGCAATGCCCAGCGGCATCCATTACTCATATTACAGCGCACAGCGAAATCCGTTACTCACATTACAACGCCCAGTGGCATCCGTTACTCACATTACAGCGCACAGCGGCATCCGTTACTCACATTACACCGCCCAGCGACATCCGTTACTCACATTACAGCGCCCAGCGGCATCCGTTACTCACATTACACTGCCCAGCAGCATCCGTTACTCACATTACACCGCCCAGCAGCATCCATTACTCACATTACAGCGCCCAGTGACATCCGTTACTCACATTACAGCGCCCAGCGGCATCTGTTACTCACATTACATGCCCATCGGTGTCTGTTACTCACAATACACCGCCCATCGGTATCTGTTACTCACATTACATCGCCCAGCAACATCCGTTACTCACATTACACTGCCCAGCGGCATCTGTTACTCACATTACACCGCCCAGCGGCATCCGTTACTCACATTACACCGCCCTGCGGCATCTATTACTCACATTACACCGCCTAGCAGCATCCGTTACTCACATTACACTGCCCAGCGGCATCTGCTACTCACATTATACCGCCCAGCGGCATCCGTTACTCACATTACAATGCCCATCGGTGTCTGTTACTCACATTACACCGCCCAGCGGCATCCGTTACTCACATTACAATGCCCATCGGTGTCTGTTACTCACATTACACCGCCCAGAGGCATTCGTTACTCACATTACAATGCCTATCGGTGTCTGTTACTCACATTACTCCACCCAGCGGCATCCGTTACTCACATTACAATGCCCATCGGTGTCTGTTACTCACATTACAATGCCCATCAATGTCTGTTACTCACATTACACCAACCAGCGGCATCCGTTACTCACATTGCAATGCCCATCGGTGTCTGTTACTCACACTACAATGCCCATCATTGTCTTTTACTCCCATTACACCGCCCAGCGGCATCTGTTACTCACATTACAATGCCCATCGGTGTCTGTTACTCACATTACAATGCACATCCGTGTCTGTTACTCACATTACAATGCCCATCGGTGTCTGTTACTCACATTAGAATGCCCATCGGTGTCTGTTACTCACATTACACCACCCAGCAGCATCTGTTACTCACATTACACCGCCCAGAGGCATCTGTTACTCACATTACACCACCCAGCGGCATTTGTTACTCACATTACATGCCCATCGGTGTCTGTTACTTACATTACACCGCCCACCGGCATCTTTTACTCACATTACTCCGCTCAGCGGCATACATTACTCACATTACAATGCCCATCGGTATCTGTTACTCACATTACACCACCTAGCAGCATCCGTTACTCACATTACAAAACCCATTGGTGTCTGTTACTCACAGTACACCGCCGAGCAGCATCTGTTACTCACATTACACTGCCCAGCGGCATCTGTTACTCACATTACTCCGCCCAGCAGCATCCGTTACTCACATTACAATGCCCATCGGTGTCTGTTACTCACATTATACCACCCAGCGGCATCCGTCACTCGCATTACAATGCCCATCCGTGTGTGTTACTCACATTACACCGCCCAGCGGCATCTGTTACTCACATTACACCGCCCAGCAGCATCCGTTACTCACATTACAGCGCATAGCAGCATTCGTTACTCACATTACACTGCCCAGCAGCATACGTTACTCACATTACCGTGCACAGCGACGTCCGTTACTCACATTATACCATCCAGCAGCATCCGTTACTCACATTACACTGCCCAGCAGCATCCATTACTCACATTACACCGCCCAGCGTTGTCCATTACTCACATTACACAGCACAGCGATGTCCACTACTCACATTACACCGCACAGCGATTTCCATTACTCACATTACACCACCCAGCAGCATCCGTTACTCACATTACAAAGCCCATCGGTGTCTGTTACTCACAGTACACCAACAAGCAGCATCTTTCACTCACATTACACTGCCCAGCAGCATCTGTTACTCACATTACACCGCCCAGCGGCATCCGTTACTCACATTAAAATGCCCATCGGTGTCTGTTACTCACACTACAATGCCCATCATTGTCTATTACATTACACCGCCCAGCGGCATCTGTTACTCACATTACAATGCCCATCGGTGTCTGTTACTCACATTACAATGCACATCCGTGTCTGTTACTCACATTACAATGCCCATCGGTGTCTGTTACTCACATTACACCACCCAGCAGCATCTGTTACTCACATTACACCGCCCAGAGGCATCTGTTACTGACATTACACCGCCCAGCGGCATTCGTTACTCACATTACGTGCCCATCGGTGTCTGTTACTCACATTACACCACCCAGCGGCATCTTTTACTCACATTACTCTGCCCAGCGGCATACGTTACTCAGATTACAATGCCCATCGATGTCTGTTACTCACATTATACCACCCAGCGGCATCCGTTACTCACATTACAATGCCCATCGGTGTGTGTTACTCACATTACACCGCCAACGGCATCTGTTACTCACATTACACCGCCCAGCAGCATCCGTTACTCACATTACAGCGCATAGCAGCATTCATTACTCACATTACACTGCCCAGCAGCATACGTTACTCACATTACAGTGCACAGCGACGTCCGTTACTCACATTATACCATCCAGCAGCATCCGTTACTCACATTACACTGCCCAGCAGCATCCTTTACTCACATTACACCGCCCAGCGTTGTCCATTACTCACATTACACAGCACAGCGATGTCCACTACTCACATTACACCGCACAGCGATTTCCATTACTCACATTACACCACCCAGCAGCATCCGTTACTCACATTACAAAGCCCATCGGTGTCTGTTACTCACAGTACACCACCCAGCAGCATCTGTTACTCACATTACACTGCCCAGCGGCATCCGTTACTCACATTACAATGCCCATCGGTGTCTGTTACTCACAATATATCACCCGGCGGCATCCTTTACTCACATTACAATGCCCATCGGTGTTATGATTCCCGAACTCCAGACCAGAGGAGATCTTATGGCAGAGGTCTGAGTACAGGGAAGATCTGCTGGTAGTGGGAGCAGGAGAGCCTAGTAACCCCTGGCGCCCTAACTCCGTTGTCTCGCCCGTGTTATCAGAAATCCCCTGCGAGACTATGGTTGCTTGAGCCCATGGCAGCCGCGTTCGAAGGGCGGATTATGTCTGCCCAACCCCGATGCCCCCTCAGGTCTTAATGGGAGACAAAGGGAAATCCGAGACAGGGTGATAACAAGGGGCCCTCTGACTAAGCAACCAGGCCAGGGGTTACAAGCTAACTAACTTAAACCAAAGGTATGTGCGGACTAGCCGCCAGGGAAAAGGACAACCAAGGATCCACCGATCCGTTACTCCTATCCAGCACCGCTGGATACCAGAGTGGATCTGTGGGAGCGGAATCCTCCGCAAAAGCTCCAGAACACAAATATACTAAATAATAAACAGTAAGCGGACAAGCCGCAACACACGGCTGCGCCGCGACTCACGAACACCACAGGATGTTAAAGGTGCTCGGTCAGACTCCAGGAATGATGACAACTTTCCGAGTACAGGACCACTGAGGACAGGAACAACCGGATTGAGCAAGACTGGAACTCTCTGCAACTGACACAGGCAAACAGGAAGCTATCACCGGCGTCTGTGGGAAGTCCAAAGGGTGCTTATAACAGAGAACTCCCCAATCAGGAGCCAGACTGGGTAATCACAATGAATGCCGTGCAGCTTGCAAGCTGCACGGCCAGCACACCATAAAATAATTAGAACAGACCCAGCAACGGGGAACGCGGCCCGAACGTGGCGTCCCCGTTGCTAGGGTCAGAGCGGCTCCGTGCGCCCGGCGTCTAGCGTTGCCAGGGAGCCGGCGGCTGTACGCGCACGGCGTCCCTGGTTGCTAGGCGCCGGGCCGCACCGACGAGCGGACCCCGGCGCCTAACAGTACCCCCCCCTTGAGGAGGGGTCAAGGAACCCCTAAAGCCAGGTTTCCGAGGAAATTCTCGAAAAAATGCCCTTTTGAGCCTCGGGGCATGAAGATCCTCATCCAGGACCCAAGACCTTTCCTCTGGCCCATAACCTCTCCAATGTACCAAAAAATAAAGCCGACCCCGGGAAAACTTGGAATCGAGAACCTTCTCAACCAGGAACTCCTGCTGACCCTGTACATTTATTGGTGATCTCCCCTGAGATATTTTACGAGGAAATCTACTGGACGAAACATATGGTTTCAGCAATGAGCAATGGAAGGTATTTCCGATCCGTAAAGTTTTTGGTAAACGTAACCGGAAAGCAACTGGATTGACTTTTTTGATAATGTGAAATGGTCCAATAAATTTAGGACCCAATCTGGCTGAGGTTTGTCGAAGTTTAATGTTGCGAGTCGACAACCACACCCTATCTCCTACTTTAAAAGTGCACGGCCGCCGGAGCCTGTCAGAAAATCTTTTTTCCCGGAATGCCGCTTTTCTGAGAGCCAGGTGTACTTTTCTCCAAATGAGTCTAAGATGAGAGGTCAGGGCCAGTGAGGAGACAGAGGAATGTTGAAAAAATGAATTAGCCCTGGGGTGAAAACCAAAAACTGCAAAAAATGGAGACACATTGGTGGAAGAATGACAGGCATTATTATAAGCAAACTCCGCCAATGGAAGAAACTCAGACCAGTCATTTTGGAGTTTGGCCGAGTACAAACGCAAATATTGTTTTAGAGATTGATTAACTCGCTCAGTCTGCCCATTGGATTGGGGATGATAGCCAGACGTTAAAGATAATTTCATCTTTAATGAAGCACAAAAAGACTTCCAAAATTGTGCAATGAATTGTGGACCCCGATCAGAAACAATATCAGTGGGTAAGCCATGGAGTCTGAAAACATGGCGGAGGAACAAGACTGCCAATCCCTGGGCAGATGGCAATCGGGGAAGAGCAATGAAATGGGCCATTTTGCTAAAACGGTCCACTACCACCCATATGACTCGGCATCCGGCTGACAGAGGGAGGTCCACCACAAAATCCATGGAGATATGCGACCATGGCCTAAGAGGAACATTCAAGGGCATAAGTTGACCGATAGGCAAAGAACGAGGAACTTTATGCTGTGCACAGACCTGACACGAAAAAACAAACTCTTTAATGTCTTTGGAAAGACCAGGCCACCATACTGAGCGGGAGACTAATTCCAAAGTCTTAGCGATTCCCGGATGCCCGGCAACTTTGCTATCATGAAACTCCGTCAAAACAGTTGCTCTCAAAAACTCAGGGACAAAAAGACGACCAGCAGGAGTATTTTCAGGAGCTTGATGTTGAAGCAGCTTTAACTGGGTAAATACATCCTGTGTGAGGCCTGCCCGAATGACTGAAGACGGAAGTATGGGAGTAACAGGACTGTTGTCTTGAACTGGAAGAAAACTGCGTGACAGGGCATCTGCCTTAGTATTCTTGGAACCTGGCCTGAAGGTGATAATAAATTTGAAACGAGTAAAAAATAAAGCCCAACGAGCCTGCCGGGCATTCAGTCGTTTAGCTGATTCAATGTATTGAAGATTTTTGTGATCAGTCAAAACTGAAATGGTATGAGTCGCTCCTTCAAGCCAATGCCTCCACTCCTCGAAAGCCCATTTAATAGCCAGCAATTCCCGGTTACCAACATCGTAGTTGGATTCTGCAGATGAGAATTTCCTGGACATAAAGGCACAAGGATGTAATTCGAGGGAATCCGGATCCTTCTGAGATAGGATAGCCCCTACTCCAACCTCCGAGGCATCAACCTCAACAATGAAAGGCAATTCTGGGTTGGGATGTCTGAGGACAGGGGCTGAGACAAAGGCTTGTTTCAAGGCCTGAAAAGATAACTCAGCTTCACGTGACCAATTGGTAGGATCTGCTCCCTTCTTAGTCAGTGCCACAATGGGAGCAACTAGGTCAGAGAAGGAGTGAATAAATCTTCTATAGTAGTTTGCAAACCCTAAAAAGCGCTGAATTGCTTTTAAGTTGGTGGGTTGCGCCCAACTAAGGATGGCTTGGAGCTTCTTTGGTTCCATACAGAATCCCCGAGGGGAAATAATGTACCCTAAAAAGGATACCTCCGTGACATGAAATTCACACTTCTCAAGCTTGGCATATAGGTGATTTTCACGTAATTTTTTTAGAACCTGACGCACCTGGGTAACATGTTGTTCTACAGAGTCAGAATAAATCAAAATATCGTCTAAGTAGACTACAACGAACCTTCCAAGAAACTCACGGAGCACACCGTTAATGAGATCCTGGAAAACTGCCGGAGCGTTAGACAGGCCAAATGGCATAACCAGATACTCATAGTGGCCTGACTGAGTACTGAATGCCGTTTTCCACTCATCCCCTGACTTGATTCTGATGAGGTTATATGCTCCTCTCAGGTCAATCTTAGAAAAAATCACAGCCGAACGTAGCTGATCAAAGAGGACAGAGATCAGCGGCAGAGGGTAAGTATTCTTTACTGAGATTTTATTCAAAGCTCTAAAGTCAATGCAGGGTCTAAGTGAACCATCCTTCTTCTCTACGAAGAAGAAACCTGCACTTAAAGGGGATTTAGATGGCCTGATAAATCCTTTCCCAAGGCTTTCTTTCACATACTCATTCATGGCCACAGTTTCAGGACCAGACAATGCATATAACCTTCCTTTAGGCAACGTGGCACCAGGAATTAGCTCAATGGCACAATCATAAGGCCTATGGGGAGGCAGAATATCCGCATTGCCCTTGGAAAATACATCAACAAAATCCTGGTATTCCACAGGAATGGGTGCGGGAACGGCGGCAGCTACTCGGATAGGAAGCGTAATACATTCTTTATTACAGATGGTACCCCATTGTAAGATCTCCCCCGACTGCCAATCAATGATGGGATTATGAAAGGCCAGCCAAGGGTGACCCAGAACCACAGGAACTGCTGGACAATGGGTAAGGAAAAACTCAATCTTTTCAGAATGCAGAGCTCCTACCGAAAGTTAAACAGGAGGTGTACAGAGAGAAATAACCCCATTGGACAAGGGACTCCCATCTAAACCATGCATGGTGACACACCTACCCAAGGTTAACTGAGGAATACCTAAGGCCTTGGCCCATGTTAAATCCATAAAGTTCCCTGCAGCTCCACTGTCCACAAAAGCAGAGACCGAGGAACAGAGGCTGCCAAAGGAAACTTTAGCAGGAACTAACAGTGAATTATTTGAGGAGATAAGCTGCAGACCAAAATGAACCCCCTCACAACTCACTTGGTCGGGTAGTTTCCCGACTTGTTCGGACAACTACGGGCAAAATGTCCCTTACCTCCACAGTATAAACAAAGACCAGAATTTTGCCTCCTGGTTCTTTCTTCAGGAGACAATTTGGAGAGACCTATCTGCATAGGCTCCTCCATGTCCACAGGAATGGAAAAAACACAAGGAGTAGATCCGACAGATGCTCCTTTTTCTCTATCGTCCTAGTGGATGCTGGGGTTCCTGAAAGGACCATGGGGAATAGCGGCTCCGCAGGAGACAGGGCACAAAAAGTAAAGCTTTTTCCGATCAGGTGGTGTGCACTGGCTCCTCCCCCTATGACCCTCCTCCAGACTCCAGTTAGATTTTTGTGCCCGGCCGAGAAGGGTGCAATCTAGGTGGCTCTCCTAAAGAGCTGCTTAGAAAAAGTTTAGCTAGGTTTTTTATTTTACAGTGATTCCTGCTGGCAACAGGATCACTGCAGCGAGGGACTGAGGGGAGAAGGAGTCAACTCACCTGCGTGCAGGATGGATTGGCTTCTTGGCTACTGGACATCAAGCTCCAGAGGGACGATCACAGGTACAGCCTGGATGGTCACCGGAGCCACGCCGCCGGCCCCCTTGCAGATGCTGAAGTCAGAAGAGGTCCAGAATCGGCGGCTGAAGACTCCTGCAGTCTTCAAAAGGTAGCGCACAGCACTGCAGCTGTGCGCCATTTTCCTCTCAGCACACTTCACACGGCAGTCACTGAGGGTGCAGGGCGCTGGGAGGGGGGCGCCCTGGGAGGCAAATGATTACCTATAAAGGCTAAAAATACCTCACATATAGCCCTAGAGGCTATATGGAGATATTTAACCCCTGCCTAAATTTTCTAAATAGCGGGAGACGAGCCCGCCAGAAAAGGGGCGGGGCCTATCTCCTCAGCACACGGCGCCATTTCCTCTCACAGCTCCGCTGGTCAGGACGGCTCCCAAGTCTCTCCCCTGCACTGCACTACAGAAACAGGGTAAAACAGAGAGGGGGGGGGCACATTTATGGCGATATTTTGATATAACAAAGCAGCTATAAGGGAGCACTTATTATAAGGCTATCCCTGATATATATATAGCGCTTTTGGTGTGTGCTGGCAAACTCTCCCTCTGTCTCCCCAAAGGGCTAGTGGGTCCTGTCTTCGTTAGGAGCATTCCCTGTGTGTCTGCTGTGTGTCGGTACGTGTGTGTCGACATGTATGAGGACGATATTGGTGTGGAGGCGGAGCAATTGCCAAATATGAGGATGTCACCCCCTAGGGAGTCGACACCAGAATGGATGCCTTTATTTATGGAACTACGGGATAGTGTCAACACGCTAAAGCAGTCGTTTGACGACATGAGGCGGCCGGACAATCAATTAGTGCCTGTCCAGGCGACTCAAACACCGTCAGGGGCTGTGAAACGCCCTTTGCCTCAGTCGGTCGACACAGACCCAGACACAGGCGATGACTCCAGTGGTGACGGTGACGAATCAACCGTATTTTCCAGTAGGGCCACACGTTATATGATTTTGGCAATGAAGGAGGCGTTACATTTAGCTGATACTACAGGTACCACTAAACAGGGTATTATGTGGGGTATGAAAAAACTACCTATAGTTTTTCCTGAATCAGAAGAATTAAATGACGTGTGTAATGAAGCGTGGGTTGCCCCTGATAAAAAGCTGATAATTTCAAAGAAATTATTGGCATTATACCCTTTCCCGCCAGAGGTTAGGGAGCGCTGGGAAACACCTCCTAGGGTGGACAAGGCACTAACACGCTTATCTAAACAAGTGGCGTTACCCTCTCCTGAGACGGCCGCACTTAAAGATCCATCAGATAGGAGGATGGAAAATATCCAAAAAAGTATATACACACATGCAGGTGTTATACTACGACCAGCTGTAGCGACTGCCTGGATGGGCAGTGCTGGGGTAGTTTGGTCAGAGTCCCTGATTGAAAATATTGATACCCTGGACAGGGACAATATTTTACTGTCGTTAGAACAAATAAAGGATGCATTTCTTTATATGCGTGATGCACAGAGGGATATCTGCACACTGGCATCACGGGTAAGTGCTATGTCCATTTCGGCCAGAAGAGCTTTATGGACGCGACAGTGGACAGGCGATGCGGATTCAAAACGGCATATGGAAGTTTTGCCGTATAAAGGGGAGGAGTTATTTGGAGTCGGTCTATCAGATTTGGTGGCCACGGCTACAGCCGGGAAATCCACCTTTCTACCTCAAGTCACTCCCCAACAGAAAAAGGCACCGACTTTTCAACCGCAGCCCTTTCGTTCCTTTAAAAATAAGAGAGCAAAGGGCTATTCATATCTGCCACGAGGCAAAGGTCGAGGGAAGAGACAGCAACACGCAGCTCCTTCCCAGGAACAGAAGCCCTCCCCGGCTTCTACAAAAGCCTCAGCATGACGCTGGGGCTTCTCAAGCGGACTCGGGGACGGTGGGCGGTCGTCTCAAAAATTACAGCGCGCAGTGGGCTCACTCGCAGGTAGATCCCTGGATCCTGCAGATAATATCTCAAGGGTACAGGTTGGAATTAGAGACAGATCCACCTCGCCGTTTCCTGAAGTCTGCTGTACCAACGTCCCCCTCCGAAAGGGAGACGGTTTTGGAAGCCATTCACAAGCTGTACTCTCAGCAGGTGATAGTCAAGGTACCTCTTCTACAACAAGGGAAGGGGTATTATTCCACTCTTTTTGTGGTACCGAAGCCGGATGGCTCGGTAAGGCCTATTCTAAATCTGAAGTCCTTGAACCTGTACATAAAGAAGTTCAAGTTCAAAATGGAGTCACTCAGAGCAGTGATAGCGAACCTGGAAGAGGGGGACTTTATGGTATCCTTGGACATCAAGGATGCGTAGCTCCACGTTCCAATTTACCCCTCACACCAGGGGTACCTCAGGTTCGTTGTACAAAACTGTCACTATCAGTTTCAGACGCTGCCGTTCGGATTGTCCACGGCACCTCGGATCTTTACAAAGGTAATGGCCGAGATGATGATTCTTCTTCGAAGAAAAGGCGTATTAATTATCCCATACTTGGACGATCTCCTAATAAGGGCGAGGTCCAGAGAACAGCTAGAGATGGGATTAGCACTGTCTCAAGAAGTGTTAAAACAGCACGGGTGGATTCTGAATATTCCAAAATCCCAGTTAATGCCGACAACTCGTCTGCTGTTCCTAGGGATGATTCTGGACACGGTTCAGAAAAAGGTTTTTCTCCCGGAGGAAAAAGCCAAGGAGTTATCCGAGCTTGTCAGGAACCTCCTAAAACCAGGAAAGGTGTCTGTACATCAATGCACAAGAGTCCTGGGAAAAATGGTGGCTTCTTACGAAGCAATTCCATTCGGCAGATTCCACGCAAGAATTTTCCAAAGGGATCTGTTGGACAAATGGTCAGGGTCGCATCTTCAGATGCACCTACGGATAACCCTGTCTCCAAGGACAAGGGTGTCTCTTCTGTGGTGGTTGCAGAGTCCTCATCTATTGGAGGGCCGCAGATTCGGCATACAGGATTGGATCCTGGTGACCACGGACGCCAGCCTGAGAGGCTGGGGAGCAGTCACACAAGGAAGAAACTTCCAGGGAGTATGGACAAGCCTGGAAACGTCTCTTCACATAAACATTCTGGAACTAAGAGCAATATACAATGCTCTAAGCCAGGCAGAACCTCTGCTTCAGGGAAAACCGGTGTTGATCCAGTCGGACAACATCACGGCAGTCGCCCATGTGAACAGACAGGGCGGCACAAGAAGCAGGAGTGCAATGGCAGAAGCTGCAAGGATTCTTCGCTGGGCAGAGAATCATGTGATAGCACTGTCAGCAGTGTTCATCCCGGGAGTGGACAACTGGGAAGCAGACTTCCTCAGCAGACACGATCTTCACCCGGGAGAGTGGGGACTTCATCCAGAAGTCTTCCACATGCTGGTAACCCGTTGGGAAAGACCAATGGTGGACATGATGGCGTCTCGCCTCAACAAAAAACTGGACAGGTATTGCGCCAGGTCAAGAGATCCGCAGGCAATAGCTGTGGACGCGCTGGTAACGCCTTGGGTGTACCAGTCGGTGTATGTGTTTCCTCCTCTGCCTCTCATACCAAAAGTATTGAGAATTATACGGCAAAGAGGCGTAAGAACGATACTAGTGGTTCCGGATTGGCCAAGAAGGACTTGGTACCCGGAACTTCAAGAGATGATCACGGAAGATCCGTGGCCTCTACCTCTAAGGAGGGACTTACTTCAGCAGGGTCCCTGTCTGTTTCAAGACTTACCGCGGCTGCGTTTGACGGCATGGCGGTTGAACGCCGGATCCTAATGGAAAAAGGCATGCCGGAAGAAGTCATTCCTACTTTGATTAAAGCAAGGAAAGAAGTAACCGTGCAACATTATCACCGAATTTGGCGAAAATATGTTGCGTGGTGCGAAGATCGGAGTGCTCCGACGGAGGAATTTCAACTGGGTCGATTCCTACATTTCCTGCAATCAGGATTGTCTATGGGTCTCAAATTGGGATCTATTAAGGTTCAAATTTCGGCCCTGTCGATTTTCTTTCAAAAAGAATTGGCTTCAGTCCCTGAAGTCCAGACCTTTGTTAAGGGAGTGCTGCATATACAGCCACCTGTGGTGCCTCCAGTGGCACCGTGGGATCTCAATGTAGTTTTGGATTTTCTAAAATCTCATTGGTTTGAACCACTAAATAAGGTGGATTTGAAATATCTCACTTGGAAAGTGACCATGCTTCTAGCCCTGGCTTCTGCCAGGAGAGTGTCAGAATTGGCAGCTTTATCTTACAAAAGCCCATATCTGATTTTCCATTCGGACAGGGCAGAACTGCGGACTCGTCCGCAGATTCTCCCTAAGGTGGTGTCAGCATTTCATCTGAACCAGCCTATTGTAGTGCCTGCGGCTACAAGTGACTTGGAGGACTCCAAGTTACTGGTAGAGATGAGCGAGGTTCGGTTTTACTCGGTTTTACTCGGTTCTCAAAACGGCATCTTATTGGCTATCCAAAACACGTGACATCCGTGAGCCAATAAGGTGCCGTTTTGAGAACCGAGTAAAACCGAGTAAAACCGAGTAAAACCGAATCCGCTCATCACTAGTTACTGGACGTTGTCAGAGCATTAAAAATATATATTGCAAGAACAGCTGGAGTCAGAAAATCTGACTCGTTGTTTATATTGTATGCACCCAACAAGATGGGTGCTCCTGCGTCTAAGCAGACGATTGCTCGTTGGATCTGTAGCACAATCCAACTTGCACATTCTGTGGCAGGCCTGCCACAGCCTAAATCTGTAAAGGCCCACTCCACAAGGAAGGTGGGCTCATCTTGGGCGGCTGCCCGAGGGGTCTCGGCATTACAACTTTGCCGAGCAGCTACGTGGTCAGGGGAGAACACGTTTGTAAAATTTTACAAATTTGATACTCTGGCTAAGGAGGACCTGGAGTTCTCTCATTCGGTGCTGCAGAGTCATCCGCACTCTCCCGCCCGTTTGGGAGCTTTGGTATAATCCCCATGGTCCTTTCAGGAACCCCAGCATCCACTAGGACGATAGAGAAAATAAGATTTTACTTATCGATAAATCTATTTCTCGGAGTCCGTAGTGGATGCTGGGCGCCCATCCCAAGTGCGGATTATCTGCATAAATTGTACATAGTTATTGTTAACTAATTCGGGTTATTGTTGAAGGAAGCCATCTTTCAGAGGCTCCGCTGTTATCATACTGTTAACTGGGTTTAGATCACAAGTTGTACGGTGTGATTGGTGTGGCTGGTATGAGTCTTACCCGGGATTCAAAATCCTCCCTTATTGTGTACGCTCGTCCGGGCACAGTACCTAACTGGAGTCTGGAGGAGGGTCATAGGGGGAGGAGCCAGTGCACACCACCTGATCGGAAAAAGCTTTACTTTTTGTGCCCTGTCTCCTGCGGAGCCGCTATTCCCCATGGTCCTTTCAGGAACCCCAGCATCCACTACGGACTCCGAGAAATAGATTTATCGGTAAGTAAAATCTTATTTTCAGCCCTCCGCTCTCTGAGCCGACGATCTATCTTAATAGAGAGCTCCATGAGTTTATCGAGAGTCTCAGGAGCGGGATACTGAAGGAGACTGTCTTTTATAGATTCAGATAAGCCGAGGCGAAACTGACTGCGTAAGGCTGGGTCATTCCATCCACAGTCGTTCGACCAACGGCGAAACTCCGTACAATAAATCTCTGCGGGATTCCTACCCTGTCTGAGAGCACGCAACTGACTCTCAGCGGACGCCTCTCTATCAGGGTCGTCATACAATAGCCCTAAAGATTTTAAAAAGGCGTCTACCGACAATAAGGCCGGATCGTCTGTCTTTAAACCAAAAGCCCAGGTCTGAGGATCCCCCTGAAGCAGAGAAATAATAATTCCAACCCGCTGAGCCTCCGTACCTGAGGAGACTGGTCTTAAACGAAAATAAAGTTTACAAGACTCTTTAAAATTAAAAAACTGTTTTCTATCCCCAGAAAAACGGTCAGGCAGATGCATTTTTGGTTCAGGGATGACCCTCGGGGAAGTCCGTAACAGATCTTCCTGTGACCTCACCCGGAGGGACAGATCCTGAACCATCTGAGTAAGTTCTTGAATCTGACTAACTAGAAGTTGGCCAGGATTTGGCCCAACACCGGTGGGATTCATGAGGCCGACAAAATCTCCCAACTGAATAAGTGAAAAAAAATTAACTCCTTTTAATTTTCTTTTTTTTTGTCTGGCCGGTGATAATGTTATGATTCCCGAACTCCAGACCAGAGGAGATCTTATGGCAGAGGTCTGAGTACAGGGAAGATCTGCTGGTAGTGGGAGCAGGAGAGCCTAGTAACCCCTGGCGCCCTAACTCCGTTGTCTCGCCCGTGTTATCAGAAATCCCCTGCGAGACTATGGTTGCTTGAGCCCATGGCAGCCGCGTTCGAAGGGCGGATTATGTCTGCCCAACCCCGATGCCCCCTCAGGTCTTAATGGGAGACAAAGGGAAATCCGAGACAGGGTGATAACAAGGGGCCCTCTGACTAAGCAACCAGGCCAGGGGTTACAAGCTAACTAACTTAAACCAAAGGTATGTGCGGACTAGCCGCCAGGGAAAAGGACAACCAAGGATCCACCGATCCGTTACTCCTATCCAGCACCGCTGGATACCAGAGTGGATCTGTGGGAGCGGAATCCTCCGCAAAAGCTCCAGAACACAAATATACTAAATAATAAACAGTAAGCGGACAAGCCGCAACACACGGCTGCGCCGCGACTCACGAACACCACAGGATGTTAAAGGTGCTCGGTCAGACTCCAGGAATGATGACAACTTTCCGAGTACAGGACCACTGAGGACAGGAACAACCGGATTGAGCAAGACTGGAACTCTCTGCAACTGACACAGGCAAACAGGAAGCTATCACCGGCGTCTGTGGGAAGTCCAAAGGGTGCTTATAACAGAGAACTCCCCAATCAGGAGCCAGACTGGGTAATCACAATGAATGCCGTGCAGCTTGCAAGCTGCACGGCCAGCACACCATAAAATAATTAGAACAGACCCAGCAACGGGGAACGCGGCCCGAACGTGGCGTCCCCGTTGCTAGGGTCAGAGCGGCTCTGTGCGCCCGGCGTCTAGCGTTGCCAGGGAGCCGGCGGCTGTATGCGCACGGCGTCCCTGGTTGCTAGGCGCCGGGCTGCACCGACGAGCGGACCCCGGCGCCTAACAATCGGTGTGTGTTACTCACATTACACCGCCCAGCGGCATCTGTTACTCACATTACACTGCCCAGCAGCATCCGTTACTCACATTACAGCGCATAGCAGCATTCGTTACTCACATTACACTGCCCAGCAGCATACGTTACTCACATTACCGTGCACAGTGACGTCCGTTACTCACATTATACCATTCAGCAGCATCCATTACTCACATTACACTGCCCAACGTTGTCCATTACTCACATTACACAGCACAGCGATGTCCACTACTCACATTACACCGCACAGCGATTTCCATTACTCACATTACACCACCCAGCAGCATCCGTTACTCACATTACACTGCCCAGTGGCATTCGTTACTCACATTACACCTCCCAGTGGCATCCGTTGCTCACATTACACTGCCCAGCGGCATACGTTACTCACATTACACCGCCCAGCAGCATCCGTTACCCACATTACACTGCCCAGTGGCATTCGTTACTCACATTACACCGCCCAGCGATTTCCATTACTCACATTACACCGCCCAGCGATTTCTATTACTCACATTACACCGCCCATCGGCATCTATTACTCACACTGCAGCGCCCATCGGCATCACATTAAAGCGCCCATCGGGATCACAGTACAGCGCCCATCGGCATTCATTACTCACATTACAGCGCACAGCGGCCTCCAGTGCTGCCTGTCAGGGTGACAGGTGCAGCAGCCAGAAGCAGCAGAGGGGACAGGGCGGCGAAGCAGTGGGGATGCAGAGCAGGGAGAGCGCCTCTCCAGCCTGGTGCCTCCCTGCTTTGCATCCCTTTGCTGAGCGGGTTGCGCCGGGCCTGGGTCTAGGGTCCCCCAGTCAGTGTATGCCACTGCCGCTGCACACCAACCCAATCCCGCCCGATCAGTGTAAGAAAATGCAGCCACAGCAGCACTTACCACTACCAGCCCGCACCCTCTTCACTCCACTGGCGCGCATCCCTGGCCGACTCCTCTCTGTGCGTGTGATGTCATGGCGGTCATTTATACAGACGCTGGGATTCCGATGATGGTATGACCAATAGGGGTGAGTGTGGGGTGTTCGCTACCCCCTAACCCTAACACCCTGTTCCCGCAAGCTAAACCTAACATCACCCCTTAGTGCCTGACCCTAACCACCCCCCAGAGGTGCAGCTGGTAAGTGTGCAGTGAGATTGAGGCTGCCATGTGGTCCCTGCACTCTCCCCCGTCACAACACCACTCACCCTGATGGGCAGGTCCTCTGGTCCTCGCTCAGTGGCATGGGTCATGGTCCCGAAGATACTCCTCTCTGGCCAGATCTCCTCAGCGGTGCAGGGGTCCCCGGAAGCTCAGAGGATCGGGCCAGGCCGCAGCTTAGGGTCTCCAGGCCAGCAAGCATCCAGTAACATGGGGGCAGCTCAGCACACTGCGGGTGGAAAGTCAGCTGCCGGAACAAGTACCCCAAGAGGAGAAGACCAGCGGGCAGGAGTGTGCAGGCGATGCTGGGGCTGGTGAGCGCTGGGAGGTGGCGGGGGCCACAGCGCAGCTCCCGGACCCCGAAGCAGCAAGACACATGGGAGGAAGAGGTTGGGGGGGGGGGGGGGGGACAGTACACTGACACATGGGAGGGAGGGGGGGGGGCAGTACACTGACACATGGGAGGGATGGGGGGAATGGTACACTGATACATGGGAGGGAGGGGGGGCAGTACACTGACACATGGGAGGGAGGGGGACAGTACACTGACACATTGGAGGGAGGGGGGGTAGTACACTGACACATTGGAGGGAGGGGTGGCAGTACACTGACACATTGTTGGGAGGGGGGCAGTACACTGACACATTGGAGGGAGGGGGGCAGTACACTGACACATTGGAGGGAGGGTGGCAGTACACTGACACATTGGAGGGAGGGGGCAGTACACTGACACATTGGAGGGAGGGGGGGCAGTACACTGATACATGGGAGGGAGGGGGGGCAGTACACAGACACATTGGAGGGAGGGGACAGTACACTGACACATTGGAGGGAGGGGGGCAGTACACTGACACATTGGAGTGAGGGGGGGCAGTACACTGACACATTGTTGGGAGGGGGGCAGTACACTGACACATTGGAGGGGGGGGCAGTACACTGATACATTGGAGGGAGGGGGGCAGTACACTGACACATGGGAGGGAGGGGGGGCAGTACACTGACACATTGGAGTGAGGGGGCAGTACACTGACACATTGGAGGGAGGGGGACAGTACACTGACACATTGGAGGGAGGGGTGCAGTACACTGACACATTGGAGGGAGGGGGGGCAGTACACTGACACATTGGAGGGAGGGGGGGCAGTACACTGACACATTGGAGGGAGGGGGAATAATATTGGAGGGAGTGGGGGGCAGTACACTGACACATTGGAGAGAGGGGGGCAGTACACTGACACATTGGAAGGAATGGGGGACAGTACACTGACACATTGGAGAGAGGGGGGCAGTACACTGACACATTGGAGGGAGGGGGCAGTACACTGACACATTGGAGGGATGGGAGGACAGTGCACTGACACAAGAGTAGGAGACCAGTTGGCAGGAGTGTGCAGGTGATGCGGGGCTGGTGAGCGCTGGGAGGTGGCGGGGGCTGCAGCACAGTTCCTGGACCCTGAAGCAGCAAGACGCCCGGTGGGTCCCTCATGGTGGCAATGCTGCGGATAATGGCAGGAGGGGGTGCAGGAGACCGTAAATCCCTGAGGCTGAGGATGGGAGCTCTGTGAGCACGTGTCCATCCCCGGCCCCTATGGGTGGGTCCTCCATGAAGTGATCCATTGGGATTGGCTAGAGGTTTAGTGATTGATGTCTGCCTTGCCCAGCTGACTCCACCTACACTTTTTCAGTCTTCTCTGCAGCCGGACAAGTGAGACATCAATCATTTAACCTATTGCCAATCCCAGGGGAGCGCGGCCCCAGGGCACCACCCATTCAGAAACAGTGAGTCCCTGGTCCATAATATTGTGTAAAATACGCGCTATGAGGTGTTTTTGCGATCACTGAGAGTGTACTAGATAATCATAGCTGACATCTGATTGGTTGCTATGGGCAATGCCTCCACTTCTCCTCTTTAGAAGGTTTGATAAATATTCCCCGCAGTAGTGCAGTTTGTGTGGTACGGACAGAAACAAGGAGCATTCCTGAAGTGGAGATGCGTGATGTGTAAGTGCCTGAATGTGGGAAGTGAAGGATAAGACAAAAACATCCCCATGACCAACTTGGTGACACTAATTAACACAGACAAGCCAACGGACATGAAATGCTGGGAGTTGTAGTTCAATGACAACTAGAGAATCAGCGTGTGCAAAATGTTCATTAACAGGATCCTACAAGAATTGAATTGTTAGACCTATAAACCTGCAGCGTGTGGGGAGTTTATACACATTGATACAAAAGCACGCCACTCCTGCCCCCTGCCCTCTGTAATCAGTCTGACATCACCGTGATAACCTTGTATTACAGACACGCTGCTCCGGCTGCTTTACTTATACATGAAACGTGGCTGAGACCAGCGCACGGAGCGCAGAGAGATCCCGGCTGATTTACAGGAACACAGAACTGATTAGGAAAAGTTTGGGAGAAGGGCTTAATTGGTGATGGTATTATTTAATCTCCTGCTTCATAGGATAGTGATAGGTGCAAACAGCTATTTTTTTTATTAAACAATAAAGTATTTTTATCCCTCAGATGGATTCTCCATATTTATTTACTATGTTCCATATGCATCACCTTCAGGAATTCCCTTATATTCATATTAGTCACCATTGGCGCTTATTATAATTATTCAGCTCTGACGGCTTCTGGGTCCTTCCTGTACCCGGTTATACATAAACTGGAATTATAACTGTAGATTTTCTTGGAGAATTTGTCGAGATTTAGACTAAAAAGATGTGACGGCTCCACCAACAGGGGATGAGTGACAGCGGCAGAATGGCCAGTTTTCCCAGATATCACACCATGCCCTGGCTTCCCGGGTTTCAATCATAAGGCACTTGTTAGGTCCAGCGTTTGATTTGGGCTCTGGAGCGGGACCACTGGGTCATGCTGGTCACAACTGGAGGAAAGGAAGTTCGGAGGTTTCATTTATTTCCTCATTTAGCGCCACCTTCTGGATAGATACTGAACTAAATTAATCTCTCTCTCTCTCTCTCTCTCTCTCTCTCTATATATATATATATATATATATATATATATACACTAAAGATGAGCGGGTTCGGATTTACTCGGTTCTTAACGCCAGAATTATCGCAAGTTCTTTTTTTCTGGATTTTTCTTATTGGCTAACCAAAACACGTGACGTCCGTGAGCCAATAAGGAGGTTTGAGTAAATCCGAGTAAAACCGAACCCGCTCATCTCTAATATATATATATATATATATATATATATACAAATAGAGAATTCAGCACTCACCATAGCAAGCTCACTTGTCCTCACAATATCAATGTGATAGTGTAGGACCTGCATGAAGATGGGGTACCGTGGAGCAGTATGCAGGCTTCCGTGCATTGGCCAATTCACTAACTAAACCCTCATCATTTATTTATTGATGTTGTGAGGACAAGTGAGCTTGCTATGGTGAGTGCTGAATTCTCTATTTGTATGTATTTGGGTAGGTGGCCATGGGCTGCATGCACCCCACCCTATGAGTGGTGAGTGCAGACACTGCACCCCGCTTCTGGGGTGGCGAGTGCTGTTGTTTTCTATATTTGTTTGTATGTATATATATATATATATATATATATATATATCTCACTCACTGACTGACTGGTCACCAACTGTCTTACCTCCTGATATGTTAGGAAGCTGAAATGTAACATGGGTACTCTTCAGGTGGGATATAGGAATACTACGTAATTAGAATTTCAATAAACATTTCCCAAGGGGATGAAAAGGGTTTTTTCCATAATGACGTCATTACCAATGCGTGACTTGCGTTGCATGAACAATAACGCCCAAATGGACAATTGGATCAAAGTTTGGAATACACCTCCAGTGTGTAGAATTTACTAAACTACACAAATGGTTCTGTACTGGTTTCACTGTATCTGCTACGGATGTCCTCGGATAACGTCAAGAAACATGGATTAATATTAACTTACATTAAGACGTCTTACATTTACATCTCTATAGATTTACCAAAGTTTTAACAATCATTTTTATATGTACAACCGTGAAAATCAGAAACTTCCGTGTGAAGAACAGGTAGAACAGCTAGTAGGAATAATAAGCTCAAAAAATTGGTTTTATTGAAAGATGTAAAATAAATCAAATCAATGCCTAATAACATTAATGTTAGAACGTATTAAAACATGGTTGATCAAAGTTTCTAATACATGATTCAATCATTTTTTTAATAACATTTATAGAAAAAAAACATGGTTTAAACAAAAAGAATTTGTACAGGATGAAACATTCATATACATCAACAGCCATGATGTAGGTGACCTATAGGACTAAGCTCAGCTGCACTATTGTGACATCACAGACACTGATGACATCACAGACTCTGCTGACATCCTGCAGCTACTTATACAGCTGCTGATGCCCCTGAACTTCACTCAGTAGACACATCTTGTGACTGCTGGTTTGTTTTTTCTCTCAGTCCTATTCTTGTCTTTGGACATAACATGGGAACTACTAGGAGAAAGAAAGCTAAAGAAAAAAGACGTAGATATAAATGCAAGCAGGTAAAGCAGAGCAGGAAATCAAGCAAAAGAGCAAAAAAGCAGGCTGCCAAGAGAAAGGCAAGAAAAAATGCATTGGTTGCACGTATACAGAAAGGCTGGGACCGTTTTTCAGGATATCTGAAACAGAAGAAAGATCAGTTCCTACATTTATGTAGCAGATTTCCCAGATTTTGGCACAGGAGAAACATGGAGATTGCTCAAGATCCAGGGGAAGCCCAACCAGACATCCGACCTGGTAAGCAAATTGCACAAGCGAGCACTATGCCCACAAGCAACAACATCTCAGCCACTGCCCCCTTAACAGTTGAAACATTTACTTTCCACTCACTACTTGGAAAGGGAGGTTTTGGCAAAGTGATGCTCGCGACAGATGCTATTCGTAAGGAAAGAGTGGCAGTTAAGATCGTAAAGAAGAGAGCATTACTACAAGCCATAAAGAAAAGGCCATTAATAAAACATGAGGACGTTTTGGTTGAAAGTCGAGTCCTTCAGTTGGCAAATGAAAGCTGTTTTCTAATCCATGGAAATGCGGCCTTCCACACAGAGAACTATCTATACTGTGTAATGGAACTGGCTGATGGAGGGGACCTATTCCATTTTTATGATGAGAACTTTCTGGAGCAAACCACAATAGCGTTTATAGCGGCAGAACTGGTCTGTGGTTTGCAGTTTATGCATTCCAGAGGAATAATACACAGAGACCTAAAACTGGGTAATGTTTTGCTGACCACAGACGGACATGTAAAGATCACAGACTTTGGCCTTTCCCTCCTGAATACATATGGAAAAACCAATGCCAAAGTACTTGGTGGAACACCTGCCTATATGGCTCCAGAAATTCTAACTCAACAGTCATACACTGCAGCTGTAGACTGGTTCGCATTTGGTGTTATGATATATATACTCACCTTAAGAGAGTTCCCTTTTCTGGGAGAGACTCGTGCAGAGATAACAAAGAAGATCCTTACGCAAGAGCCACCAAATTTGTGGCTTGCTGATGATGTAACAGAGGACTTCATATCTAAACTCCTTTGCAAAAATCAGTCCCGCCGGCTTGGGGTAAAGGGCAATGTGCGAAAACACCGCTTCTTCTCTTCAATTAACTGGAAGAAGATAGAAACTGGAAAAGCACCATCCCCAGTAAAACCAGACAAGGACTCCATGTATAGAGATCAAAAACAACAAATTCATGCGCCCAACAGTGAAGCATTCAAAGAGCCAATTGCTGATACGGACCAAAGCATTTTTGATAACATCCAATTTGTTTGCCCTAAATGGGGTGGAACATATCATAATGTGCCAATGGAAGTAGATCCAATATCACCAGAGTATTATGACCTACTTGCTGCCTGCCTCGACCTCTACTACTAATACCTGGAGAGGCACAGCTCAACCATCTGCTCCGGGCTACCTCCATGGAGGCGCGCCATCTGCTCCTGCTACATACCACCACCTGCTTGCCGCATCCTCGGCTGAGGATGCACCTTGAGAGCTGGGGATTAGGGCTACTGGCGACACCCCAAGAAAAAAAAAAACGACATTAGGCAGCCACCTCATGGGTGTGTTGGAAGAGCTGCTAAGCTGATAATTACTTTTTAAAATGTTGACCGTGACATCCAACTCATTGATAACTTAAGTACTTGAAAACGTAAATCCAGGCAACGCCGAGTACTTCTTCTAGTAATAGATAAACAAACTGGTATCCTGCCCTGCACTGCATCAACACTAACAGAGGCCTTAAACACAAGTAGCGCCAACTGAAAGTAATACCGCTTTCACATCGCCAAAATAACCTGGCTTTGCGATGTGAAAGCAGTATACGTGTCTCACAGAGGTATGGATAGAACTGATAGGAGAAATATAGCACACAATGGGGTAAATGTATTACCCTCCAATACGGGGAAGAAGCAGTATTGGTGCACGTTATGTGCGCTGATGCCGCTTCTACCCCATGTAAGACACTGGTGGTGTGTGCTATACGCCCCTGTCCGTATCAGCAACAGATAGCAAACCGATATGTGCAGGCAATGTATGAACGGTCAGCATCACTGACCGTTCCGACACATGCAGCTGCCAATTTCGACTGCTGCAGGTGGCGACGCCCATAGACCACAGCAGGGACAGAGCTGTGACCGGATCCGAAGTGCACAGGAGATCTCGCGTGAGTAGCGAGTTCCCACTTCTATATTGTTTTTTCACAGGTTTGATTTGTTCCAGTGGTTGAACATAACTCTCAAATATATAGGCACCTAGGCACATAAATGGATAGGATATTAATACATTCACTAATTTTATTAAAGATATCTATTGGTGCCCATAACACATGAACACATTCATGTCTGTCAAAAATACAGATGTGGATAGGACTAAATAATAGGGTAATAAATAGGTGTTGGACAAACAATCACCCAATCATTATAATTCACCTTTGCTACAACAACACACACAGTTACTTACTTGTAGGGCCTAATTCACAGATGATCGCAGCAGCAAAGTTGTTAGCAGTTGGGCAAAACCATGTGCACTGCAGGGGGGGGGGGGGGCAGATGTAACATGTGCATAGAGAGTTAGATTTGGGTGGGGTGTGTTCAAACTGAAATCTAAATTGCAGTGTAGAAATAAAGCAGCCAGTATTTACCCTGCACAGAAATAATATAACCCACCCAAATCTAACTCTCTCTGCACATGTTATATCTGCCCCCCCGGCACTGCACATGGTTTTGCCCAACTGCTATCAAATTTGCTGCTGCGATAAACTCAGAATTACCCCCTTATCCCAATGTGGGAAGAGAATAACAGGAAATAATATGGATACCATATATAAGTAAAACTCTATAACAACGAGTATCTATAAGATCAGGGAGGAATGTCTACATCCTCCTAATATAGGAAATGAAGTAAGGATCCATATGTTTATACATGAGTAATTGATATAAAGGGATGGGCTATAATAATCATATACTTAATACAAGTGAATTAAATTAAATAAATAATAATCAACCTCGCCCCATGCAAGTATAAATATATGGATCATTTGCGGATAAATATAAAGTGCCACACAGTTCTTTGTTAGAATAATGGTGGTCATTCCGAGTTGATCGCTAGCTGCATTTGTTCACAGCGCAGTGATCAGGCTAAAAAATGGCAGTTCTGCGCATGCGTACGTGGCGCAATGCGCACGCGTGACGTACGGGCACAACGAATGATGCTGTTTTGCACAGGGTCTATCGATGAATTTCGGTCGCACTGCTGGCCGCAGAGTGATTGACATGAAGTGGGCGTTTCTGGGTGGCAACTGACCATTTTCACGGAGTGTTCTGAAAAATGCAGGCGTGCCAGGGAAAACGTAGGCGTGGCTGGGCGAGCACTGGGCGGGTGTGTGACATCAAATCCGGAACTGAATAGTCTGAAGTGATCGCAAGCGCTGAGTAGGTTTTGAGCTACTCTGAAACGACACAATTTTGTTTTGCAGGCGCTCTGCGATAAAAACGTTCGCACTTCTTCTAAGCTAAAATACACTCCAGTGGGCGGCGGCATAGCGTTTGCACGGCTGCTAAAAACTGCTAGCGAGCGATCAACTCGTAATGACCCCCAATATTAGCAGTAGCTTGAATTGATCTCAATTTCCAGCCCATCTGACTACTAAAAGCAGAAGAGATAGGAGAGAAATTGTAATTGGCGGAAGAGAATGTCAATCAAAAGTGATAACGAATGATTGACTGGTGACGGCTCTATAGCTCCCCTGAGCCCGACATCCGGGTTTCCTATGATGAAGCAGAAATGTGAAACGATGGTTAGGAGGACACATAGCTTATGTGTTCCTGTTTTTATATTGGTATCCATTGTTGCTACGGACGATAGCCCTAAATGTGTGTACATTGAAAAGTTGTAGTAACCAGATGCCGAGCCAGACTATTAGTGTGTGAGGCGGCACAAGGGCAATAGCCGCTGTAGAAGCGCACACAGTGCCAGGGGCGGCAATATAATAGCCGTCTCCGGACAGACATGAACGCCAGAGACGGCAAAGTAATAACAGCCATTGCCGCACACGTGTTTAAGTGATCCTGAACGGGACCTAGGTATCTATTCATGAAGCAGTGATAAGTATGGATAAGTGAGCATGTGAGAAGTTGCCAATGGCAACCAATCAGCTGCTTCGTACAATTGTATAGTATGCAAATGATAAAAGTTACTTTAACACTGATTGGTTGCCATGGGCAACTCCTCCACTGGCTCACTTCTCCACACTTATCACTGCTAAATGAATAGCCCCCTAATCAGATTAGTGACAGCGATTATAGGCGCACATTATCAGAGGCGGATTTAGACCTCATGGGGCCCTGAGCAAGACACTGATTTGGGGCCCCCTTCCACAAACTGATTGTACCATGCACATCGTCGTCCATTACTCACACTACAGTGCCCAGCGGCATCCGTTACTCACATTACAACGCCCAGCGGCATCCGTTACTCACATTACACCGCCCAGCGGCATCCGTTACTCACATTACAGCGCCCAGCGGCATCCGTTACTCACATTACACCGCCCAGCGGCATCCGTTACTCACATTACACCGCCCAGCGGCATCCGTTACTCACATTACAGCGCACAGTGACGTCCATTACTCACATTACAGCGCAGGGCGACATCCATTACTCACATTACACCGCCCAGCGGCATTCGTTACTCACATTACAATGCCCATCGGTGTCAGTTACTCACATTACACCGCCCAGCGGCATCCGTTACTCACATTACAGCGCACAGTGGCATCCGTTACTCACATTATAGCGCACAGCGGCATCCGTTACTCACATTGCAATGCCCAGCGGCATCCGTTGCAGGGGTGTGGTATTGAAAGTCGACAGTAACTAGGTCGACAATGTCTAGGTCGACCACTATTGGTCGACAGTAACTAGGTCGACAAGGTGTCTAGGTCGACAGGGTCTTTAGGTCGACATGTTCTAGGTCGACAGGTCAAAAGGTCGACATGAGTTTTTAATGTTATTTTGGTGTAGTTTTCTTCGTAGAGTGACCGGGAACCCCAATTAGTGCGCCGCGTCCCCTCGCATGGCTCGCTTCGCTCGCCATGCTTCGGGAATGGTGCCTTTGCTCCGCTACCGCTGCGCTCGGCACAGATTACCGTTCCAATCGTAGTCCACGTGGATCGTTAAGTATGAAAAGGTTCAAAAAGAGAAAAAAATTGTGAAAAACTCATGTCGACATTTTGTCCTGTCGACCTAGAACATGTCGACCTAAAGACCCTGTCGACCTAGACACCCTGTCGACCTAGTTACTGTCGACCAATAGTGGTAGACCTAGACATTGTCGACCTACTTACTGTCGACTTTCAGTCCGGATCCCCCGTTACTCATATTACAGCGCACAGTGAAATCCGTTACTCACATTACAACGCCCAGTGGCATCCGTTACTCACATTACAGCGCACAGCGGCATCCGTTACTCACATTACACCGCCCAGCGACATCCGTTACTCACATTACAGCGCCCAGCGGCATCCGTTACTCACATTACACTGCCCAGCAGCATCCGTTACTCACATTACACCGCCCAGCAGTATCCATTACTCACATTACAGCTCCCAGCGACATCCGTTACTCACATTACAGCGCCCAGCGGCATCTGTTACTCACATTACATGCCCATCGGTGTCTGTTACTCACAATACACCGCCCATCGGTATCTGTTACTCACATTACAGCGCACAACGGCATCCGTTACTCACATTACAATACCTATCAGTGTCAATTACTCACATTGCAATGCCCAGCAGCATCCGTTACTCACATTACATCGCCCAGCAACATCCGTTACTCACATTACACTGCCCAGCGGCATCTGTTACTCACATTACACTGCCCAGCGGCATCCGTTACTCACATTACACCGCCCTGCGGCATCTGTTACTCGCATTACACCGCCTAGCGGCATCCGTTACTCACATTACACTGCCCAGCGGCATCTGCTACTCACATTACACCGCCCAGCGGCATCCGTTACTCACATTACAATGCCCATCGGTGTCTGTTACTCACATTACACCGCCCAGAGGCATCCGTTACTCACATTACAATGCCTATCGGTGTCTGTTACTCACATTACACCGCCCAGCAGCATCTATTACTCACATTACACCGCCCAGCGGCATCTGTTACTCACATTACACTATCCAGCGGCATCTGTTACTCACATTACACCACCCAGCGGCATCCGTTACTCACATTACAATGCCCTTCCGTGTCTGTTACTCACATTACACCGCCCAGCGGCATCTGCTACTCACATTACTCCGCCCAGCGGCATCCGTTACTCACATTACAATTCCCATCGGTGTCTGTTACTCACATTACAATGCCCATCAGTGTCTGTTACTCACATTACACCGCCCAGCGGCATCCGTTACTCACATTACAATGCCCATCGGTGTCTGTTACTCACACTACAATGCCCATCATTGTCTATTACTCACATTACACCGCCCAGCGGCATCTGTTACTCACATTACAATGCCCATCGGTGTCTGTTACTCACATTACAATGCACATCCGTGTCTGTTACTCACATTACAATGCCCGTCGGTGTCTTTTACTCACATTACACCGCCCAGCGGCATCTGTTACTCACATTACAATGCCCATCAGTGTCTGTTACTCACATTACAATGCACATCCGTGTCTGTTACTCACATTACAATGCCCATCGGTGTCTGTTACTCACATTACAATGCCCATCGGTGTCTGTTACTCACATTACACCACCCAGCAGCATCTGTTACTCACATTACACCGCCCAGAGGCATATGTTACTCACATTACACCGCCCAGCGGCATTCGTTACTCACATTACGTTCCCATCGGTGTGTTACTCACATTACACCGCCCAGCGGCATCTTTTACTCACATTACTCCGCCCAGCGGCATACGTTACTCACATTACAATGCCCATCGGTATCTGTTACTCACATTACACCACCTAGCGGCATCCGTTACTCACATTACAAAACCCATCGGTGTCTGTTACTCACAGTACACCGCCCAGCAGCATCTGTTACTCACATTACACTGCCCAGCGGCATCTGTTACTCACATTACTCCGCCCAGCAGCATCCGTTACTCACATTACAATGCCCATTGGTGTCTGTTACTCACATTATACCACCCAGCGGCATCCGTTACTCACATTACAATGCCCATCGGTGTGTGTTACTCACATTACACCGCCCAGCGGCATCTGTTACTCACATTACACCGCCCAGCAGCATCCGTTACTCACATTATAGCGCATAGCAGCATTCGTTACTCACATTACACTGCCCAGCAGCATACGTTACTCACATTACCGTGCACAGCGACGTCCGTTACTCACATTATACCATCCAGCAGCATCCGTTACTCACATTACACTGCCCAGCAGCATCCATTACTCACATTACACCGCCCAGCATTGTCCATTACTCACATTACACAGCACAGCGATGTCCACTACTCACATTACACCGCACAGCGATTTCCATTACTCACATTACACCACCCAGCAGCATCCGTTACTCACATTACAAAGCCCATCGGTGTCTATTACTCACAGTACACCGCCCAGCAGCATCTGTTACTCACATTACACTGCCCAGCTGCATCTGTTACTCACATTACACCGCCCAACGGCATCCGTTACTCACATTACACCGCCCAGCGGCATTCGTTACTCACATTACGTTCCCATCGGTGTCTGTTACTCACATTACACCGCCCAGCGGCATCTTTTACTCACATTACTCCGCCCAGCGGCATACGTTACTCACATTACAATGCCCATCGGTATCTGTTACTCACATTACACCACCTAGCGGCATCCGTTACTCACATTACAAAACCCATCGGTGTCTGTTACTCACAGTACACCGCCCAGCAGCATCTGTTACTCACATTACAATGCCCATCGGTGTCTGTTACTCACACTACAATGCCCATCATTGTCTATTACTCACATTACACCGCCCAGCGGCATCTGTTACTCACATTACAATGCCCATCCGTGTCTGTTACTCACATTACAATGCCCATCGGTGTCTGTTACTCACATTACACCACCCAGCAGCATCTGTTACTCACATTACACCGCCCAGAGGCATATGTTACTCACATTACACCGCCCAGCGGCATTCGTTACTCACATTACGTTCCCATCGGTGTCTGTTACTCACATTACACCGCCCAGCGGCATCTTTTACTCACATTACTCCGCCCAGCGGCATACGTTACTCACATTACAATGCCCATCGGTATCTGTTACTCACATTACACCACCTAGCGGCATCCGTTACTCACATTACAAAACCCATCGGTGTCTGTTACTCACAGTACACCGCCCAGCAGCATCTGTTACTCACATTACACTGGCCAGCGGCATCTGTTACTCACATTACTCCGCCCAGCAGCATCCGTTACTCACATTACAATGCCCATCGGTGTCTGTTACTCACATTATACCACCCAGCGGCATCCGTTACTCACATTACAATGCCCATCGGTGTGTGTTACTCACATTACACCGCCCAGCGGCATCTGTTACTCACATTACACCGCCCAGCAGCATCCGTTACTCACATTATAGCGCATAGCAGCATTCGTTACTCACATTACACTGCCCAGCAGCATACGTTACTCACATTACCGTGCACAGCGACGTCCGTTACTCACATTATACCATCCAGCAGCATCCGTTACTCACATTACACTGCCCAGCAGCATCCATTACTCACATTACACAGCACAGCGATGTCCTCTACTCACATTACACCGCACAGCGATTTCCATTACTCACATTACACCACCCAGCAGCATCCGTTACTCACATTACAAAGCCCATCGGTGTCTGTTATTCACAGTACACCGCCCAGCAGCATCTGTTACTCACATTACACTGCCCATCGGTGTCTGTTACTCACATTATACCACCCAGCGGCATCCGTTACTCACATTACAATGCCCATCGGTGTGTGTTATTCACATTATATCACCCAGCGGCATCCGTAACTCACATTACACCGCCCAGCGGCATCTGTTACTCACATTACACCGCCCAGCAGCATACATTACTCACATTACCGTGCACAGCGACGTCCGTTACTCACATTATACCATCCAGCAGCATCCGTTACTCACATTACACTGCCCAGTGGCATTCGGTACTCACATTACACCGCCCAGTGGCATTCGTTACTCACATTACACTGCCCAGTGGCATTCGTTACTCACATTAAACTGCCCAGCGATTTCCATTACTCACATTACACCGCCCAGCGATTTCTATTACTCACATTACACCGCCCATCGGCATCTATTACTCACACTGCAGCGCGCATCGGCATCACATTAAAGCACCCATCGGGATCACAGTACAGCGCCCATCGGCATCCATTACTCACATTACAGCGCACAGCGGCCTCCAGTGCTGCCTGTCAGGGTGACAGGTGCAGCAGCCAGAAGCAGCAGAGGGGACAGGGCGGCGCAGCATTAGGTATGCAGAGCAGGGAGAGCGCCTATCCAGCCTGGCGCTTCCCTGCTTTGCATCCCTTTGCTGAGCGGGTTGCACCGGGCCTGGGTCTAGGGTCCCCCAGTCAGTGTATGCCACTGCCGCTGCACACCAACCCAATCCCGCCCGATCAGTGTAAGAAAATGCTGCCCCAGCACTTACCACTACAAGCCCGCACCCTCTTCACTCCACTGGCACGCATCCCTGGCCGACTCCTCCCTGTGCGTGTTACGTCATGGCGGTCATTTATACAGACGCTGGTATTCCGATGATGGTATGACCAATAGGGGTGAGTGTGGGGTGTTCGCTACCACCTAACCCTAACACCCTGTTCCCGCAAGCTAAACCTAACATCACCCCTTAGTGCCTGACCCTAACCACCCCCCAGAGGTGGAGCTGGTAAGTGTGCAGTGAGATTGAGGCTGCCATGGGGTCCCTGCACTCTCCCCCCTCACAACACCACTCACCCTGATGGGCAGGTCCTCTGGTCCTCGCTCAGTGGCATGGGTCATGGTCCCGAAGATACTCCTCTCTGGCCAGATCTCCTCAGCGGTGCAGGGGTCCCCGGAAACTCAGAGGATCGGGCCAGGCCGCAGCTTAGAGTCTCCAGGCCAGCAAGCATCCAGTAACATGGGGGCAGCTCAGCACACTGCAGGTGGAAAGTCAGCTGCCGGAACGAGAACCCCAAGAGGAGAAGACCAGCGGGCAGGAGTGTGCAGGCGATGCCGGGGCTGGTGAGTGCTGGGAGGTGGCGGGGGCCACAGCGCAGCTCCCGAACCCCGAAGCAGCAAGACACATGGGAGGAAGTGGGGAGGGGGGACAGTACACTGACACATGGGAAGAAAGGGGGGGAACAGTACACACATGGGAGGGAGGGGGGGAATGGTACACTGATACATGGGAGGGAGGGGGGGGCAGTACACTGACACATTGGAGTGAGGGGGGCAGTACACTGACACATTGGAGGGAGGGGGGCAGTACACTAATACATGGGAGGGAGGGGGGGCAGTACACTGACACATTGGAGTGAGGGGGGGCAGTACACTGACACATTGGAGGGAGGATGGTACACTGACACATTGTTGGGAGGGGGCAGTACACTGACACATTGGAGGGAGGGGGGGCAGTACACTGACACATTGGAGGGAGGGGGGGCAGTACACTGACACATTGGAGTGAGGGGGGGCAGTACACTGACACCTTGGAGGGAGGATGGTACACTGACACATTGTTGGGAGGGGGCAGTACACTGACACATTGGAGGGAGGGGGGGCAGTACACTGACACATTGGAGTGAGGGGGGCAGTACACTGACACATTGGAGGGAGGGGGGCAGTACACTGATACATGGGAGGGAGGGGGGGGCAGTACACTGACACATTGGAGTGAGTGGGGGCAGTACACTGACACATTGGAGGGAGGATGGTACACTGACACATTGTTGGGAGGGGGCAGTACACTGACACATTGGAGGGAGGGGGGGCAGTACACTGACACATTGGAGGGAGGGGGGGCAGTACACTGACACATTGGAAGGAATGGGGGACAGTACACTGACACATTGGAGGGAGGGGAGGACAGTGCACTGACACAAGAGTAGGAGACCAGTTGGCAGGAGTGTGCAGGTGATGCGGGGCTGGTGAGCGCTGGGAGGTGGCGGGGGCTGCAGCACAGCTCCTGGACCCTGAAGCAGCAAGACGCCCGGTGGGTCCCTCATGGTGGCAATGCTGCGGATAACGGAAGGAGGGGGTGCAGGAGACCGTAAATCCCTGAGGCTGAGGATGGGAGCTCTGTGAGCACGTGTCCATTCCCGGCCCCTATGGGTGGGTCCTCCATGAAGTGATCCATTGGGATTGGCTAGAGGTTTAGTGATTGATGCCTCCCTTGCCCAGATGACTCCACCTCCACTTTTTCAGTCTTCTCTGCAGCCGGGCAAGTGAGACATCAATCATTTAACCTATTGCCAATCCCAGGGGAGCGCGGCCCCAGGGCACCACGCATTCAGAAACAGTGAGTTCCTGGTCCACAAAATTGTGTAAAATACGCGCTATGAGGTGTTTTTGCGATCACTGAGAGCGTACTAGATAAATCATAGCTAGCATCTGATTGGTTGCTATGGGCAGTGCCTCCAATTGTCCTCTTTAGAAGGTTTGATAAATATTCCCCTCAGTAGCGCAGTTTGTGTGGTACGGACAGAAGCAAGGAGCATTTCTGAAGTGGAGATGCGTGATGTGTAAGTGCCTGAATGTGAGAAGTGAAGGATAAGACAAAAACATCCCCATGACCAACTTGGTGACACTAATTAATACAGATAAGCCAACGGACAGTGAATGCTGGGAGTTGTAGTTCAATGACAAATAGAGAATCAGCGTGTGCAAAATGTTCATTAACAGGATCCTACAAGAATTGAATTGTTAGACTTATAAACCTGCAGCGTGTGGGAAGTTTATACACATTGATACAAAAGCACGCCACTCCTGCCCCCTGCCCTCTGTAATCAGTCTGACATCACCGTGATAACCTTGTATAACAGACACGCTGCTGCGCCTGCTTTACTTATACATGAAACGTGGCTGAGACCAGCGCACGGAGCGCAGAGAGATCCCGGCTGATTTACAGGAACACAGAACTGATTAGGAAAAGTTTGGGAGAAGGGCTTAATTGGTGTTGGTATTATTTAATCTCCTGCTTCATAGGATAGTGATAGGTGCAAGCAGCTATTTTTTTTATTAAACAATAAAGTATTTTTATCCCTCAGATGGATTCTCCATATTTATTTACTATGTTCCATATGCATCACCTTCAGGAATTCCCTTATATTCATGTTAGTCACCATTGGCGCTTATTATAATTATTCAGCTCTGACGGCTTCTGGGTCCTTCCTGTAGTCGGTTATACATAAACTGGAATTATATAACTGTAGATTTTCTTGGAGAATTTGTCGATATTTAGACTGAAAAGATGTGACGGCTCCACCAACAGGGGATGACTGACAGCGGCAGAATGGCCAGTTTTCCCAGATATCACAGCATGCCCTGGCTTCCCGGGTTTCAATCATAAGGCACTTGTTAGGTCCAGCGTTTGATTTGGGCTCTGGACCGGAACCACTGGGTCATGCTGGTCACAACTGGGGGAAATGAAGTTCTGAGGTTTAATTTATTTCCTCATTTAGCGCCACCTTCTGGATAGATACTGAACTAAATTAATCTCTCTCTCTCTCTCTCTCTCTCTCTCTCTCTCTATATATATATATATATATATATATATATATACACTAAAGATGAGCGGGTTCGGATTTACTCGGTTCTTAACGCCAGAATTATCGCAAGTTCTTTTTTTCTGGATTTTTCTTATTGGCTAACCAAAACACGTGACGTCCGTGAGCCAATAAGGAGGTTTGAGTAAATCCGAGTAAAACCGAACCCGCTCATCTCTAATATATATATATATATGTATATATATACAAATAGAGAATTCAGCACTCACCATAGCAAGCTCACTTGTCCTCACAATATCAATGTGATAGTGTAGGACCTGCATGAAGATGGGGTACCGTGGAGCAGTATGCAGGCTTCCGTGCATTGGCCAATTCACTAACTAAACCCTCATCATTTATTTATTGATGTTGTGAGGACAAGTGAGCTTGCTATGGTGAGTGCTGAATTCTCTATTTGTATGTATTTGGGTAGGTGGCCATGGGCTGCATGCACCCCACCCTATGAGTGGTGAGTGCAGACACTGCACCCCGCTTCTGGGGTGGCGAGTGCTGTTGTTTTCTATATTTGTTTGTATATATATATATATATATATATATATATATATCTCACTCACTGACTGACTGGTCACCAACTGTCTTACCTCCTGATATGTTGGGAAGCTGAAATGTAACATGGGTAATCTTCAGGTGGGATATAGGAATACTACGTAATTAGAATTTCAATAAACATCTCCCAAGGGGATGAAAAGGGTTTTTTCATAATGACGTCATTACCAATGCGTGACTTGCGTTGCATGAACAATAACGCCCAAATGGACAATTGGATCAAAGTTTGGAATACACCTCCAGTGTGTAGAATTTACTAAACTACACAAATGGTTCTGTACTGGTTTCACTGTATCTGCTACGGATGTCCTCGGATAACGCCAAGAAACATGGATTAATATTAACTTACATTAAGACGTCTTACATTTACATCTCTATAGATTTACCAAAGTTTTAACAATCATTTTTATATGTACAACCGTGAAAATCAGAAACTTCCGTGTGAAGAACAGGTAGAACAGCTAGTAGGAATAAGCTCAAAAAATTGGTTTTATTGAAAGATGTAAAATAAATCAAATCAATGCCTAATAACATTAATGTTAGAACGTATTAAAACATGGTTGATCAAAGTTTCTAATACATGATTCAATCATTTTTTTAATAACATTTATAGAAAAAAAACATGGTTTAAACAAAAAGAATTTGTACAGGATGAAACATTCATATACATCTACAGCCATAATGTAGGTGACCTATAGGACTAAGCTCAGCTGCACTATTGTGACATCACAGACACTGATGACATCACAGACACTGATGACATCACAGACTCTGCTGACATCCTGCAGCTACTTATACAGCTGCTGATGCCCCTGAACTTCACTCAGTAGACACATCTTGTGACTGCTGGTTTGTTTTTTTCTCTCAGTCCTATTCTTGTCTTTGGACATAACATGGGAACTACTAGGAGAAAGAAAGCTAAAGAAAAAAGACGTAGATATAAATGCAAGCAGGTAAAGCAGAGCAGGAAATCAAGCAAAAGAGCAAAAAAGCAGGCTGCCAAGAGAAAGGCAAGAAAAAATGCATTGGTTGCACGTATACAGAAAGGCTGGGACCGTTTTTCAGGATATCTGAAACAGAAGAAAGATCAGTTCCTACATTTATGTAGCAGATTTCCCAGATTTTGGCACAGGAGAAACATGGAGATTGCTCAAGATCCAGGGGAAGCCCAACCAGACATCCGACCTGGTAAGCAAATTGCACAAGCGAGCACTATGCCCACAAGCAACAACATCTCAGCCACTGCCCCCTTAACAGTTGAAACATTTACTTTCCACTCACTACTTGGAAAGGGAGGTTTTGGCAAAGTGATGCTCGCGACAGATGCTATTCGTAAGGAAAGAGTGGCAGTTAAGATCGTAAAGAAGAGAGCATTACTACAAGCCATAAAGAAAAGGCCATTAATAAAACATGAGGACGTTTTGGTTGAAAGTCGAGTCCTTCAGTTGGCAAATGAAAGCTGTTTCCTAATCCATGGAAATGCGGCCTTCCACACAGAGAACTATCTATACTGTGTAATGGAACTGGCTGATGGAGGGGACCTATTCCATTTTTATGATGAGAACTTTCTGGAGCAAACCACAATAGCGTTTATAGCGGCAGAACTGGTCTGTGGTTTGCAGTTTATGCATTCCAGAGGAATAATACACAGAGACCTAAAACTGGGTAATGTTTTGCTGACCACAGACGGACATGTAAAGATCACAGACTTTGGCCTTTCCCTCCTGAATACATATGGAAAAACCAATGCCAAAGTACTTGGTGGAACACCTGCCTATATGGCTCCAGAAATTCTAACTCAACAGTCATACACTGCAGCTGTAGACTGGTTCGCATTTGGTGTTATGATATATATACTCACCTTAAGAGAGTTCCCTTTTCTGGGAGAGACTCGTGCAGAGATAACAAAGAAGATCCTTACGCAAGAGCCACCAAATTTGTGGCTTGCTGATGATGTAACAGAGGACTTCATATCTAAACTCCTTTGCAAAAATCAGTCCCGCCGGCTTGGGGTAAAGGGCAATGTGCGAAAACACCGCTTCTTCTCTTCAATTAACTGGAAGAAGATAGAAACTGGAAAAGCACCATCCCCAGTAAAACCAGACAAGTACTCCATGTATAGAGATCAAAAACAACAAATTCATGCGCCCAACAGTGAAGCATTCAAAGAGCCAATTGCTGATACGGACCAAAGCATTTTTGATAACATCCAATTTGTTTGCCCTAAATGGGGTGGAACATATCATAATGTGCCAATGGAAGTAGATCCAATATCACCAGAGTATTATGACCTACTTGCTGCCTGCCTCGACCTCTACTACTAATACCTGGAGAGGCACAGCTCAACCATCTGCTCCGGGCTACCTCCGTGGAGGCGCGCCATCTGCTCCTGCTACATACCACCACCTGCTTGCCGCATCCTCGGCTGAGGATGCACCTTGAGAGCTGGGGATTAGGGCTACTGGCGACACCCCAAGAAAAAAAAAAACGACATTAGGCAGCCACCTCATGGGTGTGTTGGAAGAGCTGCTAAGCTGATAATTACTTATTAAAATGTTGACCGTGACATCCAACTCATTGATAACTTAAGTACTTGAAAATGTAAATCCAGGCAACGCCGGGTACTTCTTCTAGTAATAGATAAACAAACTGGTATCCTGCCCTGCACTGCATCAACACTAACAGAGGCCTTAAACACAAGTAGCGCCAACTGAAAGTAATACCGCTTTCACATCGCCAAAATAACCTGGCTTTGCGATGTGAAAGCAGTATACGTGTCTCACAGAGGTATGGATAGAACTGATAGGAGAAATATAGTACACAATGGGGTAAATGTATTACCCTCCGATACGGGGAAGAAGCAGTATTGGTGCACGTTATGTGCGCTGATGCCGCTTCTACCCCATGTAAGACACTGGCGGTGTGTGCTATACGCCCCTGTCCGTATCAGCAACAGATAGCAAACCGATATGTGCAGGCAATGTATGAACGGTCAGCATCACTGACCGTTCCGACACATGCAGCTGCCAATTTCGACTGCTGCAGGTGGCGACGCCCATAGACCACAGCAGGGACAGAGCTGTGACCGGATCCGAAGTGCACAGGAGATCTCGCGTGAGTAGCGAGTTCCCACTTCTATATTGTTTTTTCACAGGTTTGATTTGTTCCAGTGGTTGAACATAATTATCAAATATATAGGCACCTAGGCACATAAATGGATAGGATATTAATACATTCACTAATTTTATTAAAGATATCTATTGGTGCCCATAACACATGAACACATTCATGTCTGTCAAAAATACAGATGTGGATAGGACTAAATAATAGGGTAATAAATAGGTGTTGGACAAACAATCACTCAATCATTATAATTCACCTTTGCTACAACAACACACACAGTTATTTATTGGCCCTCATTCCGAGTTGATCGCTCGCTAGCTGCTTTTATCAGCAGTGCAAACGCTAAGCCGCCGCCCTCTGGGAGTGTATCTTAGCTTAGCAGAAGTGCTCGAAAAAAATGTCATGCCGCTTCTGAGTAGCTCCAAACCTACTCCTACCTTGCGTTCAGTGCAGACAGTTTAGTTCCTGCTTTAAAGTCACATACACGCCCTGCGTTCGGCCAGCCACTCCCCCGTTTCCCCAGGCACGCCTGAGTTTTTACCTGACACGCCTGCGCTTTTTAGCACACTCCCGGAAAATGGTCACTTACCTCCCAGAAACGCCCCTTTCCTGTCAATCACTCAGCGATCAGCCGAGCGACTGAAAAGAGTCACTTGGCCTTGTGTAAAATAGCGTAGTTTTGTGTGAAAGTACTTGGCGCATGCGCACTGCGGCCAATACGCATGCGCAGAAATGCAGATTTTTTTACCTAATCGCTGCGCTGCAACCGAAAACAGCTAGCGATCAACTCGGAATGAGGGCCATAGGGCCTAATTCAGAGTTGATCGCAGCAGCAAAGTTGTTAGCAGTTGGGCAAAACCATGTGCACTGCAGGGGGCAGATGTAACATGTGCAGAGTTAGATTTTGGTGTGGTGTGTTCAAACTGAAATCTAAATTGCAGTGTAGAAATAAAGCAGCCAGTATTTACCTTGCACAGAAATAATATAACCCACCCAAATCTAACTCTCTCTGCACATGTTAAATCTGTGTCCCCCCCGTCACCCCCCCGGCACTGCACATGGTTTTGCCCAACTGCTAATAACGAGTATCTATGAGATCAGGGAGGAATGTCTACATCCTCCTAATATAGGAAATGAAATAAGGATCCATCTGTTTATACATGAGTAATTGATATAAAGGGATGGACTATAATAATCATATACTCAATACAAGTGAATTAAATTAAATAAATAAATAAATAATAATCAACCTCGCCCCATGCAAGTATAAATATATGGATCATTTTGTGGATAAATATAAAGTGCCACACAGTTCTTTGTCAGAATAATGGTGATCATTCTGAGTTGATCGCTAGCTGCATTTGTTCACAGCGCAGTGATCAGGCTAAAAAATGGCAGTTCTGCGCATGCGTACGTGGCGCAATGCGCACGCGTGACGTACGGGCACAACGAATGATGCTGTTTTGCACAGGGTCTATCGATGAATTTCGGTCGCACTGCTGGCCGCAGAGTGATTGACATGAAGTGGGCGTTTCTGGGTGGCAACTGACCATTTTCACGGAGTGTTCTGAAAAACGCAGGCGTGCCAGGGAAAACGTAGGCGTGGCTGGGCGAGCACTGGGCGGGTGTGTGACATCAAAACCGGAACTGAATAGTCTGAAGTGATCGCAAGCGCTGAGTAGGTTTTGAGCTACTCTGAAACGACACAATTTTTTTTTGCAGGCGCTCTGCGATAAAAACGTTTGCACTTCTTCTAAGCTAAAATACACTCCCAGTGGGCGGCGGCATAGCGTTTGCACGGCTGCTAAAAACTGCTAGCGAGCGATCAACTCGTAATGACCCCCAATATTAGCAGTAGCTTGAATTGATCTCAATTTCCAGCCCATCTGACTACTAAAAGCAGGAGAGATAGGAGAGAAATTGTAATTGGCGGAAGAGAATGTCAATCAAAAGTGATAACGAATGATTGACTGGTGACGGCTCTATAGCTCCCCTGAGCCCGACATCCGGGTTTCCTATGATGAAGCAGAAATGTGAAACGATGGTTAGGAGGACACACAGCTTATGTGTCCGTGTTTTTATATTGCTATCCATTGTTGCTACGGGCGATAGCCCTAAATGTGTGTACATTGAAAAGTTGTAGTAACCAGATGCCGAGCCAGACTATTAGTGTGTGAGGCGGCACAAGGGCAATAGCCGCTGTAGAAGCGCACGCAGTG
The DNA here is from genome assembly GCF_028390025.1 of Pseudophryne corroboree. NCBI lineage: Eukaryota > Metazoa > Chordata > Amphibia > Anura > Myobatrachidae > Pseudophryne > Pseudophryne corroboree. The sequence continues at coordinate 452,534,866 of NC_086451.1, forward strand.
CCAGGGGCGGCAATATAATAGCCGTCTCCGGACAGACATGAACGCCAGAGACGGCAAAGTAATAACAGCCGTTGCCGCACACGTGTTTAAGTGATCCTGAACGGGACCTAGGGATCTATTCATGAAGCAGTGATAAGTGTGGAGAAGTGAGCATGTGAGAAGTTGCCAATGGCAACCAATCAGCTGCTTCGTACAATTGTATAGTATGCAAATGATAAAAGTTACTTTAACACTGATTGGTTGCCATGGGCAACTCCTCCACTGGCTCACTTCTCCACACTTATCACTGCTAAATGAATAGCCCCCTAATCAGATTAGTGACAGCGATTATAGGCGCACATTATCAGAGGCGGATTTAGACCTCATGGGGCCCTGAGCAAGACACTGATTTGGGGCCCCCTTCCACAAACTGATTGTACCATGCACATCGTCGTCCATTATTCACACTACAACGCCCAGCGGCATCCGTTACTCACATTACACCGCCCAGCGGCATCCGTTACTCACATTACACCGCCCAGCGGCATCCGTTACTCACATTACACCGCCCAGCGGCATCCGTTACTCACATTACACCGCCCAGCGGCATCCGTTACTCACATTACAGCGCACAGTGACGTCGATTACTCACATTACAGCGCAGGGCGACATCCATTACTCACATTACACCGCCCAGCGGCATTCGTTACTCACATTACACCGCCCAGCGGCGTCCGTTACTCACATTACACCGCCCAGCGGCATCCGTTACTCACATTACAGCGCACAGTGGCATCCGTTACTCACATTACAGCGCACAGCGGCATCCGTTACTCACATTGCAATGCCCAGCGGCATCCGTTACTCATATTACAGCGCACAGTGAAATCCGTTACTCACATTACAACGCCCAGTGGCATCCGTTACTCACATTACAGCGCACAGCGGCATCCGTTACTCACATTACACCGCCCAGCGACATCCGTTACTCACATTACAGCGCCCAGCGGCATCCGTTACTCACATTACACTGCCCAGCAGCATCCGTTACTCACATTACACCGCCCAGCAGCATCCATTACTCACATTACAGCGCCCAGCGACATCCGTTACTCACATTACAGCGCCCAGCGGCATCTGTTACTCACATTACATGCCCATCGGTGTCTGTTACTCACAATACACCGCCCATCGGTATCTGTTACTCACATTACAGCGCACAACGGCATCCGTTACTCACATTACAATACCCATCAGTGTCAATTACTCACATTGCAATGCCCAGCAGCATCCGTTACTCACATTACATCGCCCAGCAACATCCGTTACTCACATTACACTGCCCTGCGGCATCTGTTACTCACATTACACCGCCCAGCGGCATCCGTTACTCACATTACACCGCCCTGCGGCATCTGTTACTCACATTACACCGCCTAGCAGCATCCGTTACTCACATTACACTGCCCAGCGGCATCTGCTACTCACATTACACCGCCCAGCGGCATCCGTTACTCACATTACAATGCCCATCGGTGTCTGTTACTCACATTACACCGCCCAGAGGCATCCGTTACTCACATTACAATGCCTATCGGTGTCTGTTACTCACATTACACCGCCCAGCAGCATCTATTACTCACATTACACCGCCCAGCGGCATCTGTTACTCACATTACGTGCCCATCAGTGTCTGTTACTCGCATTACAATGCCCAGCGACATCCGTTACTCACATTACAATGACCAGCAGCACCTGTTACTCACTTTACACCGCCCAGTGACATCTGTTACTCACATTACACTATCCAGCGGCATCTGTTACTCACATTACACCACCCAGCGGCATCCGGTACTCACATTACAATGCCCTTCCGTGTCTGTTACTCACATTACACCGCCCAGCGGCATCTGCTACTCACATTACTCCGCCCAGCGGCATCCGTTACTCACATTACAATGCCCATCGGTGTCTGTTACTCACATTACAATGCCCATCAGTGTCTGTTACTCACATTACACCGCCCAGCGGCATCCGTTACTCACATTACAATGCCCATCGGTGTCTGTTACTCACACTACAATGCACATCCGTGTCTGTTACTCACATTACAATGCCCATCGCTGTCTTTTACTCACATTACACCGCCCAGCGGCATCTGTTACTCACATTACAATGCCCATCAGTGTCTGTTACTCACATTACAATGCACATCCGTGTCTGTTACTCACATTACAATGCCCATCGGTGTCTGTTACTCACATTACACCACCCAGCAGCATCTGTTACTCACATTACACCGCCCAGAGGCATCTGTTACTCACAATACACCGCCCAGCGGCATTCGTTACTCACATTACGTGCCCATCGGTGTCTGTTACTCACATTACACCACCCAGCGGCATCTTTTACTCACATTACTCCGCCCAGCGGCATACGTTACTCGCATTACAATGCCCATCGGTATCTGTTACTCACATTACACCACCTATCGGCATCCGTTACTCACATTACAAAACCCATCGGTGTCTGTTACTCACAGTACACCGCCCAGCAGCATCTGTTACTCACATTACACTGCCCAGCGGCATCTGTTACTCACATTACTCCGCCCAGCAGCATCCGTTACTCACATTACAATGCCCATCGGTGTCTGTTACTCACATTATACCACCCAGCGGCATCCGTTACTCACATTACAATGCCCATCGGTGTGTGTTACTCACATTACACCGCCCAGCGGCATCTGTTACTCACATTACACCGCCCAGCAGCATCCGTTACTCACATTATAGCGCATAGCAGCATTCGTTACTCACATTACACTGCCCAGCAGCATACATTACTCACATTACCGTGCACAGCGACGTCTGTTACTCACATTATACCATCCAGCAGCATCCGTTACTCACATTACACTGCCCAGCAGCATCCATTACTCACATTACACAGCACAGCGATGTCCACTACTCACATTACACCGCACAGCGATTTCCATTACTCACATTACACCACCCAGCAGCATCCGTTACTCACATTACAAAGCCCATCGGTGTCTATTACTCACAGTACACCGCCCAGCAGCATCTGTTACTCACATTACACTGCCCAGCTGCATCTGTTACTCACATTACACCGCCCAACGGCATCCGTTACTCACATTACACCGCCCAGCGGCATTCGTTACTCACATTACGTTCCCATCGGTGTCTGTTACTCACATTACACCACCCAGCGGCATCTTTTACTCACATTACTCCGCCCAGCGGCATACGTTACTCACATTACAATGCCCATCGGTATCTGTTACTCACATTACACCACCTAGCGGCATCCGTTACTCACATTACAAAACCCATCGGTGTCTGTTACTCACAGTACACCGCCCAGCAGCATCTGTTACTCACATTACAATGCCCATCGGTGTCTGTTACTCACATTACAATGCACATCCGTGTCTGTTACTCACATTACAATGCCCATCGGTGTCTGTTACTCACATTACACCACCCAGCAGCATCTGTTACTCACATTACACCGCCCAGAGGCATATGTTACTCACATTACACCGCCCAGCGGCATTCGTTACTCACATTACGTTCCCATCGGTGTCTGTTACTCACATTACACCGCCCAGCGGCATCTTTTACTCACATTACAATGCCCATCGGTATCTGTTACTCACATTACACCACCTAGCGGCATCCGTTACTCACATTACAAAACCCGTCGGTGTCTGTTACTCACAGTACACCGCCCAGAAGCATCTGTTACTCACATTACACTGCCCAGCGGCATCTGTTACTCACATTACTGACACATTGTTGGGAGGGGGCAGTACACTGACACATTGGAGGGAGGGGGGGCAGTACACTGACACATTGGAGGGAGGGGGGATAACATTGGAGGGAGTGGGGGGCAGTACACTGACACATTGGAGGGAGGGGGCAGTACACTGACACATTGGAAGGAATGGGGGACAGTACACTGACACATTGGAGGGATGGGAGGACAGTGCACTGATACAAGAGTAGGAGACCAGTTGGCAGGAGTGTGCAGGTGATGCGGGGCTGGTGAGCGCTGGGAGGTGGCGGGGGCTGCAGCACAGCTCCTGGACCCTGAAGCAGCAAGACGCCCGGTGGGTCCCTCATGGTGGCAATGCTGCGGATAACGGAAGGAGGGGGTGCAGGAGACCGTAAATCCCTGAGGCTGAGGATGGGAGCTCTGTGAGCACGTGTCCATTCCCGGCCCCTATGGGTGGGTCCTCCATGAAGTGATCCATTGGGATTGGCTAGAGGTTTAGTGATTGATGCCTCCCTTGCCCAGATGACTCCACCTACACTTTTTCAGTCTTCTCTGCAGCCGGACAAGTGAGACATCAATCATTTAACCTATTGCCAATCCCAGGGGAGCGCGGCCCCAGGGCACCACGCATTCAGAAACAGTGAGTCCCGGGTCCACAAAATTGTGTAAAATACGCGCTATGAGGTGTTTTTGCGATCACTGAGAGCGTACTAGATAAATCATAGCTAACATCTGATTGGTTGCTATGGGCAGTGCCTCCACTTCTCCTCTTTAGAAGGTTTGATAAATATTCCCCTTAGTAGCGCAGTTTGTGTGGTACGGACAGAAGCAAGGAGCATTTCTGAAGTGGAGGTGCGTGATGTGTAAGTGCCTGAATGTGCGAAGTGAAGGATAAGACAAAAACATCCCCATGACCAACTTGGTGACACTAATTAATACAGACAAGCCAACGGACAGTGAATGCTGGGAGTTGTAGTTCAATGACAAATAGAGAATCAGCGTGTGCAAAATGTTCATTAACAGGAGCCTACAAGAATTGAATTGTTAGACTTATAAACCTGCAGCGTGTGGGGAGTTTATACACATTGATACAAAAGCACGCCACTCCTGCCCCCTGCCCTCTGTAATCAGTCTGACATCACCGTGATAACCTTGTATAACAGACACGCTGCTGCGCCTGCTTTACTTATACATGAAACGTGGCTGAGACCAGCACACGGAGCGCAGAGAGATCCCGGCTGATTTACAGGAACACAGAACTGATTAGGAAAAGTTTGGGAGAAGGGCTTAATTGGTGTTGGTATTATTTAATCTCCTGCTTCATAGGATAGTGATAGGTGCAAACAGCTATTTTTTTTATTAAACAATAAAGTATTTTTATCCCTCAGATGGAGTCTCCATTTATTTATTTTTTACTATGTTCCATATGCATCACCTTCAGGAATTCCCTTATATTCATATTAGTCACCATTGGCGCTTATTATAATTATTCAGCTCTGACGGCTTCTGGGTCCTTCCTGTACCCGGTTATACATAAACAGGAATTATAACTGTAGATTTTCTTGGAGAATTTGGCGAGATTTAGACTAAAAAGATGTGACGGCTCCACCACCAGGGGATGACTGACAGCGGCAGAATGGCCAGTTTTCCCAGATATCACAGCATGCCCTGGCTTCCCGGGTTTCAATCATAAGGCACTTGTTAGGTCCAGCGTTTGATTTGGGCTCTGGACCGGAACCACTGGGTCATGCTGGTCACAACTGGAGGAAATGAAGTTCTGAGGTTTAATTTATTTCCTCATTTAGCGCCACCTTCTGGATAGATACTGAACTAAATTAATCTCTCTCTCTCTCTCTCTCTATATATATATATATACACTAAAGATGAGCGGGTTCGGATTTACTCGGTTCTTAACGCCAGAATTATCGCAAGTTCTTTTTTTCTGGATTTTTCTTATTGGCTAACCAAAACACGTGACGTCCGTGAGCCAATAAGGAGGTTTGAGTAAATCCGAGTAAAACCGAACCCGCTCATCTCTAATATATATATATATATATATATATATATATATATACAAATAGAGAATTCAGCACTCACCATAGCAAGCTCACTTGTCCTCACAATATCAATGTGATAGTGTAGGACCTGCATGAAGATGGGGTACCGTGGAGCAGTATGCAGGCTTCCGTGCATTGGCCAATTCACTAACTAAACCCCCATCATTTATTTATTGATGTTGTGAGGACAAGTGAGCTTGCTATGGTGAGTGCTGAATTCTCTATTTGTATGTATTTGGGTAGGTGGCCATGGGCTGCATGCACCCCACCCTATGAGTGGTGAGTGCAGACACTGCACCCCGCTTCTGGGGTGGCGAGTGCTGTGGTTTTCTATATTTGTTTGTATATATATATATATATATATATATATATATATATATCTCACTCACTGACTGACTGGTCACCAACTGGCTTACCTCCTGATATGTTAGGAAGCTGAAATGTAACATGGGTACTCTTCAGGTGGGATATAGGAATACTACGTAATTAGAATTTCAATAAACATCTCCCAAGGGGATGAAAAGGGTTTTTTCATAATGACGTCATTACCAATGCGTGACTTGCGTTGCATGAACAATAACGCCCAAATGGACAATTGGATCAAAGTTTGGAATACACCTCCAGTGTGTAGAATTTACTAAACTACACAAATGGTTCTGTCCTGGTTTCACTGTATCTGCTACGGATGCTCCTCGGATAACGCCAAGAAACAATCATTTTTATATGTACAACCGTGAAAATCAGAAACTTCCGTGTGAAGAACAGGTAGAACAGCTAGTAGGAATAATAAGCTCAAAAAATTGGTTTTATTGAAAGATGTAAAATAAATCAAATCAATGCCTAATAACATTATTAATGTTAGAACGTATTAAAACATGGTTGATCAAAGTCTCTAATACATGATTCAATCATTTTTTTTAATAACATTTATAGAAAAAAAACATGGTTTAAACAAAAATAATTTGTACAGGATGAAACATTCATATACATCAACAGCCATGATGTAGGTGACCTATAGGACTAAGCTCAGCTGCACTATTGTGACATCACAGACACTGATGACATCACAGACACTGATGACATCACAGACACTGCTGACATCCTGCAGCTACTTATACAGCTGCTGATGCCCCTGAACTTCACTCAGTAGACACATCTTGTGACTGCTGGTTTGTTTTTTTCTCTCAGTCCTATTCTTGTCTTTGGACATAACATGGGAACTACTAGGAGAAAGAAAGCTAAAGAAAAAAGACGTAGATATAAACGCAAGCAGGTAAAGCAGAGCAGGAAATCGAGCAAAAGAGCAAAAAAGCAGGCTGCCAAGAGAAAGGCAAGAAAAAATGCATTGGTTGCACGTATACAGAAAGGCTGGGACCGGTTTTCAGGATATCTGAAACAGAAGAAAGATCAGTTCCTACATTTATGTAGCAGATTTCCCATATTTTGGCACAGGAGAAACATGGAGATTGCTCAAGATCCAGGGGAAGCCCAACCAGACATCCGACCTGGTAAGCAAATTGCACAAGCGAGCACTATGCCCACCAGCAACAACATCTCAGCCACTGCCCCCTTAACAGTTGAAACATTTACTTTCCACTCACTACTTGGAAAGGGAGGTTTTGGCAAAGTGATGCTCGCGACAGATGCTATTCGTAAGGAAAGAGTGGCAGTTAAGATCGTAAAGAAGAGAGCATTACTACAAGCCATAAAGAAAAGGCCATTAATAAAACATGAGGACGTTTTGGTTGAAAGTCGAGTCCTTCAGTTGGCAAATGAAAGCTGTTTCCTAATCCATGGAAATGCGGCCTTCCACACAGAGAACTATCTATACTGTGTAATGGAACTGGCTGATGGAGGGGACCTATTCCATTTTTATGATGAGAACTTTCTGGAGCAAACCACAATAGCGTTTATAGCGGCAGAACTGGTCTGTGGCTTGCAGTTTATGCATTCCAGAGGAATAATACACAGAGACCTAAAACTGGGTAATGTTTTGCTGACCACAGACGGACATGTAAAGATCACAGACTTTGGCCTTTCCCTCCTGAATACATATGGAAAAACCAATGCCAAAGTACTTGGTGGAACACCTGCCTATATGGCTCCAGAAATTCTAACTCAACAGTCATACACTGCAGCTGTAGACTGGTTCGCATTTGGTGTTATGATATATATACTCACCTTAAGAGAGTTCCCTTTTCTGGGAGAGACTCGTGCAGAGATAACAAAGAAGATCCTTACGCAAGAGCCACCAAATTTGTGGCTTGCTGATGATGTAACAGAGGACTTCATATCTAAACTCCTTTGCAAAAATCAGTCCCGCCGGCTTGGGGTAAAGGGCAATGTGCGAAAACACCGCTTCTTCTCTTCAATTAACTGGAAGAAGATAGAAACTGGAAAAGCACCATCCCCAGTAAAACCAGACAAGGACTCCATGTATAGAGATCAAAAACAACAAATTCATGCGCCCAACAGTGAAGCATTCAAAGAGCCAATTGCTGATACGGACCAAAGCATTTTTGATAACATCCAATTTGTTTGCCCTAAATGGGGTGGAACATATCATAATGTGCCAATGGAAGTAGATCCAATATCACCAGAGTATTATGACCTACTTGCTGCCTGCCTCGACCTCTACTACTAATACCTGGAGAGGCACAGCTCAACCATCTGCTCCGGGCTACCTCCATGGAGGCGCGCCATCTGCTCCTGCTACCTACCACCACCTGCTTGCCGCATCCTCGGCTGAGGATGCACCTTGAGAGCTGGGGATTAGGGCTACTGGCGACACCCCAAGAAAAAAAAAAACGACATTAGGCAGCCACCTCATGGGTGTGTTGGAAGAGCTGCTAAGCTGATAATTACTTTTTAAAATGTTGACCGTGACATCCAACTCATTGATAACTTAAGTACTTGAAAACGTAAATCCAGGCAACGCCGGGTACTTCATCTAGTAATAGATAAACAAACTGGTATCCTGCCCTGCACTGCATCAACACTAACAGAGGCCTTAAACACAAGTAGCGCCAACTGAAAGTAATACCGCTTTCACATTGCCAAAATAACCTGGCTTTGCGATGTGAAAGCAGTATACGTGTCTCACAGAGGTATGGATAGAACTGATAGGAGAAATATAGCACACAATGGGGTAAATGTATTACCCTCCAATACGGGGAAGAAGCAGTATTGGTGCACGTTATGTGCGCTGATGCCGCTTCTACCCCATGTAAGACACTGGTGGTGTGTGCTATACGCCCCTGTCCGTATCAGCAACAGATAGCAAACCGATATGTGCAGGCAATGTATGAACGGTCAGCATCACTGACCGTTCCGACACATGCAGCTGCCAATTTCGACTGCTGCAGGTGGCGACGCCCATAGACCACAGCAGGGACAGAGCTGTGACCGGATCCGAAGTGCACAGGAGATCTCGCGTGAGTAGCGAGTTCCCACTTCTATATTGTTTTTTCACAGGTTTGATTTGTTCCAGTGGTTGAACATAACTCTCAAATATATAGGCACCTAGGCACATAAATGGATAGGATATTAATACATTCACTAATTTTATTAAAGATATCTATTGGTGCCCATAACACATGAACACATTCATGTCTGTCAAAAATACAGATGTGGATAGGACTAAATAATAGGGTAATAAATAGGTGTTGGACAAACAATCACCCAATCATTATAATTCACCTTTGCTACAACAACACACACAGTTACTTACTTGTAGGGCCTAATTCACAGATGATCGCAGCAGCAAAGTTGTTAGCAGTTGGGCAAAACCATGTGCACTGCAGGGGGGGGGGGGGGCAGATGTAACATGTGCATAGAGAGTTAGATTTGGGTGGGGTGTGTTCAAACTGAAATCTAAATTGCAGTGTAGAAATAAAGCAGCCAGTATTTACCCTGCACAGAAATAATATAACCCACCCAAATCTAACTCTCTCTGCACATGTTATATCTGCCCCCCCGGCACTGCACATGGTTTTGCCCAACTGCTATCAAATTTGCTGCTGCGATAAACTCAGAATTACCCCCTTATCCCAATGTGGGAAGAGAATAACAGGAAATAATATGGATACCATATATAAGTAAAACTCTATAACAACGAGTATCTATAAGATCAGGGAGGAATGTCTACATCCTCCTAATATAGGAAATGAAGTAAGGATCCATATGTTTATACATGAGTAATTGATATAAAGGGATGGGCTATAATAATCATATACTTAATACAAGTGAATTAAATTAAATAAATAATAATCAACCTCGCCCCATGCAAGTATAAATATATGGATCATTTGCGGATAAATATAAAGTGCCACACAGTTCTTTGTTAGAATAATGGTGGTCATTCCGAGTTGATCGCTAGCTGCATTTGTTCACAGCGCAGTGATCAGGCTAAAAAATGGCAGTTCTGCGCATGCGTACGTGGCGCAATGCGCACGCGTGACGTACGGGCACAACGAATGATGCTGTTTTGCACAGGGTCTATCGATGAATTTCGGTCGCACTGCTGGCCGCAGAGTGATTGACATGAAGTGGGCGTTTCTGGGTGGCAACTGACCATTTTCACGGAGTGTTCTGAAAAATGCAGGCGTGCCAGGGAAAACGTAGGCGTGGCTGGGCGAGCACTGGGCGGGTGTGTGACATCAAATCCGGAACTGAATAGTCTGAAGTGATCGCAAGCGCTGAGTAGGTTTTGAGCTACTCTGAAACGACACAATTTTGTTTTGCAGGCGCTCTGCGATAAAAACGTTCGCACTTCTTCTAAGCTAAAATACACTCCAGTGGGCGGCGGCATAGCGTTTGCACGGCTGCTAAAAACTGCTAGCGAGCGATCAACTCGTAATGACCCCCAATATTAGCAGTAGCTTGAATTGATCTCAATTTCCAGCCCATCTGACTACTAAAAGCAGAAGAGATAGGAGAGAAATTGTAATTGGCGGAAGAGAATGTCAATCAAAAGTGATAACGAATGATTGACTGGTGACGGCTCTATAGCTCCCCTGAGCCCGACATCCGGGTTTCCTATGATGAAGCAGAAATGTGAAACGATGGTTAGGAGGACACATAGCTTATGTGTTCCTGTTTTTATATTGGTATCCATTGTTGCTACGGACGATAGCCCTAAATGTGTGTACATTGAAAAGTTGTAGTAACCAGATGCCGAGCCAGACTATTAGTGTGTGAGGCGGCACAAGGGCAATAGCCGCTGTAGAAGCGCACACAGTGCCAGGGGCGGCAATATAATAGCCGTCTCCGGACAGACATGAACGCCAGAGACGGCAAAGTAATAACAGCCATTGCCGCACACGTGTTTAAGTGATCCTGAACGGGACCTAGGTATCTATTCATGAAGCAGTGATAAGTATGGATAAGTGAGCATGTGAGAAGTTGCCAATGGCAACCAATCAGCTGCTTCGTACAATTGTATAGTATGCAAATGATAAAAGTTACTTTAACACTGATTGGTTGCCATGGGCAACTCCTCCACTGGCTCACTTCTCCACACTTATCACTGCTAAATGAATAGCCCCCTAATCAGATTAGTGACAGCGATTATAGGCGCACATTATCAGAGGCGGATTTAGACCTCATGGGGCCCTGAGCAAGACACTGATTTGGGGCCCCCTTCCACAAACTGATTGTACCATGCACATCGTCGTCCATTACTCACACTACAGTGCCCAGCGGCATCCGTTACTCACATTACAACGCCCAGCGGCATCCGTTACTCACATTACACCGCCCAGCGGCATCCGTTACTCACATTACAGCGCCCAGCGGCATCCGTTACTCACATTACACCGCCCAGCGGCATCCGTTACTCACATTACACCGCCCAGCGGCATCCGTTACTCACATTACAGCGCACAGTGACGTCCATTACTCACATTACAGCGCAGGGCGACATCCATTACTCACATTACACCGCCCAGCGGCATTCGTTACTCACATTACAATGCCCATCGGTGTCAGTTACTCACATTACACCGCCCAGCGGCATCCGTTACTCACATTACAGCGCACAGTGGCATCCGTTACTCACATTACAGCGCACAGCGGCATCCGTTACTCACATTGCAATGCCCAGCGGCATCCGTTGCAGGGGTGTGGTATTGAAAGTCGACAGTAACTAGGTCGACAATGTCTAGGTCGACCACTATTGGTCGACAGTAACTAGGTCGACAAGGTGTCTAGGTCGACAGGGTCTTTAGGTCGACATGTTCTAGGTCGACAGGTCAAAAGGTCGACATGAGTTTTTAATGTTATTTTGGTGTAGTTTTCTTCGTAGAGTGACCGGGAACCCCAATTAGTGCGCCGCGTCCCCTCGCATGGCTCGCTTCGCTCGCCATGCTTCGGGCATGGTGCCTTTGCTCCGCTACCGCTGCGCTCGGCACAGATTACCGTTCCAATCGTAGTCCACGTGGATCGTTAAGTATGAAAAGGTTCAAAAAGAGAAAAAAATTGTGAAAAACTCATGTCGACATTTTGTCCTGTCGACCTAGAACATGTCGACCTAAAGACCCTGTCGACCTAGACACCCTGTCGACCTAGTTACTGTTGACCAATAGTGGTAGACCTAGACATTGTCGACCTACTTACTGTCGACTTTCAGTCCGGATCCCCCGTTACTCATATTACAGCGCACAGTGAAATCCGTTACTCACATTACAACGCCCAGTGGCATCCGTTACTCACATTACAGCGCACAGCGGCATCCGTTACTCACATTACACCGCCCAGCGACATCCGTTACTCACATTACAGCGCCCAGCGGCATCCGTTACTCACATTACACTGCCCAGCAGCATCTGTTACTCACATTACACCGCCCAGCAGTATCCATTACTCACATTACAGCGCCCAGCGACATCCGTTACTCACATTACAGCGCCCAGCGGCATCTGTTACTCACATTACATGCCCATCGGTGTCTGTTACTCACAATACACCGCCCATCGGTATCTGTTACTCACATTACAGCGCACAACGGCATCCGTTACTCACATTACAATACCCATCAGTGTCAATTACTCACATTGCAATGCCCAGCAGCATCCGTTACTCACATTACATCGCCCAGCAACATCCGTTACTCACATTACACTGCCCAGCGGCATCTGTTACTCACATTACACTGCCCAGCGGCATCCGTTACTCACATTACACCGCCCTGCGGCATCTGTTACTCGCATTACACCGCCTAGCGGCATCCGTTACTCACATTACACTGCCCAGCGGCATCTGCTACTCACATTACACCGCCCAGCGGCATCCGTTACTCACATTACAATGCCCATCGGTGTCTGTTACTCACATTACACCGCCCAGAGGCATCCGTTACTCACATTACAATGCCTATCGGTGTCTGTTACTCACATTACACCGCTCAGCAGCATCTATTACTCACATTACACCGCCCAGCGGCATCTGTTACTCACATTACACTATCCAGCGGCATCTGTTACTCACATTACACCACCCAGCGGCATCCGTTACTCACATTACAATGCCCTTCCGTGTCTGTTACTCACATTACACCGCCCAGCGGCATCTGCTACTCACATTACTCCGCCCAGCGGCATCCGTTACTCACATTACAATTCCCATCGGTGTCTGTTACTCACATTACAATGCCCATCAGTGTCTGTTACTCACATTACACCGCCCAGCGGCATCCGTTACTCACATTACAATGCCCATCGGTGTCTGTTACTCACACTACAATGCCCATCATTGTCTATTACTCACATTACACCGCCCAGCGGCATCTGTTACTCACATTACAATGCCCATCGGTGTCTGTTACTCACATTACAATGCACATCCGTGTCTGTTACTCACATTACAATGCCCGTCGGTGTCTTTTACTCACATTACACCGCCCAGCGGCATCTGTTACTCACATTACAATGCCCATCAGTGTCTGTTACTCACATTACAATGCACATCCGTGTCTGTTACTCACATTACAATGCCCATCGGTGTCTGTTACTCACATTACAATGCCCATCGGTGTCTGTTACTCACATTACACCACCCAGCAGCATCTGTTACTCACATTACACCGCCCAGAGGCATATGTTACTCACATTACACCGCCCAGCGGCATTCGTTACTCACATTACGTTCCCATCGGTGTGTTACTCACATTACACCGCCCAGCGGCATCTTTTACTCACATTACTCCGCCCAGCGGCATACGTTACTCACATTACAATGCCCATCGGTATCTGTTACTCACATTACACCACCTAGCGGCATCCGTTACTCACATTACAAAACCCATCGGTGTCTGTTACTCACAGTACACCGCCCAGCAGCATCTGTTTCTCACATTACACTGCCCAGCGGCATCTGTTACTCACATTACTCCGCCCAGCAGCATCCGCTACTCACATTACAATGCCCATGTGTGCCTGTTACTCACATTATACCACCCAGCGGCATCCGTTACTCACATTACAATGCCCATCGGTGTGTGTTACTCACATTACACCGCCCAGCGGCATCTGTTACTCACATTACACCGCCCAGCAGCATCCGTTACTCACATTATAGCGCATAGCAGCATTCGTTACTCACATTACACTGCCCAGCAGCATACGTTACTCACATTACCGTGCACAGCGACGTCCGTTACTCACATTATACCATCCAGCAGCATCCGTTACTCACATTACACTGCCCAGCAGCATCCATTACTCACATTACACCGCCCAGCATTGTCCATTACTCACATTACACAGCACAGCGATGTCCACTACTCACATTACACCGCACAGCGATTTCCATTACTCACATTACACCACCCAGCAGCATCCGTTACTCACATTACAAAGCCCATCGGTGTCTATTACTCACAGTACACCGCCCAGCAGCATCTGTTACTCACATTACACTGCCCAGCTGCATCTGTTACTCACATTACACCGCCCAACGGCATCCGTTACTCACATTACACCGCCCAGCGGCATTCGTTACTCACATTACGTTCCCATCGGTGTCTGTTACTCACATTACACCGCCCAGCGGCATCTTTTACTCACATTACTCCGCCCAGCGGCATACGTTACTCACATTACAATGCCCATCGGTATCTGTTACTCACATTACACCACCTAGCGGCATCCGTTACTCACATTACAAAACCCATCGGTGTCTGTTACTCACAGTACACCGCCCAGCAGCATCTGTTACTCACATTACAATGCCCATCGGTGTCTGTTACTCACACTACAATGCCCATCATTGTCTATTACTCACATTACACCGCCCAGCGGCATCTGTTACTCACATTACAATGCCCATCGGTGTCTGTTACTCACATTACAATGCACATCCGTGTCTGTTACTCACATTACAATGCCCATCGGTGTCTGTTACTCACATTACACCACCCAGCAGCATCTGTTACTCACATTACACCGCCCAGAGGCATATGTTACTCACATTACACCGCCCAGCGGCATTCGTTACTCACATTACGTTCCCATCGGTGTCTGTTACTCACATTACACCGCCCAGCGGCATCTTTTACTCACATTACTCCGCCCAGCGGCATACGTTACTCACATTACAATGCCCATCGGTATCTGTTACTCACATTACACCACCTAGCGGCATCCGTTACTCACATTACAAAACCCATCGGTGTCTGTTACTCACAGTACACCGCCCAGCAGCATCTGTTACTCACATTACACTGCCCAGCGGCATCTGTTACTCACATTACTCCGCCCAGCAGCATCCGTTACTCACATTACAATGCCCATCGGTGTCTGTTACTCACATTATACCACCCAGCGGCATCCGTTACTCACATTACAATGCCCATCGGTGTGTGTTACTCACATTACACCGCCCAGCGGCATCTGTTACTCACATTACACCGCCCAGCAGCATCCGTTACTCACATTATAGCGCATAGCAGCATTCGTTACTCACATTACACTGCCCAGCAGCATACGTTACTCACATTACCGTGCACAGCGACGTCCGTTACTCACATTATACCATCCAGCAGCATCCGTTACTCACATTACACTGCCCAGCAGCATCCATTACTCACATTACACAGCACAGCGATGTCCTCTACTCACATTACACCGCACAGCGATTTCCATTACTCACATTACACCACCCAGCAGCATCCGTTACTCACATTACAAAGCCCATCGGTGTCTGTTATTCACAGTACACCGCCCAGCAGCATCTGTTACTCACATTACACTGCCCATCGGTGTCTGTTACTCACATTATACCACCCAGCGGCATCCGTTACTCACATTACAATGCCCATCGGTGTGTGTTATTCACATTATATCACCCAGCGGCATCCGTTACTCACATTACACCGCCCAGCGGCATCTGTTACTCACATTACACCGCCCAGCAGCATACATTACTCACATTACCGTGCACAGCGACGTCCGTTACTCACATTATACCATCCAGCAGCATCCGTTACTCACATTACACTGCCCAGTGGCATTCGGTACTCACATTACACCGCCCAGTGGCATTCGTTACTCACATTACACTGCCCAGTGGCATTCGTTACTCACATTAAACTGCCCAGCGATTTCCATTACTCACATTACACCGCCCAGCGATTTCTATTACTCACATTACACCGCCCATCGGCATCTATTACTCACACTGCAGCGCGCATCGGCATCACATTAAAGCACCCATCGGGATCACAGTACAGCGCCCATCGGCATCCATTACTCACATTACAGCGCACAGCGGCCTCCAGTGCTGCCTGTCAGGGTGACAGGTGCAGCAGCCAGAAGCAGCAGAGGGGACAGGGCGGCGCAGCATTAGGTATGCAGAGCAGGGAGAGCGCCTATCCAGCCTGGCGCTTCCCTGCTTTGCATCCCTTTGCTGAGCGGGTTGCACCGGGCCTGGGTCTAGGGTCCCCCAGTCAGTGTATGCCACTGCCGCTGCACACCAACCCAATCTTGCCCGATCAGTGTAAGAAAATGCTGCCCCAGCACTTACCACTACAAGCCCGCACCCTCTTCACTCCACTGGCACGCATCCCTGGCCGACTCCTCCCTGTGCGTGTTACGTCATGGCGGTCATTTATACAGACGCTGGTATTCCGATGATGGTATGACCAATAGGGGTGAGTGTGGGGTGTTCGCTACCACCTAACCCTAACACCCTGTTCCCGCAAGCTAAACCTAACATCACCCCTTAGTGCCTGACCCTAACCACCCCCCAGAGGTGGAGCTGGTAAGTGTGCAGTGAGATTGAGGCTGCCATGGGGTCCCTGCACTCTCCCCCCTCACAACACCACTCACCCTGATGGGCAGGTCCTCTGGTCCTCGCTCAGTGGCATGGGTCATGGTCCCGAAGATACTCCTCTCTGGCCAGATCTCCTCAGCGGTGCAGGGGTCCCCGGAAACTCAGAGGATCGGGCCAGGCCGCAGCTTAGAGTCTCCAGGCCAGCAAGCATCCAGTAACATGGGGGCAGCTCAGCACACTGCAGGTGGAAAGTCAGCTGCCGGAACGAGAACCCCAAGAGGAGAAGACCAGCGGGCAGGAGTGTGCAGGCGATGCCGGGGCTGGTGAGTGCTGGGAGGTGGCGGGGGCCACAGCGCAGCTCCCGAACCCCGAAGCAGCAAGACACATGGGAGGAAGTGGGGAGGGGGGACAGTACACTGACACATGGGAAGAAAGGGGGGGAACAGTACACACATGGGAGGGAGGGGGGGAATGGTACACTGATACATGGGAGGGAGGGGGGGGCAGTACACTGACACATTGGAGTGAGGGGGGCAGTACACTGACACATTGGAGGGAGGGGGGCAGTACACTGATACATGGGAGGGAGGGGGGGCAGTACACTGACACATTGGAGTGAGGGGGGGCAGTACACTGACACATTGGAGGGAGGATGGTACACTGACACATTGTTGGGAGGGGGCAGTACACTGACACATTGGAGGGAGGGGGGGCAGTACACTGACACATTGGAGGGAGGGGGGGCAGTACACTGACACATTGGAGTGAGGGGGGGCAGTACACTGACACATTGGAGGGAGGATGGTACACTGACACATTGTTGGGAGGGGGCAGTACACTGACACATTGGAGGGAGGGGGGGCAGTACACTGACACATTGGAGTGAGGGGGGCAGTACACTGACACATTGGAGGGAGGGGGCAGTACACTGATACATGGGAGGGAGGGGGGGGCAGTACACTGACACATTGGAGTGAGTGGGGGCAGTACACTGACACATTGGAGTGAGGGGGGCAGTACACTGACACATTGGAGGGAGGGGGCAGTACACTGATACATGGGAGGGAGGGGGGGGCAGTACACTGACACATTGGAGGGAGGGGGGGCAGTACACTGACACATTGGAAGGAATGGGGGACAGTACACTGACACATTGGAGGGATGGGAGGACAGTGCACTGACACAAGAGTAGGAGACAAGTTGGCAGGAGTGTGCAGGTGATGCGGGGCTGGTGAGCGCTGGGAGGTGGCGGGGGCTGCAGCACAGCTCCTGGACCCTGAAGCAGCAAGACGCCCGGTGGGTCCCTCATGGTGGCAATGCTGCGGATAACGGAAGGAGGGGGTGCAGGAGACCGTAAATCCCTGAGGCTGAGGATGGGAGCTCTGTGAGCACGTGTCCATCCCTGGCCCCTATGGGTGGGTCCTCCATGAAGTGATCCATTGGGATTGGCTAGAGGTTTAGTGATTGATGCCTCCCTTGCCCAGATGACTCCACCTCCACTTTTTCAGTCTTCTCTGCAGCCGGACAAGTGAGACATCAATCATTTAACCTATTGCCAATCCCAGGGGAGCGCGGCCCCAGGGCACCACGCATTCAGAAACAGTGAGTTCCTGGTCCACAAAATTGTGTAAAATACGCGCTATGAGGTGTTTTTGCGATCACTGAGAGCGTACTAGATAAATCATAGCTAGCATCTGATTGGTTGCTATGGGCAGTGCCTCCAATTGTCCTCTTTAGAAGGTTTGATAAATATTCCCCTTAGTAGCGCAGTTTGTGTGGTACGGACAGAAGCAAGGAGCATTCCTGAAGTGGAGGTGCGTGATGTGTAAGTGCCTGAGTGTGTGAAGTGAAGGATAAGACAAAAACATCCCCATGACCAACTTGGTGACACTAATTAATACAGATAAGCCAACGGACAGTGAATGCTGGGAGTTGTAGTTCAATGACAAATAGAGAATCAGCGTGTGCAAAATGTTCATTAACAGGATCCTACAAGAATTGAATTGTTAGACTTATAAACCTGCAGCGTGTGGGAAGTTTATACACATTGATACAAAAGCACGCCACTCCTGCCCCCTGCCCTCTGTAATCAGTCTGACATCACCGTGATAACCTTGTATAACAGACACGCTGCTCCGGCTGCTTTACTTATACATGAAACGTGGCTGAGACCAGCGCACGGAGCGCAGAGAGATCCCGGCTGATTTACAGGAACACAGAACTGATTAGGAAAAGTTTGGGAGAAGGGCTTAATTGGTGTTGGTATTATTTAATCTCCTGCTTCATAGGATAGTGATAGGTGCAAACAGCTATTTTTTTTATTAAACAATAAAGTATTTTTATCCCTCAGATGGATTCTCCATATTTATTTACTATATTCCATATGCATCACCTTCAGGAATTCCCTTATATTCATGTTAGTCACCATTGGCGCTTATTATAATTATTCAGCTCTGACGGCTTCTGGGTCCTTCCTGTAGTCGGTTATACATAAACTGGAATTATAACTGTAGATTTTCTTGGAGAATTTGTCGATATTTAGACTAAAAAGATGTGACGGCTCCACCAACAGGGGATGACTGACAGCGGCAGAATGGCCAGTTTTCCCAGATATCACAGCATGCCCTGGCTTCCCGGGTTTCAATCATAAGGCACTTGTTAGGTCCAGCGTTTGATTTGGGCTCTGGACCGGAACCACTGGGTCATGCTGGTCACAACTGGAGGAAATGAAGTTCTGAGGTTTAATTTATTTCCTCATTTAGCGCCACCTTCTGGATAGATACTGAACTAAATTAATCTCTCTCTCTCTCTCTCTCTCTCTCTATATATATATATATATATATATACACTAAAGATGAGCGGGTTCGGATTTACTCGGTTCTTAACGCCAGAATTATCGCAAGTTCTTTTTTTCTGGATTTTTCTTATTGGCTAACCAAAACACGTGACGTCCGTGAGCCAATAAGGAGGTTTGAGTAAATCCGAGTAAAACCGAACCCGCTCATCTCTAATATATATATATATATATGTATATATATACAAATAGAGAATTCAGCACTCACCATAGCAAGCTCACTTGTCCTCACAATATCAATGTGATAGTGTAGGACCTGCATGAAGATGGGGTACCGTGGAGCAGTATGCAGGCTTCCGTGCATTGGCCAATTCACTAACTAAACCCTCATCATTTATTTATTGATGTTGTGAGGACAAGTGAGCTTGCTATGGTGAGTGCTAAATTCTCTATTTGTATGTATTTGGGTAGGTGGCCATGGGCTGCATGCACCCCACCCTATGAGTGGTGAGTGCAGACACTGCACCCCGCTTCTGGGGTGGCGAGTGCTGTTGTTTTCTATATTTGTTTGTATATATATATATATATGTGTATGGGGTGAACTGACAGCGCCAGAAAAATTTGTAGATATAGTTTTTCACAGTATGTCTATTATACTCCCCTGTGGAATGTTATTTCTCTATGATACCACTCCCCTTTCTTTATGGGGTGTCTGCTCAATCTCAAATAAAACCTACACTTGTACGTGTGTAGGATAAAAGAAATTTAGAAAAAGCGGATAAGATCAGAGCGACCACCGGTGGTAAAAAAGTATAAAACTAGAGATATATATTTAAAAGCACAGGCGGGATTTATTCAAAACAAACGTAATCAGTTAAAAAAAAAAATTTTTTTTGACACACATGTCAATATATAAAAAAAGGGGGTTATTTTTTCCAACAAAGTTTTCTGTTTAAAAGTGAACAGTAAAACATATATTCAGAGAAAAAGGCATAAAAAGGACATAAAAAAACATAAATGAGTGCTAAAAACGGGCCCTCATGGTAATAATAAAGGTATTGTGCAAAGTATAGATATATCTAAAATCAATTAGAACAAGAGAAGTAATGAATAGAATGAGTAGCTTATCTTTGGATTTTCAGTAATAGCAGGAATCACCCAACGCGTTTCGTCTTGTTTGACCCCTTGATGAAGTCAAACAAGACGAAACGCGTTGGAAAAAATAACCCCCTTTTTTTATATATTGACATGTGTGTCAAAAAAAATTTTTTTTTTTTAACTGATTACGTTTGTTTTGAATAAATCCCGCCTGTGCTTTTAAATATATATCTCTAGTTTTATACTTTTTTACCACCGGTGGTCGCTCTGATCTTATCCGCTTTTTCTAAATATATATATATATATATATATATCTCACTCACTGACTGACTGGTCACCAACTGTCTTACCTCCTGATATGTTAGGAAGCTGAAATGTAACATGGGTAATCTTCAGGTGGGATATAGGAATACTACGTAATTAGAATTTCAATAAACATCTCCCAAGGGGATGAAAAGGGTTTTTTCATAATGACGTCATTACCAATGCGTGACTTGCGTTGCATGAACAATAACGCCCAAATGGACAATTGGATCAAAGTTTGGAATGTGTGTAGAATTTACTAATTCCACAAATGGTTCTGTACTGGTTTCACTGTATCTGCTACGGATGTCCTCGGATAACGCCAAGAAACATGGATTAATATTAACTTACATTAAGACGTCTTACATTTACATCTCTATAGATTTACCAAAGTTTTAACAATCATTTTTATATGTACAACCGTGAAAATCAGAAACTTCCGTGTGAAGAACAGGTAGAACAGCTAGTAGGAATAAGCTCAAAAAATTGGTTTTATTGAAAGATGTAAAATAAATCAAATCAATGCCTAATAACATTAATGTTAGAACGTATTAAAACATGGTTGATCAAAGTTTCTAATACATGATTCAATCATTTTTTTAATAACATTTATAGAAAAAAAACATGGTTTAAACAAAAAGAATTTGTACAGGATGAAACATTCATATACATCAACAGCCATGATGTAGGTGACCTATAGGACTAAGCTCAGCTGCACTATTGTGACATCACAGACACTGATGACATCACAGACACTGATGACATCACAGACTCTGCTGACATCCTGCAGCTACTTATACAGCTGCTGATGCCCCTGAACTTCACTCAGTAGACACATCTTGTGACTGCTGGTTTGTTTTTTTCTCTCAGTCCTATTCTTGTCTTTGGACATAACATGGGAACTACTAGGAGAAAGAAAGCTAAAGAAAAAAGACGTAGATATAAATGCAAGCAGGTAAAGCAGAGCAGGAAATCAAGCAAAAGAGCAAAAAAGCAGGCTGCCAAGAGAAAGGCAAGAAAAAATGCATTGGTTGCACGTATACAGAAAGGCTGGGACCGTTTTTCAGGATATCTGAAACAGAAGAAAGATCAGTTCCTACATTTATGTAGCAGATTTCCCAGATTTTGGCACAGGAGAAACATGGAGATTGCTCAAGATCCAGGGGAAGCCCAACCAGACATCCGACCTGGTAAGCAAATTGCACAAGCGAGCACTATGCCCACAAGCAACAACATCTCAGCCACTGCCCCCTTAACAGTTGAAACATTTACTTTCCACTCACTACTTGGAAAGGGAGGTTTTGGCAAAGTGATGCTCGCGACAGATGCTATTCGTAAGGAAAGAGTGGCAGTTAAGATCGTAAAGAAGAGAGCATTACTACAAGCCATAAAGAAAAGGCCATTAATAAAACATGAGGACGTTTTGGTTGAAAGTCGAGTCCTTCAGTTGGCAAATGAAAGCTGTTTCCTAATCCATGGAAATGCGGCCTTCCACACAGAGAACTATCTATACTGTGTAATGGAACTGGCTGATGGAGGGGACCTATTCCATTTTTATGATGAGAACTTTCTGGAGCAAACCACAATAGCGTTTATAGCGGCAGAACTGGTCTGTGGCTTGCAGTTTATGCATTCCAGAGGAATAATACACAGAGACCTAAAACTGGGTAATGTTTTGCTGACCACAGACGGACATGTAAAGATCACAGACTTTGGCCTTTCCCTCCTGAATACATATGGAAAAACCAATGCCAAAGTACTTGGTGGAACACCTGCCTATATGGCTCCAGAAATTCTAACTCAACAGTCATACACTGCAGCTGTAGACTGGTTCGCATTTGGTGTTATGATATATATACTCACCTTAAGAGAGTTCCCTTTTCTGGGAGAGACTCGTGCAGAGATAACAAAGAAGATCCTTACGCAAGAGCCACCAAATTTGTGGCTTGCTGATGATGTAACAGAGGACTTCATATCTAAACTCCTTTGCAAAAATCAGTCCCGCCGGCTTGGGGTAAAGGGCAATGTGCGAAAACACCGCTTCTTCTCTTCAATTAACTGGAAGAAGATAGAAACTGGAAAAGCACCATCCCCAGTAAAACCAGACAAGTACTCCATGTATAGAGATCAAAAACAACAAATTCATGCGCCCAACAGTGAAGCATTCAAAGAGCCAATTGCTGATACGGACCAAAGCATTTTTGATAACATCCAATTTGTTTGCCCTAAATGGGGTGGAACATATCATAATGTGCCAATGGAAGTAGATCCAATATCACCAGAGTATTATGACCTACTTGCTGCCTGCCTCGACCTCTACTACTAATACCTGGAGAGGCACAGCTCAACCATCTGCTCCGGGCTACCTCCATGGAGGCGCGCCATCTGCTCCTGCTACCTACCACCACCTGCTTGCCGCATCCTCGGCTGAGGATGCACCTTGAGAGCTGGGGATTAGGGCTACTGGCGACACCCCAAGAAAAAAAAAAACGACATTAGGCAGCCACCTCATGGGTGTGTTGGAAGAGCTGCTAAGCTGATAATTACTTATTAAAATGTTGACCGTGACATCCAACTCATTGATAACTTAAGTACTTGAAAACGTAAATCCAGGCAACGCCGGGTACTTCATCTAGTAATAGATAAACAAACTGGTATCCTGCCCTGCACTGCATCAACACTAACAGAGGCCTTAAACACAAGTAGCGCCAACTGAAAGTAATACCGCTTTCACATCACCAAAATAACCTGGCTTTGCGATGTGAAAGCAGTATACGTGTCTCACAGAGGTATGGATAGAACTGATAGGAGAAATATAGTACACAATGGGGTAAATGTATTACCCTCCAATACGGGGAAGAAGCAGTATTGGTGCACGTCATGTGCGCTGATGCCGCTTCTACCCCATGTAAGACACTGGTGGTGTGTGCTATACGCCCCTGTCCGTATCAGCAACAGATAGCAAACCGATATGTGCAGGCAATGTATGAACGGTCAGCATCACTGACCGTTCCGACACATGCAGCTGCCAATTTCGACTGCTGCAGGTGGCGACGCCCATAGACCACAGCAGGGACAGAGCTGTGACCGGATCCGAAGTGCACAGGAGATCTCGCGTGAGTAGCGAGTTCCCACTTCTATATTGTTTTTTCACAGGTTTGATTTGTTCCAGTGGTTGAACATAATTATCAAATATATAGGCACCTAGGCACATAAATGGATGGGATATTAATACATTCACTAATTTTATTAAAGATATCTATTGGTGCCCATAACACATGAACACATTCATGTCTGTCAAAAATACAGATGTGGATAGGACTAAATAATAGGGTAATAAATAGGTGTTGGACAAACAATCACCCAATCATTATAATTCACCTTTACCACAACAACACACACAGTTATTTATTGGCCCTCATTCCGAGTTGATCACTCGCTAGCTGCTTTTATCAGCAGTGCAAACGCTAGGCCGCCGCCCTCTGGGAGTGTATCTTAGCTTAGCAGAAGTGCTCGAAAAAAAAGTCATGCCGCTTCTGAGTAGCTCCAAACCTACTCCTACCTTGCGTTCAGTGCAGACAGTTTAGTTCCTGTTTTGACGTCACATACACGCCCTGCGTTCGGCCAGCCACTCCCCCGTTTCCCCAGGCACGCCTGAGTTTTTACCTGACACGCCTGCGCTTTTTAGCACACTCCCGGAAAATGGTCACTTACCTCCCAGAAACGCCCCTTTCCTGTCAATCACTCAGCGATCAGCCGAGCGACTGAAAAGAGTCACTCGGCCTTGTGTAAAATAGCATAGTTTTGTGTGAAAGTACTTGGCGCATGCGCACTGCGGCCAATACGCATGCGCAGAAATGCAGATTTTTTTGCCTAATCGCTGCGCTGCAACCGAAAACAGCTAGCAATCAACTCGGAATGAGGGCCATAGGGCCTAATTCAGAGTTGATCGCAGCAGCAAAGTTGTTAGCAGTTGGGCAAAACCATGTGCACTGCAGGGGGCAGATGTAACATGTGCAGAGTTAGATTTTGGTGGGGTGTGTTCAAACTGAAATCTAAATTGCAGTGTAGAAATAAAGCAGCCAGTATTTACCCTGCACAGAAATAATATAACCCACCCAAATCTAACTCTCTCTGCACATGTTATATCTGCCCCCCCCCCCCCCCCCCGGCACTGCACATGGTTTTGCCCAACTGCTATCAAATTTGCTGCTGCGATAAACTCAGAATTACCCCCTTATCCCAATGTGGGAAGAGAATAACAGGAAATAATATGGATACCATATATAAGTAAAACTCTATAACAACGAGTATCTATAAGATCAGGGAGGAATGTCTACATCCTCCTAATATAGGAAATGAAGTAAGGATCCATATGTTTATACATGAGTAATTGATATAAAGGGATGGGCCATAATAATCATATACTTAATACAAGTGAATTAAATTAAATAAATAAATAATAATCAACCTCGCCCCATGCAAGTATAAATATATGGATCATTTGCGGATAAATATAAAGTGCCACACAGTTCTTTGTTAGAATAATGGTGGTCATTCCGAGTTGATCGCTAGCTGCATTTGTTCACAGCGCAGTGATCAGGCTAAAAAATGGCAGTTCTGCGCATGCGTACGTGGCGCAATGCGCACGCGTGACGTACGGGCACAACGAATGATGCTGTTTTGCACAGGGTCTATCGATGAATTTCGGTCGCACTGCTGGCCGCAGAGTGATTGACATGAAGTGGGCGTTTCTAGGTGGCAACTGACCATTTTCACGGAGTGTTCTGAAAAATGCAGGCGTGCCAGGGAAAACGTAGGCGTGGCTGGGCGAGCACTGGGCGGGTGTGTGACATCAAATCCGGAACTGAATAGTCTGAAGTGATCGCAAGCGCTGAGTAGGTTTTGAGCTACTCTGAAACGACACAATTTTGTTTTGCAGGCGCTCTGCGATAAAAACGTTCGCACTTCTTCTAAGCTAAAATACACTCCCAGTGGGCGGCGGCATAGCGTTTGCACGGCTGCTAAAAACTGCTAGCGAGCGATCAACTCGTAATGACCCCCAATATTAGCAGTAGCTTGAATTGATCTCAATTTCCAGCCCATCTGACTACTAAAAGCAGAAGAGATAGGAGAGAAATTGTAATTGGCGGAAGAGAATGTCAATCAAAAGTGATAACGAATGATTGACTGGTGACGGCTCTATAGCTCCCCTGAGCCCGACATCCGGGTTTCCTATGATGAAGCAGAAATGTGAAACGATGGTTAGGAGGACACATAGCTTATGTGTTCCTGTTTTTATATTGGTATCCATTGTTGCTACGGACGATAGCCCTAAATGTGTGTACATTGAAAAGTTGTAGTAACCAGATGCCGAGCCAGACTATTAGTGTGTGAGGCGGCACAAGGGCAATAGCCGCTGTAGAAGCGCACACAGTGCCAGGGGCGGCAATATAATAGCCGTCTCCGGACAGACATGAACGCCAGAGACGGCAAAGTAATAACAGCCGTTGCCGCACACGTGTTTAAGTGATCCTGAACGGGACCTAGGTATCTATTCATGAAGCAGTGATAAGTATGGATAAGTGAGCATGTGAGAAGTTGCCAATGGCAACCAATCAGCTGCTTCGTACAATTGTATAGTATGCAAATGATAAAAGTTACTTTAACACTGATTGGTTGCCATGGGCAACTCCTCCACTGGCTCACTTCTCCACACTTATCACTGCTAAATGAATAGCCCCCTAATCAGATTAGTGACAGCGATTATAGGCGCACATTATCAGAGGCGGATTTAGACCTCATGGGGCCCTGAGCAAGACACTGATTTGGGGCCCCCTTCCACAAACTGATTGTACCATGCACATCGTCGTCCATTACTCACACTACAGTGCCCAGCGGCATCCGTTACTCACATTACAACGCCCAGCGGCATCCGTTACTCACATTACACCGCCCAGCGGCATCCGTTACTCACATTACA
The DNA here is from genome assembly GCF_028390025.1 of Pseudophryne corroboree. Classification (NCBI taxonomy): domain Eukaryota; kingdom Metazoa; phylum Chordata; class Amphibia; order Anura; family Myobatrachidae; genus Pseudophryne; species Pseudophryne corroboree. Next base: position 452,562,152 of record NC_086451.1, read on the forward strand.
GCGCCCAGCGGCATCCGTTACTCACATTACACCGCCCAGCGGCATCCGTTACTCACATTACACCGCCCAGCGGCATCCGTTACTCACATTACAGCGCACAGTGACGTCCATTACTCACATTACAGCGCAGGGCGACATCCATTACTCACATTACACCGCCCAGCGGCATTCGTTACTCAGATTACAATGCCCATCGGTGTCAGTTACTCACATTACACCGCCCAGCGGCATCCGTTACTCACATTACAGCGCACAGTGGCATCCGTTACTCACATTACAGCGCACAGCGGCATCCGTTACTCACATTGCAATGCCCAGCGGCATCCGTTGCAGGGGTGTGGTATTGAAAGTCGACAGTAACTAGGTCGACAATGTCTAGGTCGACCACTATTGGTCGACAGTAACTAGGTCGACAAGGTGTCTAGGTCGACAGGGTCTTTAGGTCGACATGTTCTAGGTCGACAGGTCAAAAGGTCGACATGAGTTTTTAATGTTATTTTGGTGTCGTTTTCTTCGTAGAGTGACCGGGAACCCCAATTAGTGCGCCGCGTCCCCTCGCATGGCTCGCTTCGCTCGCCATGCTTCGGGCATGGTGCCTTTGCTCCGCTACCGCTGCGCTCGGCACAGATTACCGTTCCAATCGTAGTCCACGTGGATCGTTAAGTATGAAAAGGTTCAAAAAAAGAAAAAAATTGTGAAAAACTCATGTCGACATTTTGTCCTGTCGACCTAGAACATGTCGACCTAAAGACCCTGTCGACCTAGACACCCTGTCGACCTAGTTACTGTCGACCAATAGTGGTAGACCTAGACATTGTCGACCTACTTACTGTCGACTTTCAGTCCGGATCCCCCGTTACTCATATTACAGCGCACAGTGAAATCCGTTACTCACATTACAACGCCCAGTGGCATCCGTTACTCACATTACAGCGCACAGCGGCATCCGTTACTCACATTACACCGCCCAGCGACATCCGTTACTCACATTACAGCGCCCAGCGGCATCCGTTACTCGCATTACACTGCCCAGCAGCATCCGTTACTCACATTACACCGCCCAGCAGTATCCATTACTCACATTACAGCGCCCAGCGACATCCGTTACTCACATTACAGCGCCCAGCGGCATCTGTTACTCACATTACATGCCCATCGGTGTCTGTTACTCACAATACACCGCCCATCGGTATCTGTTACTCACATTACAGCGCACAACGGCATCCGTTACTCACATTACAATACCCATCAGTGTCAATTACTCACATTGCAATGCCCAGCAGCATCCGTTACTCACATTACATCGCCCAGCAACATCCGTTACTCACATTACACTGCCCAGCGGCATCTGTTACTCACATTACACTGCCCAGCGGCATCCGTTACTCACATTACACCGCCCTGCGGCATCTGTTACTCGCATTACACCGCCTAGCGGCATCCGTTACTCACATTACACTGCCCAGCGGCATCTGCTACTCACATTACACCGCCCAGCGGCATCCGTTACTCACATTACAATGCCCATCGGTGTCTGTTACTCACATTACACCGCCCAGAGGCATCCGTTACTCACATTACAATGCCTATCGGTGTCTGTTACTCACATTACACCGCCCAGCAGCATCTATTACTCACATTACACCGCCCAGCGGCATCTGTTACTCACATTACACTATCCAGCGGCATCTGTTACTCACATTACACCACCCAGCGGCATCCGTTACTCACATTACAATGCCCTTCCGTGTCTGTTACTCACATTATACCGCCCAGCGGCATCTGCTACTCACATTACTCCGCCCAGCGGCATCCGTTACTCACATTACAATGCCCATCGGTGTCTGTTACTCACATTACAATGCCCATCAGTGTCTGTTACTCACATTACACCGCCCAGCGGCATCCGTTACTCACATTACAATGCCCATCGGTGTCTGTTACTCACACTACAATGCCCATCATTGTCTATTACTCACATTACACCGCCCAGCGGCATCTGTTACTCACATTACAATGCCCATCGGTGTCTGTTACTCACATTACAATGCACATCCATGTCTGTTACTCACATTACAATGCCCGTCGGTGTCTTTTACTCACATTACACCGCCCAGCGGCATCTGTTACTCACATTACAATGCCCATCAGTGTCTGTTACTCACATTACAATGCACATCCGTGTCTGTTACTCACATTACAATGCCCATCGGTGTCTGTTACTCACATTACAATGCCCATCGGTGTCTGTTACTCACATTACACCACCCAGCAGCATCTGTTACTCACAATACACCGCCCAGAGGCATATGTTACTCACATTACACCGCCCAGCGGCATTCGTTACTCACATTACGTTCCCATCGGTGTGTTACTCACATTACACCGCCCAGCGGCATCTTTTACTCACATTACTCCGCCCAGCGGCATACGTTACTCACATTACAATGCCCATCGGTATCTGTTACTCACATTACACCACCTAGCGGCATCCGTTACTCACATTACAAAACCCATCGGTGTCTGTTACTCACAGTACACTGCCCAGCAGCATCTGTTACTCACATTACACTGCCCAGCGGCATCTGTTACTCACATTACTCCGCCCAGCAGCATCCGTTACTCACATTACAATGCCCATTGGTGTCTGTTACTCACATTATACCACCCAGCGGCATCCGTTACTCACATTACAATGCCCATCGGTGTGTGTTACTCACATTACACCGCCCAGCGGCATCTGTTACTCACATTACACCACCCAGCAGCATCCGTTACTCACATTATAGCGCATAGCAGCATTCGTTACTCACATTACACTGCCCAGCAGCATACGTTACTCACATTACCGTGCACAGCGACGTCCGTTACTCACATTATACCATCCAGCAGCATCCGTTACTCACATTACACTGCCCAGCAGCATCCATTACTCACATTACACCGCCCAGCGTTGTCCATTACTCACATTACACAGCACAGCGATGTCCACTACTCACATTACACCGCACAGCGATTTCCATTACTCACATTACACCACCCAGCAGCATCCGTTACTCACATTACAAAGCCCATCGGTGTCTATTACTCACAGTACACCGCCCAGCAGCATCTGTTACTCACATTACACTGCCCAGCTGCATCTGTTACTCACATTACACCGCCCAACGGCATCCGTTACTCACATTACACCGCCCAGCGGCATTCGTTACTCACATTACGTTCCCATCGGTGTCTGTTACTCACATTACACCGCCCAGCGGCATCTTTTACTCACATTACTCCGCCCAGCGGCATACGTTACTCACATTACAATTCCCATCGGTATCTGTTACTCACATTACACCACCTAGCGGCATCCGTTACTCACATTACAAAACCCATCGGTGTCTGTTACTCACAGTACACCGCCCAGCAGCATCTGTTACTCACATTACAATGCCCATCGGTGTCTGTTACTCACACTACAATGCCCATCATTGTCTATTACTCACATTACACCGCCCAGCGGCATCTGTTACTCACATTACAATGCCCATCGGTGTCTGTTACTCACATTACAATGCACATCCGTGTCTGTTACTCACATTACAATGCCCATCGGTGTCTGTTACTCACATTACACCACCCAGCAGCATCTGTTACTCACATTACACCGCCCAGAGGCATATGTTACTCACATTACACCGCCCAGCGGCATTCGTTACTTACATTACGTTCCCATCGGTGTCTGTTACTCACATTACACCGCCCAGCGGCATCTTTTACTCACATTACTCCGCCCAGCGGCATACGTTACTCACATTACAATGCCCATCGGTATCTGTTACTCACATTACACCACCTAGCGGCATCCGTTACTCACATTACAAAACCCATCGGTGTCTGTTACTCACAGTACACCGCCCAGCAGCATCTGTTACTCACATTACACTGCCCAGCGGCATCTGTTACTCACATTACTCCGCCCAGCAGCATCCGTTACTCACATTACAATGCCCATCGGTGTCTGTTACTCACATTATACCGCCCAGCGGCATCCGTTACTCACATTACAATGCCCATCGGTGTGTGTTACTCACATTACACCGCCCAGCGGCATCTGTTACTCACATTACACCGCCCAGCAGCATCCGTTACTCACATTATAGCGCATAGCAGCATTCGTTACTCACATTACACTGCCCAGCAGCATACGTTACTCACATTACCGTGCACAGCGACGTCCGTTACTCACATTATACCATCCAGCAGCATCCGTTACTCACATTACACTGCCCATCAGCATCCATTACTCACATTACACAGCACAGCGATGTCCTCTACTCACATTACACCGCACAGCGATTTCCATTACTCACATTACACCACCCAGCAGCATCCGTTACTCACATTACAAAGCCCATCGGTGTCTGTTATTCACAGTACATCGCCCAGCAGCATCTGTTACTCACATTACACTGCCCATCGGTGTCTGTTACTCACATTATACCACCCAGCGGCATCCGTTACTCACATTACAATGCCCATCGGTGTGTGTTATTCACATTATATCACCCAGCGGCATCCGTTACTCACATTACACCGCCCAGCGGCATCTGTTACTCACATTACACCGCCCAGCAGCATACATTACTCACATTACCGTGCACAGCGACGTCCGTTACTCACATTATACCATCCAGCAGCATCCGTTACTCACATTACACTGCCCAGTGGCATTCGGTACTCACATTACACCGCCCAGTGGCATTCGTTACTCACATTACACTGCCCAGTGGCATTCGTTACTCACATTAAACTGCCCAGCGATTTCCATTACTCACATTACACCGCCCAGCGATTTCTATTACTCACATTACACCGCCCATCGGCATCTATTACTCACACTGCAGCGCCCATCGGCATCACATTAAAGCACCCATCGGGATCACAGTACAGCGCCCATCGGCATCCATTACTCACATTACAGCGCACAGCGGCCTCCAGTGCTGCCTGTCAGGGTGACAGGTGCAGCAGCCAGAAGCAGCAGAGGGGACAGGGTGGCGCAGCATTAGGTATGCAGAGCAGGGAGAGCGCCTATCCAGCCTGGCGCCTCCCTGCTTTGCATCCCTTTGCTGAGCGGGTTGCACCGGGCCTGGGTCTAGGGTCCCCCAGTCAGTGTATGCCACTGCCGCTGCACACCAACCCAATCCCGCCCGATCAGTGTAAGAAAATGCTGCCCCAGCACTTACCACTACAAGCCCGCACCCTCTTCACTCCACTGGCACGCATCCCTGGCCGACTCCTCCCTGTGCGTGTTACGTCATGGCGGTCATTTATACAGACGCTGGTATTCCGATGATGGTATGACCAATAGGGGTGAGTGTGGGGTGTTCGCTACCACCTAACCCTAACACCCTGTTCCCGCAAGCTAAACCTAACATCACCCCTTAGTGCCTGACCCTAACCACCCCCCAGAGGTGGAGCTGGTAAGTGTGCAGTGAGATTGAGGCTGCCATGGGGTCCCTGCACTCTCCCCCCTCACAACACCACTCACCCTGATGGGCAGGTCCTCTGGTCCTCGCTCAGTGGCATGGGTCATGGTCCCGAAGATACTCCTCTCTGGCCAGATCTCCTCAGCGGTGCAGGGGTCCCCGGAAACTCAGAGGATCGGGCCAGGCCGCAGCTTAGAGTCTCCAGGCCAGCAAGCATCCAGTAACATGGGGGCAGCTCAGCACACTGCAGGTGGAAAGTCAGCTGCCGGAACGAGAACCCCAAGAGGAGAAGACCAGCGGGCAGGAGTGTGCAGGCGATGCCGGGGCTGGTGAGTGCTGGGAGGTGGCGGGGGCCACAGCGCAGCTCCCGAACCCCGAAGCAACAAGACACATGGGAGGAAGTGGGGAGGGGGGACAGTACACTGACACATGGGAAGAAAGGGGGGGAACAGTACACACATGGGAGGGAGGGGGGGAATGGTACACTGATACATGGGAGGGAGGGGGGGGCAGTACACTGACACATTGGAGTGAGGGGGGCAGTACACTGACACATTGGAGGGAGGGGGGCAGTACACTGATACATGGGAGGGAGGGGGATAGTACACTGACACATTGGAGTGAGGGGGGGCAGTACACTGACACATTGGAGGGAGGATGGTACACTGACACATTGTTGGGAGGGGGCAGTACACTGACACATTGGAGGGAGGGGGGGCAGTACACTGACACATTGGAGGGAGGGGGGGCAGTACACTGACACATTGGAGTGAGGGGGGGGCAGTACACTGACACATTGGAGGGAGGATGGTACACTGACACATTGTTGGGAGGGGGCAGTACACTGACACATTGGAGGGAGGGGGGGCAGTACACTGACACATTGGAGTGAGGGGGGCAGTACACTGACACATTGGAGGGAGGGGGGCAGTACACTGATACATGGGAGGGAGGGGGGGCAGTACACTGACACATTGGAGTGAGTGGGGGCAGTACACTGACACATTGGAGGGAGGATGGTACACTGACACATTGTTGGGAGGGGGCAGTACACTGACACATTGGAGGGAGGGGGGGCAGTACACTGACACATTGGAGGGAGGGGGGGCAGTACACTGACACATTGGAAGGAATGGGGGACAGTACACTGACACATTGGAGGGAGGGGAGGACAGTGCACTGACACAAGAGTAGGAGACCAGTTGGCAGGAGTGTGCAGGTGATGCGGGGCTGGTGAGCGCTGGGAGGTGGCGGGGGCTGCAGCACAGCTCCTGGACCCTGAAGCAGCAAGACGCCCGGTGGGTCCCTCATGGTGGCAATGCTGCGGATAACGGAAGGAGGGGGTGCAGGAGACCGTAAATCCCTGAGGCTGAGGATGGGAGCTCTGTGAGCACGTGTCCATTCCCGGCCCCTATGGGTGGGTCCTCCATGAAGTGATCCATTGGGATTGGCTAGAGGTTTAGTGATTGATGCCTCCCTTGCCCAGATGACTGCACCTCCACTTTTTCAGTCTTCTCTGCAGCCGGACAAGTGAGACATCAATCATTTAACCTTTTGCCAATCCCAGGGAGCGCGGCCCCAGGGCACCACGCATTCAGAAACAGTGAGTTCCTGGTCCACAAAATTGTGTAAAATACGCGCTATGAGGTGTTTTTGCGATCACTGAGAGCGTACTAGATAAATCATAGCTAGCATCTGATTGGTTGCTATGGGCAGTGCCTCCAATTGTCCTCTTTAGAAGGTTTGATAAATATTCCCCTCAGTAGTGCAGTTTGTGTGGTACGGACAGAAGCAAGGAGCATTTCTGAAGTGGAGGTGCGTGATGTGTAAGTGCCTGAGTGTGTGAAGTGAAGGATAAGACAAAAACATCCCCATGACCAACTTGGTGACACTAATTAATACAGATAAGCCAACGGACAGTGAATGCTGGGAGTTGTAGTTCAATGACAAATAGAGAATCAGCGTGTGCAAAATGTTCATTAACAGGATCCTACAAGAATTGAATTGTTAGACTTATAAACCTGCAGCGTGTGGGGAGTTTATACACATTGATACAAAAGCACGCCACTCCTGCCCCCTGCCCTCTGTAATCAGTCTGACATCACCGTGATAACCTTGTATAACAGACACGCTGCTGCGCCTGCTTTACTTATACATGAAACGTGGCTGAGACCAGCGCACGGAGCGCAGAGAGATCCCGGCTGATTTACAGGAACACAGAACTGATTAGGAAAAGTTTGGGAGAAGGGCTTAATTGGTGTTGGTATTATTTAATCTCCTGCTTCATAGGATAGTGATAGGTGCAAACAGCTATTTTTTTTATTAAACAATAAAGTATTTTTATCCCTCAGATGGATTCTCCATATTTATTTACTATGTTCCATATGCATCACCTTCAGGAATTCCCTTATATTCATGTTAGTCACCATTGGCGCTTATTATAATTATTCAGCTCTGACGGCTTCTGGGTCCTTCCTGTAGTCGGTTATACATAAACTGGAATTATAACTGTAGATTTTCTTGGAGAATTTGTCGATATTTAGACTAAAAAGATGTGACGGCTCCACCAACAGGGGACGACTGACAGCGGCAGAATGGCCAGTTTTCACAGATATCACAGCATGCCGTGGCTTCCCGGGTTTCAATCATAAGGCACTTGTTAGGTCCAGCGTTTGATTGGGCTCTGGACCGGAACCACTGGGTCATGCTGGTCACAACTGGAGGAAATGAAGTTCTGAGGTTTAATTTATTTCCTCATTTAGCGCCACCTTCTGGATAGATACTGAACTAAATTAATCTCTCTCTCTCTCTCTCTCTCTCTCTCTCTCTCTCTCTCTATATATATATATATATATATATACACTAAAGATGAGCGGGTTCGGATTTACTTGGTTCTTAACGCCAGAATTATCGCAAGTTCTTTTTTTCTGGATTTTTCTTATTGGCTAACCAAAACACGTGACGTCCGTGAGCCAATAAGGAGGTTTGAGTAAATCCGAGTAAAACCGAACCCGCTCATCTCTAATATATATATACATATGTATATATATACAAATAGAGAATTCAGCACTCACCATAGCAAGCTCACTTGTCCTCACAATATCAATGTGATAGTGTAGGACCTGCATGAAGATGGGGTACCGTGGAGCAGTATGCAGGCTTCCGTGCATTGGCCAATTCACTAACTAAACCCTCATCATTTATTTATTGATGTTGTGAGGACAAGTGAGCTTGCTATGGTGAGTGCTGAATTCTCTATTTGTATGTATTTGGGTAGGTGGCCATGGGCTGCATGCACCCCACCCTATGAGTGGTGAGTGCAGACACTGCACCCCGCTTCTGGGGTGGCGAGTGCTGTTGTTTTCTATATTTGTTTGTATATATATATATATATATATATATATATATCTCACTCACTGACTGACTGGTCACCAACTGTCTTACCTCCTGATATGTTAGGAAGCTGAAATGTAACATGGGTAATCTTCAGGTGGGATATAGGAATACTACGTAATTAGAATTTCAATAAACATCTCCCAAGGGGATGAAAAGGGTTTTTTCATAATGACGTCATTACCAATGCGTGACTTGCGTTGCATGAACAATAACGCCCAAATGGACAATTGGATCAAAGTTTGGAATACACCTCCAGTGTGTAGAATTTACTAAACTACACAAATGGTTCTGTACTGGTTTCACTGTATCTGCTACGGATGTCCTCGGATAACGCCAAGAAACATGGATTAATATTAACTTACATTAAGACGTCTTACATTTACATCTCTATAGATTTACCAAAGTTTTAACAATCATTTTTATATGTACAACCGTGAAAATCAGAAACTTCCGTGTGAAGAACAGGTAGAACAGCTAGTAGGAATAATAAGCTCAAAAAATTGGTTTTATTGAAAGATGTAAAATAAATCAAATCAATGCCTAATAACATTAATGTTAGAACGTATTAAAACATGGTTGATCAAAGTTTCTAATACATGATTCAATCATTTTTTTAATAACATTTATAGAAAAAAAACATGGTTTAAACAAAAAGAATTTGTACAGGATGAAACATTCATATACATCAACAGCCATGATGTAGGTGACCTATAGGACTAAGCTCAGCTGCACTATTGTGACATCACAGACACTGATGACATCACAGACACTGATGACATCACAGACTCTGCTGACATCCTGCAGCTACTTATACAGCTGCTGATGCCCCTGAACTTCACTCAGTAGACACATCTTGTGACTGCTGGTTTGTTTTTTTCTCTCAGTCCTATTCTTGTCTTTGGACATAACATGGGAACTACTAGGAGAAAGAAAGCTAAAGAAAAAAGACGTAGATATAAATGCAAGCAGGTAAAGCAGAGCAGGAAATCAAGCAAAAGAGCAAAAAAGCAGGCTGCCAAGAGAAAGGCAAGAAAAAATGCATTGGTTGCACGTATACAGAAAGGCTGGGACCGTTTTTCAGGATATCTGAAACAGAAGAAAGATCAGTTCCTACATTTATGTAGCAGATTTCCCAGATTTTGGCACAGGAGAAACATGGAGATTGCTCAAGATCCAGGGGAAGCCCAACCAGACATCCGACCTGGTAAGCAAATTGCACAAGCGAGCACTATGCCCACAAGCAACAACATCTCAGCCACTGCCCCCTTAACAGTTGAAACATTTACTTTCCACTCACTACTTGGAAAGGGAGGTTTTGGCAAAGTGATGCTCGCGACAGATGCTATTCGTAAGGAAAGAGTGGCAGTTAAGATCGTAAAGAAGAGAGCATTACTACAAGCCATAAAGAAAAGGCCATTAATAAAACATGAGGACGTTTTGGTTGAAAGTCGAGTCCTTCAGTTGGCAAATGAAAGCTGTTTCCTAATCCATGGAAATGCGGCCTTCCACACAGAGAACTATCTATACTGTGTAATGGAACTGGCTGATGGAGGGGACCTATTCCATTTTTATGATGAGAACTTTCTGGAGCAAACCACAATAGCGTTTATAGCGGCAGAACTGGTCTGTGGCTTGCAGTTTATGCATTCCAGAGGAATAATACACAGAGACCTAAAACTGGGTAATGTTTTGCTGACCACAGACGGACATGTAAAGATCACAGACTTTGGCCTTTCCCTCCTGAATACATATGGAAAAACCAATGCCAAAGTACTTGGTGGAACACCTGCCTATATGGCTCCAGAAATTCTAACTCAACAGTCATACACTGCAGCTGTAGACTGGTTCGCATTTGGTGTTATGATATATATACTCACCTTAAGAGAGTTCCCTTTTCTGGGAGAGACTCGTGCAGAGATAACAAAGAAGATCCTTACGCAAGAGCCACCAAATTTGTGGCTTGCTGATGATGTAACAGAGGACTTCATATCTAAACTCCTTTGCAAAAATCAGTCCCGCCGGCTTGGGGTAAAGGGCAATGTGCGAAAACACCGCTTCTTCTCTTCAATTAACTGGAAGAAGATAGAAACTGGAAAAGCACCATCCCCAGTAAAACCAGACAAGTACTCCATGTATAGAGATCAAAAACAACAAATTCCTGCGCCCAACAGTGAAGCATTCAAAGAGCCAATTGCTGATACGGACCAAAGCATTTTTGATAACATCCAATTTGTTTGCCCTAAATGGGGTGGAACATATCATAATGTGCCAATGGAAGTAGATCCAATATCACCAGAGTATTATGACCTACTTGCTGCCTGCCTCGACCTCTACTACTAATACCTGGAGAGGCACAGCTCAACCATCTGCTCCGGGCTACCTCCATGGAGGCGCGCCATCTGCTCCTGCTACATACCACCACCTGCTTGCCGCATCCTCGGCTGAGGATGCACCTTGAGAGCTGGGGATTAGGGCTACTGGCGACACCCCAAGAAAAAAAAAAACGACATTAGGCAGCCACCTCATGGGTGTGTTGGAAGAGCTGCTAAGCTGATAATTACTTATTAAAATGTTGACCGTGACATCCAACTCATTGATAACTTAAGTACTTGAAAACGTAAATCCAGGCAACGCCGGGTACTTCTTCTAGTAATAGATAAACAAACTGGTATCCTGCCCTGCACTGCATCAACACTAACAGAGGCCTTAAACACAAGTAGCGCCAACTGAAAGTAATACCGCTTTCACATCGCCAAAATAACCTGGCTTTGCGATGTGAAAGCAGTATACGTGTCTCACAGAGGTATGGATAGAACTGATAGGAGAAATATAGTACACAATGGGGTAAATGTATTACCCTCCGATACGGGGAAGAAGCAGTATTGGTGCACGTCATGTGCGCTGATGCCGCTTCTACCCCATGTAAGACACTGGCGGTGTGTGCTATACGCCCCTGTCCGTATCAGCAACAGATAGCAAACCGATATGTGCAGGCAATGTATGAACGGTCAGCATCACTGACCGTTCCGACACATGTAGCTGCCAATTTCGACTGCTGCAGGTGGCGACGCCCATAGACCACAGCAGGGACAGAGCTGTGACCGGATCCGAAGTGCACAGGAGATCTCGCGTGAGTAGCGAGTTCCCACTTCTATATTGTTTTTTCACAGGTTTGATTTGTTCCAGTGGTTGAACATATATATCAAATATATAGGCACCTAGGCACATACATGGATAGGATATTAATACATTCACTAATTTTATTAAAGATATCTATTGGTGCCCATAACACATGAACACATTCATGTCTGTCAAAAATACAGATGTGGATAGGACTAAATAATAGGGTAATAAATAGGTGTTGGACAAACAATCACCCAATCATTATAATTCACCTTTGCTACAACAACACACACAGTTATTTATTGGCCCTCATTCCGAGTTGATCGCTCGCTAGCTGCTTTTATCAGCAGTGCAAACGCTAAGCCGCCGCCCTCTGGGAGTGTATCTTAGCTTAGCAGAAGTGCTCGAAAAAAAAGTCATGCCGCTTCTGAGTAGCTCCAAACCTACTCCTACCTTGCGTTCAGTGCAGACAGTTTAGTTCCTCCTTTGACGTCACATACACGCCCTGCGTTCGGCCAGCAACTACCCCGTTTCCCCATGCACGCCTGAGTTTTTACCTGACACGCCTGCGCTTTTTAGCACACTCCCGGAAAATGGTCACTTACCTCCCAGAAACGCCCCTTTCCTGTCAATCACTCAGCGATCAGCCGAGCGACTGAAAAGAGTCACTTGGCCTTGTGTAAAATAGCGTAGTTTTGTGTGAAAGTACTTGGCACATGCGCACTGCGGCCAATACGCATGCGCAGATTTTTTTGTCTAATCGCTGCGCTGTAACCGAAAGCAGCTAGCGATCAACTCGGAATGAAGGCCATAGGGCCTAATTCAGAGTTGATCACAGCAGCAAAGTTGTTAGCCGTTGGGCAAAACCATGTGCACTGCAGGGGGCAGATGTAACATGTGCAGAGAGAGTTAGATTTTAGTGGGGTGTGTTCAAACTGAAATCTAAATTGCAGTGTAGAAATAAAGCAGCCAGTATTTACCCTGCACAGAAATAATATAAACCACCCAAATCTAACTCTCTCTGCACATGTTATATCTGCCCCCCCCACCCGCACTGCACATGGGCCCTCATTCCGAGTTGTTCGCTCGCTCGCATTGCACACGCTAAGCCGCCGCCCTCTGGGAGTGTATCTTAGCTTAGCAGAATAGCGAATGAAAGATTAGCAGAATTGCTACTAAATAATTATTTGCAGTTTCTGAGTAGCTCCAGACCTACTCCTAGATTGCGATCAGCTCAGTCCGTTTAGTTCCTGGTTTGACATCACAAACAGCCCTGTGTTCAGCCAGCCACTCCCCTGTTTCTCCAGCCACTCCCGCGTTTTTCCCTGACACGCCTGTGTTTTTTAGCACACTCCGGGAAAACGCTCAGTTACCACCCAGAAACGCCCCTTTCCTGTCAATCACTCACCGATCAGCAGTGCGACTGAAAAGCGCCGTACGAACATCAGCAAATCTACTAAGTTTTGTGTTAAACAACTTAGCGCATGCGCTCTGCGTACCATGTGTATGCGCATTTAGCAACAAATCACAGCATAGCGAAAATCGTCAACGAGCGAACAACTCGGAATGGCCACCATGGTTTTGCCTAACTGCTAACAAATTTGCTGCTGCGATCAACTCAGAATTACTCCCTTATTCCAATGTAGGAAGAGAATAACAGGAAATAATATGGATACCATATATAAGTAAAACTCTATAACAAGGAGTATCTATAAGATCAGGGAGGAATGTCTACATCCTCCTAATATAGGAAATAAAATAAGAATCCATATGTTTATACATGAGTAATTGATATAAAGGGATGGGCCATAATAATTATATACTTAATACAAGTGAATTATATGCAAGTATAAATATATGGATCATTTGTGGATAAATATAAAGTGTCACACAGCTCTTTGTCAGAATAATGGTGGTCATTCCGAGTTGATCACTAGCTGCATTTGTTCACAGCGCAGTGATCAGGCTAAAAAATGGCAGTTCTGCGCATGCGTATGTGGCGCAATGCGCACGCGTGACGTACGGGCACAACGAATGATGCTGTTTTGCACAGGGTCTATCGATGAATTTCGGTCGCACTGCTGGCTGCAGAGTGATTGACATGAAGTGGGCGTTTCTGGGTGGCAACTGACCATTTTCACGGAGTGTTCTGAAAAATACAGGCGTGCCAGGGAAAACGTAGGCGTGGCTGGGCGAGCACTGGGCGGGTGTGTGACGTCAAATCCGGAACTGAATATTCTGAAGTGATCGCAAGCGCTGAGTAGGTTTTGAGCTACTTTGAAACTACACAAAAAATTTTTGCAGGCGCTCTGCGATAAAAACGTTCGCACTTCTAAGCTAAAATGCACTCCCAGTGGGCGGCGGCATAGCGTTTGCTCGGCTGCTAAAAACTGCTAGCGAGCGATCAACTCGGGATGACCCCCAATATTAGCAGTAGCTTGAATTGATCTCAATTTCCAGCCCATCTGACTACTAAAAGCAGGAGAGATAGGAGAGAAATTGTAATTGGCGGAAGAGAATGTCAATCAAAAGTGATAACGAATGATTGACTGGTGACGGCTCTATAGCTCTCCTGAGCCCGGCATCCGGGTTTCCTATGATGAAGCAGAAATGTGAAACGATGGTTAGGAGGATACACAGCTTATGTGTCCGTGTTTTTATATTGCTATCCATTGTTGCTACGGGCGATAGCCCTAAATGTGTGTACATTGAAAAGTTGTAGTAACCAGATGCCGAGCCAGACTATTAGTGTGTGAGGCGGCACAAGGGCAATAGCCGCTGTAGAAGCGCACACAGTGCCAGGGGCGGCAGTATAATAGCCGTCTCCGGACAGACATGAACGCCAGAGACGGCAAAGTAATAACAGCCGTTGCCGCACACGTGTCTAAGTGATCCTGAACGGGACCTAGGGATCTATTCATGAAGCAATGATAAGTGTGGAGAAGTGAGCATGTGAGAAGTTGCCCATGGCAACCAATCAGCTGCTTCAAACAATTGTATAGTATGCAAATTATAAATGTTACCTTAACACTGATTGGTTGCCATGGGCAACTTCTCCACTGCCTCCACACTTATCACTGCATCATGAATAGCCCCCTAATCAGATTAGTGACAGCGATATTAGGCGCACACTATCAGAGGCGGATTTAGACACTGATTTGGGGCCCCTTAAACAAACTGATTGTACCATGCACATCGTCGTCCATTACTCACATTACAGCGCACAGCGGCAACTATTACTCACATTACAGCGCCCAGCGGCAACTGTTACTCACATTACAGCGCACCGCGGCCTCCGTTACTCACATTACACCGCCCAACGGCATCTGTTACTCACATTACAGTGCACATCGTTGTCCATTACTCACATTACACCGCCCAGCGACATCCGTTACTCACATTACACCGCCCATCGGTATCTGTTACTCACATTATACCGCCCAGCGGCATCTGTTACTCACATTACACATACTAGTATACATGGACTGACAGCGAATCTTGGCAATACTTGACTCTGGTCATGCTCATTAAACTATTGGATGGGGCATTGACATCCTGGATAGGCAAAGAAATGTTGGCTGGCGCATGGGGGTGGGTGATCACTCAGAGCCATTATGTGGCTATTAGCACTGAGCTTGAGGGACTACAGAAGCAGGGATCTGCAAATGATCCCGATGGAGGTAAGCGCTGTAGGACTGTGGAGATAGCGTGTAGTGGTTTGTTTTTGTTTTCTTTAATGATCAGAAGGGAGCAATGAATTCACTGTGTCAAGGGACAATTACTGCAGACAATGCATGGTTAAAGACTGCTTACAAGAGATAGTCCAATGGCTGTGGAAAGGGCACGGCGACTTGGAAAGAACAAAATGATGAAGCTTATAAGGATCGTTCTCAAGAAATTGTTGCTTTCTGATGTAATGACTGCACGCAACCCATGCCATGAAAATGGGTCCCACAACACTATGGAATGACTGGAGGCCTTTAGTGTGGGAAACAAGCGCTCAGGGTTCTAGAGTTCATGAAGCTGGTGCCACACTTTAACTCATACGTTTACATTGCCAGAAAAACTTCATAGCCAGGGTATAACAATCTCAGATTCTTTATGGGCACTGGGTCATTGTCAAAAACACATCACATCTGGCCTAACGTTCTAAATCCTGAATGGATGGGTTGTGAAAGTCAAAGTAGAGGTGGAGAATGCAGAATGGTGAGGGAACAGAACTGAGGTGAGTGGGTTGGAGAAGGCAGAACGATGATGCAGCCGAGGGTAGATGGGATGGAGAAGGCAGAATTGTGAGGGATAGAGTTGAGATGGGTGGGATAGAGAAGGCAGAATGGTGAGAGACAGAGCTAAAATAGATGGGTTGGAGAAGGCAAAATGGTGATAAAGGAGCTGAGGTGAATTGGTTGGAGAAAGCAGAATGGTGATGAAGTAGCTGAAGCTAATTGGTTGGAGAAAGCCAGAATGGTATGGGATGGAGCTGAGGTGGATGGTTTGGAGAAGGCAGAACGATGAGGGATGGACTTGAGGTTTGATGGGTTCGAGAAGGCATAAAAATGAGGGATGGAGCTCAGGTGGATGGGTTGGGGAAAGCAGACCAATGAGGAATGGAACTGAGTTTTGATGGGTTTGAGAAGACAGAATGGTGAGTGACAGCTGAGGTGGATGAGTTGGAGAAGGCAGAACCATGAGGGACAGGGTTGAGGTTTGATGGGTTGGAGAAGGCAGAATGGCAAATGATGGAGCTGAGGTTTGATGGGTTGGAGAAGGCAGAATGGTGAGGGGTGGAGCTGAGGGATGGATTGGAGAACGCAGAATGGTGAGGGATGGATTGGAGAACGCAGAATGGTGAGGGACGGAGCTGAGGGATGGAGAGTGCAGAATGGTGAGGGGCAGAGCTGAGATAGATAGGTTGGAGAAGGCAGAATGTTGAGGAAGGTACTGAGGTGGATAGGTTGGAGAAGGCAGAATGGTGATGGGCGTAGCTGAGGTGGATGGGTTGTGGAAGGCAGAATGGTGAGGAAGGAGCTGAGGGATTGGTTGGAGAAGTCAGAATGGTATAATGTTACACATTCTTCAAAAATGGTGTTAAGCAAAGGAAAATAAGCAGGGGAGGGAGAGGGTACAACACATGTATTAAGGAAATAAAGCATAATATAAAGAGGACTGCAGCCTTGTTTTCTGTAAAAACCCTTACCCACTCCTTCACGTGGCATTGCTAGGGCTTATGTGGATGTCAGGGTCATTTGTGAAGGAATCTGCAACAGAAACACACACACAGAAATTATACACACACATACATATACACAAATAGAACATATACACACATAGAACACGTACATATACACACACAAATACCCACATATAGAACACATACACACACATAGAACACAAACTGTGCGCACACTTTCACTGGAGCCTGCCCTGAGGAAAGGGGTGAGGATGCCGCAGGACATATTTCTGGGAGCCAGGGGCACATTCCACTATTTGGCCCTTCCCCCACAGCAAAATGACGTGATTTGCAAGTTAGCAGGGACTGGCCGGAGCCAATATGACGTGATTCTATAAGAATGATCTCATATTAGCTCCGCCCCATCTGCATCGACCTGCAAAATGCTATTGGAAAACAAAAAATTTAGTCCATCAGGGTCGGTTTCTGGGTGCTCAGAACACCCCCACTCCCCTCCCCCACGAGTGCTATATATATATATATATATATACAGTATATAATAAGAATTTACTTACCGATAATTCTATTTCTCGGAGTCCGTAGTGGATGCTGGGGTTCCTGAAAGGACCATGGGGAATAGCGGCTCCGCAGGAGACAGGGCACAAAAAGTAAAGCTTTAGGATCAGGTGGTGTGCACTGGCTCCTCCCCCTATGACCCTCCTCCAAGCCTCAGTTAGGATACTGTGCCCGGACGAGCGTACACAATAAGGAAGGATTTTGAATCCCGGGTAAGACTCATACCAGCCACACTAATCACACTGTACAACCTGTGATCTGAACCCAGTTAACAGTATGATAACAGCGGAGCCTCTGAAAAGATGGCTCACAACAATAATAACCCGATTTTTGTAACTATGTACAAGTAATGCAGATAATCCGCACTTGGGATGGGCGCCCAGCATCCACTACGGACTCCGAGAAATAGAATTATCGGTAAGTAAATTCTTATTTTCTCTATCGTCCTAGTGGATGCTGGGGTTCCTGAAAGGACCATGGGGATTATACCAAAGCTCCCAAACGGGCGGGAGAGTGCGGATGACTCTGCAGCACCGAATGAGAGAACTCCAGGTCCTCCTTAGCCAGGGTATCAAATTTGTAGGATTTTACAAACGTGTTTGCCCCTGACTAAATAGCCGCTCGGCAAAGTTGTAAAGCCGAGACCCCTCGGGCAGCCGCCCAAGATGAGCCCACCTTCCTTGTGGAATGGGCATTTACATATTTTGGCTGTGGCAGGCCTGCCACAGAATGTGCAAGCTGAATTGTATTACACATCCAACTAGCAATAGTCTGCTTAGAAGCAAGAGCACCCAGTTTGTTGGGTGCATACAGGATAACAGCAAGTCAGTTTTCCTGACTCCAGCCGTCCTGGAACCTATACTTTCAGGGCCCTGACAACATCCAGCAACTTGGAGTCCTCCAAGTCCCTAGTAGGCGCAAGGCACCACAATAAGCTGGTTCAGGTGAAACACTGACACCACCTTAGGGAGAGAACTGGGGACGAGTCCGCAGCTCTGCCCTGTCCGAATGGACAAATAGATATGGGCTTTTTTGAGAAAAAACCCACCAATTTGACACTCGCCTGGCCCAGGCCAGAGCCAAGAGCATGGTCACTTTTCATGTGAGATGCTTCAAATCCACAGATTTGACTGGTTTTAAACCAATGTGATTTGAGGAATCCCAGAACTACGTTGAGATCCCACAGTGCCACTGGAGGCACAAAAGGGGGTTGTATATGCAATACTCCCTTGACAAACTTCTGGACTTCAGGAACTGAAGCCAATTATTTCTGGAAGAAAATCGACAGGGCCGAAATTTGAACCTTAATGGGCCCCAATTTGAGGCCCATAGACACTCCTGTTTGCAGGAAATGTAGGAATCGACCGAGTTGAAATTTCTTCGTGGGGCCTTCCTGGCCTCACACCACGCAACATATTTTCGCCACATGTGGTGATAATGTTGTGCGGTCACCTCCTTCCTGGCTTTGACCAGGGTAGGAATGACCTCTTCCGGAATGCCTTTTTCCCTTAGGATCCGGCGTTCCACCGCCATGCCGTCAAACGCAGCTGCGGTAAGTCTTGGAACAGACATGGTACTTGCTGAAGCAAGTCCCTTCTTAGCGGCAGAGGCCATAAGTCCTCTGTGAGCATCTCTTGAAGTTCCGGGTACCAAGTCCTTCTTGGCCAATCCGGAGCCATGAGTATAGTTCTTACTCCTCTACGTCTTATAATTCTCAGTACCTTAGGTATGAGAAGCAGAGGAGGGAACACATACACCGACTGGTACACCCACGGTGTTACCAGAACGTCCACAGCTATTGCCTGAGGGTCTCTTGACCTGGCGCAATACCTGTCCCGTTTTTTGTTCAGACGGGACGCCATCATGTCCACCTTTGGTATTTCCCAACGGTTCACAATCATGTGGAAAAACTTCCCGATGAAGTTTCCACTCTCCCGGGTGGAGGTCGTGCCTGCTGAGGAAGTCTGCTTCCCAGTTTCCACTCCCGGAATGAAACACTGCTGACAGTGCTATCACATGATTTTCCGCCCAGCGAAAAGTCCTCGCAGTTTTTGCCATTGCCCTCCTGCTTCTTGTGCCGCCCTGTCTGTTTACGTGGGCGACTGCCGTGATGTTTTTCCCACTGGATCAATACCGGCTGACCTTGAAGCAGAGGTCTTGCTAAGCTTAGAGCATTATAAATTTACCCTTAGCTCCAGTATATTTATGTGGAGAAAAGTCTCCAGACTTGATCACACTCCCTGGAAATTTTTTCCTTGTGTGACTGCTCCCCAGCCTCTCGGGCTGGCCTCCGTGGTCACCAGCATCCAATCCTGAATGCCGAATCTGCGGCCCTCTAGAAGATGAGCACTCTGTAACCACCACAGGAGAGACACCCTTGTCCTTGGATATAGGGTTATCCGCTGATGCATCTGAAGATGCGATCCAGACCATTTGTCCAGCAGATCCCACTGAAAAGTTCTTGCGTGAAATCTGCCGAATGGAATTGCTTCGTAGGAAGCCACCATTTTTACCAGGACCCTTGTGCAATGATGCACTGACACTTTTCCTGGTTTTAGGAGGTTCTTGACTAGCTCGGATAACTCCCTGGCTTTCTCTTCCGGGAGAAACACCTTTTTCTGGACTGTGTCCAGAATCATCCCTAGGCACAGCAGACGTGTCGTCAGGATCAGCTGCGATTTTGGAATATTTAGAATCCATCCGTGCTGTTGTAGCAGTATCCGAGATAGTGCTACTCCGACCTCTAACTGTTCCCTGGACTTTGCCCTTATCAGGAGATCGTCCAAGTAAGGGGTAATTAAGACGCCTTTTCTTCGAAGAAGAATCATCATTTCGGCCATTACCTTGGTAAAGACCCGGGGTGCCGTGGACAATCCAAACGGCAGCGTCTGAAACTGACAGTGACAGTTCTATACCACGAACCTGAGGTACCCTTAGTGATTCGTTATCACTGCTCTGAGTGACTCCATCTTGATTTGAACCTTTGTAAGTGTTCAAATTTTTTTAGATTTAGAATAGGTCTCACCTAGCCTTCTGGCTTCAGTACCACAATATAGTGTGGAATAATACCCCTTTCCTTGTTGTAGGAGGGGTAATTTGATTATCACCTGCTGGGAATACAGCTTGTGAATTTTTTCCCATACTGCCTCCTTGTCGGAGGGATACCTTGGTAAAGCAGACTTCAGGAGCCTGCGAGGGGGAAACGTTTCGACATTCCAATCTGTACCCCTGGGATACTACTTGTAGGATCCAGGGGTCCTGTACGGTCCCAGCGTCATGCTGAGAGCTTGGCAGAAGCGGTGGAAGGCTTCTGTTCCTGGGAATGGGCTGCCTGCTGCAGTCTTCTTCCCTTTCCTCTATCCCTGGGCAAATATGACTCTTATAGGGACGAAAGGACTGAGGCTGAAAAGACGGTGTCTTTTTCTGCAGAGATGTGACTTAGGGTAAAAACAGTGGATTTTCCAGCAGTTGCCGTGGCCACCAGGTCCGATGGACCGACCCCAAATAACTCCTCTTCCTTTATACGGCAATACACCTTTGTGCCGTTTGGAATCTGCATCACCTGACCACTGTCGTGTCCATAAACATCTTCTGGCAGATATGGACATCGCACTTACTCTTGATGCCAGAGTGCAAATATCCCTCTGTGCATCTCGCATATATAGAAATGCATCCTTTAAATGCTCTATAGTCAATAAAATACTGTCCCTGTCAAGGGTATCAATATTTTTAGTCAGGGAATCCGACCAAGCCACCCCAGCTCTGCACATCCAGGCTGAGGCGATCGCTGGTCGCAGTATAACACCAGTATGTGTGTATATACTTTTATATGATATTTTCCAGCCTCTTGGCAGCTGGCTCCTTGAGGACGGCCCTATCTATAGACGGTACCGCCACTTGTTTTGATAAGCGTGTGAGCGCCTTATCCACCCTAAGGGGTGTTTCCCAACGCGCCCTAACTTCTGGCGGGAAAGGGTATACCGCCAATAATTTTCTATCGGGGGGAACCCACGCATCATCACACACTTCATTTAATTTATCTGATTCAGGAAAAACTACAGGTAGTTTTTTCACATCCCACATAATACCCTCTTTTGTGGTACTTGTAGTATCAGAAATATGTAACACCTCCTTCATTGCCCTTAACGTGTGGCCCTAATAAGGAATACGTTTGTTTATTCACCGTCGACACTGGATTCAGTGTCCGTGTCTGTGTCGACCGACTAAGGTAAACGGGCGTTTTAAAACCCCTGACGGTGTTTTTGAGACGTCTGGACCGGTACTAATTGTTTGTCGGCCGTCTCATGTCGTCAACCGACCTTGCAGCGTGTTGACATTATCACGTAATTCCCTAAATAAGCCATCCATTCCGGTGTCGACTCCCTAGAGAGTGACATCACCATTACAGGCAATTGCTCCGCCTCCTCACCAACATCGTCCTCATACATGTCGACACACACGTACCGACACACAGCACACACACAGGGAATGCTCTGATAGAGGACAGGACCCACTAGCCCTTTGGAGAGACAGAGGGAGAGTTTGCCAGCACACACCAAAAAACGCTATAATTATATAGGGACAACCTTATATAAGTGTTTTCCCTTATAGCATCTTTTTATATATTTCTAACGCCAAATTAGTGCCCCCCCTCTCTGTTTTAACCCTGTTTCTGTAGTGCAGTGCAGGGGAGAGCCTGGGAGCCTTCCCTCCAGCCTTTCTGTGAGGGAAAATGGCGCTGTGTGCTGAGGAGATAGGCCCCGCCCCTTTTTCGGCGGGCTCGTCTCCCGCTCTTCAACGGATTCTGGCAGGGGTTAAATATCTCCATATAGCCCCCGGAGGCTATATGTGAGGTATTTTTTGCCAAAAAATAGGTTTACATTGCCTCCCAGGGCGCCCCCCTCCCAGCGCCCTGCACCCTCAGTGACTGCCGTGTGAAGTGTGCTGAGAGCAATGGCGCACAGCTGCAGTGCTGTGCGCTACCTTAAGAAGACTGAGGAGTCTTCTGCCGCCGATTCTGGACCTTCTTCTCTTTTCAGCATCTGCAAGGGGGCCGGCGGCGAGGCTCCGGTGACCATCCAGGCTGTACCTGTGATCGTCCCTCTGGAGCTAATGTCCAGTAGCCAAAGAAGCCAATCCATCCTGCACGCAGGTGAGTTCACTTCTTCTCCCCTAAGTCCCTCGTTGCAGTGATCCTGTTGCCAGCAGGACTCACTGTAAAATAAAAAACCTAAGCTAAACTTTTCTAAGCAGCTCTTTAGGAGAGCCACCTAGATTGCACCCTTCTCGGCCGGGCACAAAAATCTAACTGAGGCTTGGAGGAGGGTCATAGGGGGAGGAGCCAGTGCACACCACCTGATCCTAAAGCTTTACTTTTTGTGCCCTGTCTCCTGCGGAGCCGCTATTCCCCATGGTCCTTTCAGGAACCCCAGCATCCACTAGGACGATAGAGAAATATATATATATATATATATATATATACAGTGTATATATGTATGTATGTATATATATATATATATATATATATATATGTGTGTAGAGGGGAAATGACACAGCGCCACTTGCGAGGTGGGTTCTCAGTACAAAATGAGATGGTAAAATTGCTAAAAAACACACACAACCTTGTTAAAAGGTGTCTGC
Source organism: Pseudophryne corroboree (assembly GCF_028390025.1). Lineage (NCBI taxonomy): Eukaryota > Metazoa > Chordata > Amphibia > Anura > Myobatrachidae > Pseudophryne > Pseudophryne corroboree. Next base: position 452,585,534 of record NC_086451.1, read on the forward strand.
CAACCCTTAAGAGCGCAATGCTGGTACAGTACTGCTGAGAAAATCTGAAAGTGGGGGAATAAGGGTACCGGCGACTGGTGTTGTTTAAATGCAATAGTTAAAAGATAGATTTAAAAGCCAAAAAACTATATAATAATACAAACAAGCTTTAATAACACATAAAAGCGGATCAAAACATAAATACTGATAAAATCTTATGAACATAAAAGGTCTTAGTAAAAAGTAAGGACTTCTAACTTAGCTTTTAAAATAGGCAGGGGAGTCACCACAGGGAGTCCAACGTGTTTCGTCACAGCTGACTTCTTCAAAGACCCTTTGAAGAAGTCAGCTGTGACGAAACGAGCTGTCTGAAGGATATTGCTGCTGTGGTACTCTGGTGTACAGAAGGGGCTGCTGGTCACAACTGGAGGAAAGGAAGTTCGGAGGTTTCATTTATTTCCTCATTTAGCGCCACCTTCTGAATAGATACTGAACTAAATTAATCTTTCTCTCTCTCTCTCTCTATATATATATATATACACTAAAGATGAGCGGGTTCGGATTTACTTGGTTCTTAACGCCAGAATTATCGCAAGTTCTTTTTTTCTGGATTTTTCTTATTGGCTAACCAAAACACGTGACGTCCGTGAGCCAATAAGGAGGTTTGAGTAAATCCGAGTAAAACCGAACCCGCTCATCTCTAATATATATATATATATATATATATATCTTACTCACTGACTGACTGGTCACTAACTGTCTTACCTCCTGATATGTTAGGAAGATGAAATGTAACATAGGTAATCTTCAGGTGGGATATAGGAATACTATGTAATTAGAATTTCAATAAACATCTCCCAAGGGGATGAAAAGGTTTATTTCATAATGACGTCATTACCAATGCGTGACTTGCGTTGCATGAACAATAACGCCCAAATGGACAATTGGATCAAAGTTTGGAATACACCTCCAGTGTGTAGAATTTACTAAACTACACAAATGGTTCTGTCCTGGTGTAATAACTAGGTAAGTATTCAGGTAAGTGCTTATGACATCTCTTTTCCCTTAGGACTCGCCGGTTCTTGATTCTTAACTGAGAGGTGAGTACAGGAGCTTCCACATAATGAACTACTTATATAGCTCTAAATACCAGTTTATTTAGCATACAGATTGCAATAGTGACCTATGTGAAAGTTGAATAAACACTAACTTGTAAAAGAACAGTTACACTACCATACATCAATTTTTAAATTGTAACAATGTATTTCACACTAAGGTCATTTACTAAACTGCTTCCAGATTCTCAATGAGCGAATACCTGAATTTAAGCATATACAGTAGGCTATATGTGACCATAAATGCAATCTTACGTAACCCCCTTGAGGGTATATGAAACAGTATTACTTTATGCATATACTTTAACTTTACATCGATACGATTCTATTAGTGTCTACGATTACCCCAAGACTGTCCCCACAATACAGTTCGGTTGGGTACTACTTTGCCAGTGTCATTTAGAATACCCGTGTGATAAATGAAGAAACTGTTGGGGCTTTTCCAAATAAATCCAGTTTAAGTTATTGCTTATTAACACTTTAGTTCCTTCCTTTTAAGTCACTGTAATATACAATAGGATAATTTCTTATTCCGGACAGACTAGGATAGGATTAACAAATGTAGATAATGGTACGCTGGGGCTGTGGCTATCCAAGATGCTTCCACGGGACAAAGTTAGTCTGTATTGCTAATGCTGACTTTAACTGAGATGGGTAGTCTTAATGTCAGACTCTCTTCTCCCTTTCTCTTGCCTACTGTTGGTACCAAATTAATTATCCAAGAGATTATGGCACAGTACACTGATTTATCAAATCACTGCTGTTATAGCTGAATTATCACAGGCAAATGGTTCCTGACAGAAATGCAGAACGCTGTAGACTGAAAGTATGTCATAGGCTCACTATGAAGTCTGTCTGCTGCAGCATTTCCTGCGCTGTTATATGAGATGGGTTTGCTATGGAATTTTATACACTGCAGTGTTAACTTTAGCTGATTTACAGTCAATATAATAAGTGCACTTATTTATACTCTGGTGTTTGAAGGTGACTTGCTGGGAAAATAGTGTTGTTACACTGCGGTATAGCGTTAACGCTGCTTTCAATTAGTGATGAGCGGGTTCCGTTTTACTCGGTTTTACTTGGTTCTCAAAACAGAACCTTATGGGCTATCCAAAACACGTGACATCCGTGAGCCAATAAGATGTCGTTTTGAGAACCGAGTAAAACCGAGTAAAACCGAACCCGCTCATTACTACTTTCAATATTCCTCTCCAGTTGTCTGGGCAGCAACTGGCCTCCTGCAGCCTTATATGGCGAGTGGCTCCGCCTCACAATCTGCCTCTCTCAGTCTCTCAGCCTGCAGCTATCAAACTGGAGCAGGCCATTCCTCCGTACTGGACCTCGGTCGATGGGCTCTACATCTACTTGCCCTCTGGGGCGGATCAGTGACCCCTTACGCCCGACGTCACCAGGACTCCTGAGAGGGTCACAGCTCTAACTCTGCTCTCACTCACTTGTGCTGCCAGCTGTCCCCTCACAGCACAGTCAGTGTCCCACAGCGTTTACCTCAGGGCTCCTCTGCCCAACTGCCGCTCACTTTTCAACTGTCACTTGCTGTACCACCTGACACTGGTCATGTGATATACATCTGACCCTCTGAGCAGCTGTAGAGGCTGCTGGGAAATGCTATCAGTCTCCACAATGACATACTGTATATAATTTATGTACTGTAGCGTGAGGAACAATGTCAGAAAGGATAACTCACACAGTGGGGTATTACACTGGTTTCACTGTATCTGCTACGGATGCTCCTCGGATAACGCCAAGAAACATGGATTAATATTAATTTACATTAAGACGTCTTACATTTACATCTCTATAGATTTACCAAAGTTTTAACAATCATTTTTATATGTACAACCGTGAAAATCAGAAACTTCCATGTGAAGAACAGGTAGAACAGCTAGTAGGAATAATAAGCTAAAAAAACGGGTTTTATTGAAAGATGTAAAATAAATCAAATCAGTGCCTAATAACTTTATTAATGCTAGAACGTATTAAAACATGGTTGATCAAAGTCTCTAATACATGATTCAATCATTTTTTTAATAACATTTATAGAAAAAAAACATGGTTTAAACAAAAATAATTTGTACAGGATGAAACATTCATATACATCAACAGCCATGATGTAGGTGACCTATAGGACTAAGCTCAGCTGCACTATTGTGACATCACAGACACTGATGACATCACAGACTCTGCTGACATCCTGCAGCTACTTATACAGCTGCTGATGCCCCTGAACTTCACTCAGTAGACACATCTTGTGACTGCTGGTTTGTTTTTTTCTCTCAGTCCTATTCTTGTCTTTGGACATAACATGGGAACTACTAGGAGAAAGAAAGCTAAAGAAAAAAGACGTAGATATAAATGCAAGCAGGTAAAGCAGAGCAGGAAATCGAGCAAAAGAGCAAAAAAGCAGGCTGCCAAGAGAAAGGCAAGAAAAAATGCATTGGTTGCACGTATACAGAAAGGCTGGGACCGTTTTTCAGGATATCTGAAACAGAAGAAAGATCAGTTCCTACATTTATGTAGCAGATTTCCCAGATTTTGGCACAGGAGAAACATGGAGATTGCTCAAGATCCAGGGGAAGCCCAACCAGACATCCGACCTGGTAAGCAAATTGCACAAGCGAGCACTATGCCCACAAGCAACAACATCTCAGCCACTGCCCCCTTAACAGTTGAAACATTTACTTTCCACTCACTACTTGGAAAGGGAGGTTTTGGCAAAGTGATGCTCGCGACAGATGCTATTCGTAAGGAAAGAGTGGCAGTTAAGATCGTAAAGAAGAGAGCATTACTACAAGCCATAAAGAAAAGGCCATTAATAAAACATGAGGACGTTTTGGTTGAAAGTCGAGTCCTTCAGTTGGCAAATGAAAGCTGTTTCCTAATCCATGGAAATGCGGCCTTCCACACAGAGAACTATCTATACTGTGTAATGGAACTGGCTGATGGAGGGGACCTATTCCATTTTTATGATGAGAACTTTCTGGAGCAAACCACAATAGCGTTTATAGCGGCAGAACTGGTCTGTGGCTTGCAGTTTATGCATTCCAGAGGAATAATACACAGAGACCTAAAACTGGGTAATGTTTTGCTGACCACAGACGGACATGTAAAGATCACAGACTTTGGCCTTTCCCTCCTGAATACATATGGAAAAACCAATGCCAAAGTACTTGGTGGAACACCTGCCTATATGGCTCCAGAAATTCTAACTCAACAGTCATACACTGCAGCTGTAGACTGGTTCGCATTTGGTGTTATGATATATATACTCACCTTAAGAGAGTTCCCTTTTCTGGGAGAGACTCGTGCAGAGATAACAAAGAAGATCCTTACGCAAGAGCCACCAAATTTGTGGCTTGCTGATGATGTAACAGAGGACTTCATATCTAAACTCCTTTGCAAAAATCAGTCCCGCCGGCTTGGGGTAAAGGGCAATGTGCGAAAACACCGCTTCTTCTCTTCAATTAACTGGAAGAAGATAGAAACTGGAAAAGCACCATCCCCAGTAAAACCAGACAAGTACTCCATGTATAGAGATCAAAAACAACAAATTCATGCGCCCAACAGTGAAGCATTCAAAGAGCCAATTGCTGATACGGACCAAAGCATTTTTGATAACATCCAATTTGTTTGCCCTAAATGGGGTGGAACATATCATAATGTGCCAATGGAAGTAGATCCAATATCACCAGAGTATTATGACCTACTTGCTGCCTGCCTCGACCTCTACTACTAATACCTGGAGAGGCACAGCTCAACCATCTGCTCCGGGCTACCTCCATGGAGGCGCGCCATCTGCTCCTGCTACCTACCACCACCTGCTTGCCGCATCCTCGGCTGAGGATGCACCTTGAGAGCTGGGGATTAGGGCTACTGGCGACACCCCAAGAAAAAAAAAAACGACATTAGGCAGCCACCTCATGGGTGTGTTGGAAGAGCTGCTAAGCTGATAATTACTTATTAAAATGTTGACCGTGACATCCAACTCATTGATAACTTAAGTACTTGAAAACGTAAACCCAGGCAACGCCGGGTACTTCATCTAGTAATAGATAAACAAACTGGTATCCTGCCCTGCACTGCATCAACACTAACAGAGGCCTTAAACACAAGTAGCGCCAACTGAAAGTAATACCGCTTTCACATCGCCAAAATAACCTGGCTTTGCGATGTGAAAGCAGTATACGTGTCTCACAGAGGTATGGATAGAACTGATAGGAGAAATATAGCACACAATGGGGTAAATGTATTACCCTCCGATACGGGGAAGAAGCAGTATTGGTGCACGTTATGTGCGCTGATGCCGCTTCTACCCCATGTAAGACACTGGCGGTGTGTGCTATACGCCCCTGTCCGTATCGGCAACAGATAGCAAACCGATATGTGCAGGCAATGTATGAACGGTCAGCATCACTGACCGTTCCGACACATGCAGCTGCCAATTTCGACTGCTGCAGGTGGCGACGCCCATAGACCACAGCAGGGACAGAGCTGTGACCGGATCCGAAGTGCACAGGAGATCTCGCGTGAGTAGCGAGTTCCCACTTCTATATTGTTTTTTCACAGGTTTGATTTGTTCCAGTGGTTGAACATAATTATCAAATATATAGGCACCTAGGCACATAAATGGATAGGATATTAATACATTCACTAATTTTATTAAAGATATCTATTGGTGCCCATAACACATGAACACATTCATGTCTGTCAAAAATACAGATGTGGATAGGACTAAATAATAGGGTAATAAATAGGTGTTGGACAAACAATCACCCAATCATTATAATTCACCTTTGCTACAACAACACACACAGTTACTTACTTGTAGGGCCTAATTCACAGATGATCGCAGCAGCAAAGTTGTTAGCAGTTGGGCAAAACCATGTGCACTGCAGGGGGGGGGGGGGCAGATGTAACATGTGCATAGAGAGTTAGATTTGGGTGGGGTGTGTTCAAACTGAAATCTAAATTGCAGTGTAGAAATAAAGCAGCCAGTATTTACCCTGCACAGAAATAATATAACCCACCCAAATCTAACTCTCTCTGCACATGTTATATCTGCCCCCCCGGCACTGCACATGGTTTTGCCCAACTGCTATCAAATTTGCTGCTGCGATAAACTCAGAATTACCCCCTTATCCCAATGTGGGAAGAGAATAACAGGAAATAATATGGATACCATATATAAGTAAAACTCTATAACAACGAGTATCTATAAGATCAGGGAGGAATGTCTACATCCTCCTAATATAGGAAATGAAGTAAGGATCCATATGTTTATACATGAGTAATTGATATAAAGGGATGGGCTATAATAATCATATACTTAATACAAGTGAATTAAATTAAATAAATAATAATCAACCTCGCCCCATGCAAGTATAAATATATGGATCATTTGCGGATAAATATAAAGTGCCACACAGTTCTTTGTTAGAATAATGGTGGTCATTCCGAGTTGATCGCTAGCTGCATTTGTTCACAGCGCAGTGATCAGGCTAAAAAATGGCAGTTCTGCGCATGCGTACGTGGCGCAATGCGCACGCGTGACGTACGGGCACAACGAATGATGCTGTTTTGCACAGGGTCTATCGATGAATTTCGGTCGCACTGCTGGCCGCAGAGTGATTGACATGAAGTGGGCGTTTCTGGGTGGCAACTGACCATTTTCACGGAGTGTTCTGAAAAATGCAGGCGTGCCAGGGAAAACGTAGGCGTGGCTGGGCGAGCACTGGGCGGGTGTGTGACATCAAATCCGGAACTGAATAGTCTGAAGTGATCGCAAGCGCTGAGTAGGTTTTGAGCTACTCTGAAACGACACAATTTTGTTTTGCAGGCGCTCTGCGATAAAAACGTTCGCACTTCTTCTAAGCTAAAATACACTCCAGTGGGCGGCGGCATAGCGTTTGCACGGCTGCTAAAAACTGCTAGCGAGCGATCAACTCGTAATGACCCCCAATATTAGCAGTAGCTTGAATTGATCTCAATTTCCAGCCCATCTGACTACTAAAAGCAGAAGAGATAGGAGAGAAATTGTAATTGGCGGAAGAGAATGTCAATCAAAAGTGATAACGAATGATTGACTGGTGACGGCTCTATAGCTCCCCTGAGCCCGACATCCGGGTTTCCTATGATGAAGCAGAAATGTGAAACGATGGTTAGGAGGACACATAGCTTATGTGTTCCTGTTTTTATATTGGTATCCATTGTTGCTACGGACGATAGCCCTAAATGTGTGTACATTGAAAAGTTGTAGTAACCAGATGCCGAGCCAGACTATTAGTGTGTGAGGCGGCACAAGGGCAATAGCCGCTGTAGAAGCGCACACAGTGCCAGGGGCGGCAATATAATAGCCGTCTCCGGACAGACATGAACGCCAGAGACGGCAAAGTAATAACAGCCATTGCCGCACACGTGTTTAAGTGATCCTGAACGGGACCTAGGTATCTATTCATGAAGCAGTGATAAGTATGGATAAGTGAGCATGTGAGAAGTTGCCAATGGCAACCAATCAGCTGCTTCGTACAATTGTATAGTATGCAAATGATAAAAGTTACTTTAACACTGATTGGTTGCCATGGGCAACTCCTCCACTGGCTCACTTCTCCACACTTATCACTGCTAAATGAATAGCCCCCTAATCAGATTAGTGACAGCGATTATAGGCGCACATTATCAGAGGCGGATTTAGACCTCATGGGGCCCTGAGCAAGACACTGATTTGGGGCCCCCTTCCACAAACTGATTGTACCATGCACATCGTCGTCCATTACTCACACTACAGTGCCCAGCGGCATCCGTTACTCACATTACAACGCCCAGCGGCATCCGTTACTCACATTACACCGCCCAGCGGCATCCGTTACTCACATTACAGCGCCCAGCGGCATCCGTTACTCACATTACACCGCCCAGCGGCATCCGTTACTCACATTACACCGCCCAGCGGCATCCGTTACTCACATTACAGCGCACAGTGACGTCCATTACTCACATTACAGCGCAGGGCGACATCCATTACTCACATTACACCGCCCAGCGGCATTCGTTACTCACATTACAATGCCCATCGGTGTCAGTTACTCACATTACACCGCCCAGCGGCATCCGTTACTCACATTACAGCGCACAGTGGCATCCGTTACTCACATTACAGCGCACAGCGGCATCCGTTACTCACATTGCAATGCCCAGCGGCATCCGTTGCAGGGGTGTGGTATTGAAAGTCGACAGTAACTAGGTCGACAATGTCTAGGTCGACCACTATTGGTCGACAGTAACTAGGTCGACAAGGTGTCTAGGTCGACAGGGTCTTTAGGTCGACATGTTCTAGGTCGACAGGTCAAAAGGTCGACATGAGTTTTTAATGTTATTTTGGTGTAGTTTTCTTCGTAGAGTGACCGGGAACCCCAATTAGTGCGCCGCGTCCCCTCGCATGGCTCGCTTCGCTCGCCATGCTTCGGGCATGGTGCCTTTGCTCCGCTACCGCTGCGCTCGGCACAGATTACCGTTCCAATCGTAGTCCACGTGGATCGTTAAGTATGAAAAGGTTCAAAAAGAGAAAAAAATTGTGAAAAACTCATGTCGACATTTTGTCCTGTCGACCTAGAACATGTCGACCTAAAGACCCTGTCGACCTAGACACCCTGTCGACCTAGTTACTGTTGACCAATAGTGGTAGACCTAGACATTGTCGACCTACTTACTGTCGACTTTCAGTCCGGATCCCCCGTTACTCATATTACAGCGCACAGTGAAATCCGTTACTCACATTACAACGCCCAGTGGCATCCGTTACTCACATTACAGCGCACAGCGGCATCCGTTACTCACATTACACCGCCCAGCGACATCCGTTACTCACATTACAGCGCCCAGCGGCATCCGTTACTCACATTACACTGCCCAGCAGCATCCGTTACTCACATTACACCGCCCAGCAGTATCCATTACTCACATTACAGCGCCCAGCGACATCCGTTACTCACATTACAGCGCCCAGCGGCATCTGTTACTCACATTACATGCCCATCGGTGTCTGTTACTCACAATACACCGCCCATCGGTATCTGTTACTCACATTACAGCGCACAACGGCATCCGTTACTCACATTACAATACCCATCAGTGTCAATTACTCACATTGCAATGCCCAGCAGCATCCGTTACTCACATTACATCGCCCAGCAACATCCGTTACTCACATTACACTGCCCAGCGGCATCTGTTACTCACATTACACTGCCCAGCGGCATCCGTTACTCACATTACACCGCCCTGCGGCATCTGTTACTCGCATTACACCGCCTAGCGGCATCCGTTACTCACATTACACTGCCCAGCGGCATCTGCTACTCACATTACACCGCCCAGCGGCATCCGTTACTCACATTACAATGCCCATCGGTGTCTGTTACTCACATTACACCGCCCAGAGGCATCCGTTACTCACATTACAATGCCTATCGGTGTCTGTTACTCACATTACACCGCCCAGCAGCATCTATTACTCACATTACACCGCCCAGCGGCATCTGTTACTCACATTACACTATCCAGCGGCATCTGTTACTCACATTACACCACCCAGCGGCATCCGTTACTCACATTACAATGCCCTTCCGTGTCTGTTACTCACATTACACCGCCCAGCGGCATCTGCTACTCACATTACTCCGCCCAGCGGCATCCGTTACTCACATTACAATTCCCATCGGTGTCTGTTACTCACATTACAATGCCCATCAGTGTCTGTTACTCACATTACACCGCCCAGCGGCATCCGTTACTCACATTACAATGCCCATCGGTGTCTGTTACTCACACTACAATGCCCATCATTGTCTATTACTCACATTACACCGCCCAGCGGCATCTGTTACTCACATTACAATGCCCATCGGTGTCTGTTACTCACATTACAATGCACATCCGTGTCTGTTACTCACATTACAATGCCCGTCGGTGTCTTTTACTCACATTACACCGCCCAGCGGCATCTGTTACTCACATTACAATGCCCATCAGTGTCTGTTACTCACATTACAATGCACATCCGTGTCTGTTACTCACATTACAATGCCCATCGGTGTCTGTTACTCACATTACAATGCCCATCGGTGTCTGTTACTCACATTACACCACCCAGCAGCATCTGTTACTCACATTACACCGCCCAGAGGCATATGTTACTCACATTACACCGCCCAGCGGCATTCGTTACTCACATTACGTTCCCATCGGTGTGTTACTCACATTACACCGCCCAGCGGCATCTTTTACTCACATTACTCCGCCCAGCGGCATACGTTACTCACATTACAATGCCCATCGGTATCTGTTACTCACATTACACCACCTAGCGGCATCCGTTACTCACATTACAAAACCCATCGGTGTCTGTTACTCACAGTACACCGCCCAGCAGCATCTGTTTCTCACATTACACTGCCCAGCGGCATCTGTTACTCACATTACTCCGCCCAGCAGCATCCGCTACTCACATTACAATGCCCATGTGTGCCTGTTACTCACATTATACCACCCAGCGGCATCCGTTACTCACATTACAATGCCCATCGGTGTGTGTTACTCACATTACACCGCCCAGCGGCATCTGTTACTCACATTACACCGCCCAGCAGCATCCGTTACTCACATTATAGCGCATAGCAGCATTCGTTACTCACATTACACTGCCCAGCAGCATACGTTACTCACATTACCGTGCACAGCGACGTCCGTTACTCACATTATACCATCCAGCAGCATCCGTTACTCACATTACACTGCCCAGCAGCATCCATTACTCACATTACACCGCCCAGCATTGTCCATTACTCACATTACACAGCACAGCGATGTCCACTACTCACATTACACCGCACAGCGATTTCCATTACTCACATTACACCACCCAGCAGCATCCGTTACTCACATTACAAAGCCCATCGGTGTCTATTACTCACAGTACACCGCCCAGCAGCATCTGTTACTCACATTACACTGCCCAGCTGCATCTGTTACTCACATTACACCGCCCAACGGCATCCGTTACTCACATTACACCGCCCAGCGGCATTCGTTACTCACATTACGTTCCCATCGGTGTCTGTTACTCACATTACACCGCCCAGCGGCATCTTTTACTCACATTACTCCGCCCAGCGGCATACGTTACTCACATTACAATGCCCATCGGTATCTGTTACTCACATTACACCACCTAGCGGCATCCGTTACTCACATTACAAAACCCATCGGTGTCTGTTACTCACAGTACACCGCCCAGCAGCATCTGTTACTCACATTACAATGCCCATCGGTGTCTGTTACTCACACTACAATGCCCATCATTGTCTATTACTCACATTACACCGCCCAGCGGCATCTGTTACTCACATTACAATGCCCATCGGTGTCTGTTACTCACATTACAATGCACATCCGTGTCTGTTACTCACATTACAATGCCCATCGGTGTCTGTTACTCACATTACACCACCCAGCAGCATCTGTTACTCACATTACACCGCCCAGAGGCATATGTTACTCACATTACACCGCCCAGCGGCATTCGTTACTCACATTACGTTCCCATCGGTGTCTGTTACTCACATTACACCGCCCAGCGGCATCTTTTACTCACATTACTCCGCCCAGCGGCATACGTTACTCACATTACAATGCCCATCGGTATCTGTTACTCACATTACACCACCTAGCGGCATCCGTTACTCACATTACAAAACCCATCGGTGTCTGTTACTCACAGTACACCGCCCAGCAGCATCTGTTACTCACATTACACTGCCCAGCGGCATCTGTTACTCACATTACTCCGCCCAGCAGCATCCGTTACTCACATTACAATGCCCATCGGTGTCTGTTACTCACATTATACCACCCAGCGGCATCCGTTACTCACATTACAATGCCCATCGGTGTGTGTTACTCACATTACACCGCCCAGCGGCATCTGTTACTCACATTACACCGCCCAGCAGCATCCGTTACTCACATTATAGCGCATAGCAGCATTCGTTACTCACATTACACTGCCCAGCAGCATACGTTACTCACATTACCGTGCACAGCGACGTCCGTTACTCACATTATACCATCCAGCAGCATCCGTTACTCACATTACACTGCCCAGCAGCATCCATTACTCACATTACACAGCACAGCGATGTCCTCTACTCACATTACACCGCACAGCGATTTCCATTACTCACATTACACCACCCAGCAGCATCCGTTACTCACATTACAAAGCCCATCGGTGTCTGTTATTCACAGTACACCGCCCAGCAGCATCTGTTACTCACATTACACTGCCCATCGGTGTCTGTTACTCACATTATACCACCCAGCGGCATCCGTTACTCACATTACAATGCCCATCGGTGTGTGTTATTCACATTATATCACCCAGCGGCATCCGTTACTCACATTACACCGCCCAGCGGCATCTGTTACTCACATTACACCGCCCAGCAGCATACATTACTCACATTACCGTGCACAGCGACGTCCGTTACTCACATTATACCATCCAGCAGCATCCGTTACTCACATTACACTGCCCAGTGGCATTCGGTACTCACATTACACCGCCCAGTGGCATTCGTTACTCACATTACACTGCCCAGTGGCATTCGTTACTCACATTAAACTGCCCAGCGATTTCCATTACTCACATTACACCGCCCAGCGATTTCTATTACTCACATTACACCGCCCATCGGCATCTATTACTCACACTGCAGCGCGCATCGGCATCACATTAAAGCACCCATCGGGATCACAGTACAGCGCCCATCGGCATCCATTACTCACATTACAGCGCACAGCGGCCTCCAGTGCTGCCTGTCAGGGTGACAGGTGCAGCAGCCAGAAGCAGCAGAGGGGACAGGGCGGCGCAGCATTAGGTATGCAGAGCAGGGAGAGCGCCTATCCAGCCTGGCGCTTCCCTGCTTTGCATCCCTTTGCTGAGCGGGTTGCACCGGGCCTGGGTCTAGGGTCCCCCAGTCAGTGTATGCCACTGCCGCTGCACACCAACCCAATCTTGCCCGATCAGTGTAAGAAAATGCTGCCCCAGCACTTACCACTACAAGCCCGCACCCTCTTCACTCCACTGGCACGCATCCCTGGCCGACTCCTCCCTGTGCGTGTTACGTCATGGCGGTCATTTATACAGACGCTGGTATTCCGATGATGGTATGACCAATAGGGGTGAGTGTGGGGTGTTCGCTACCACCTAACCCTAACACCCTGTTCCCGCAAGCTAAACCTAACATCACCCCTTAGTGCCTGACCCTAACCACCCCCCAGAGGTGGAGCTGGTAAGTGTGCAGTGAGATTGAGGCTGCCATGGGGTCCCTGCACTCTCCCCCCTCACAACACCACTCACCCTGATGGGCAGGTCCTCTGGTCCTCGCTCAGTGGCATGGGTCATGGTCCCGAAGATACTCCTCTCTGGCCAGATCTCCTCAGCGGTGCAGGGGTCCCCGGAAACTCAGAGGATCGGGCCAGGCCGCAGCTTAGAGTCTCCAGGCCAGCAAGCATCCAGTAACATGGGGGCAGCTCAGCACACTGCAGGTGGAAAGTCAGCTGCCGGAACGAGAACCCCAAGAGGAGAAGACCAGCGGGCAGGAGTGTGCAGGCGATGCCGGGGCTGGTGAGTGCTGGGAGGTGGCGGGGGCCACAGCGCAGCTCCCGAACCCCGAAGCAGCAAGACACATGGGAGGAAGTGGGGAGGGGGGACAGTACACTGACACATGGGAAGAAAGGGGGGGAACAGTACACACATGGGAGGGAGGGGGGGAATGGTACACTGATACATGGGAGGGAGGGGGGGGCAGTACACTGACACATTGGAGTGAGGGGGGCAGTACACTGACACATTGGAGGGAGGGGGGCAGTACACTGATACATGGGAGGGAGGGGGGGCAGTACACTGACACATTGGAGTGAGGGGGGGCAGTACACTGACACATTGGAGGGAGGATGGTACACTGACACATTGTTGGGAGGGGGCAGTACACTGACACATTGGAGGGAGGGGGGGCAGTACACTGACACATTGGAGGGAGGGGGGGCAGTACACTGACACATTGGAGTGAGGGGGGGCAGTACACTGACACATTGGAGGGAGGATGGTACACTGACACATTGTTGGGAGGGGGCAGTACACTGACACATTGGAGGGAGGGGGGGCAGTACACTGACACATTGGAGTGAGGGGGGCAGTACACTGACACATTGGAGGGAGGGGGCAGTACACTGATACATGGGAGGGAGGGGGGGGCAGTACACTGACACATTGGAGTGAGGGGGGGCAGTACACTGACACATTGGAGTGAGGGGGGCAGTACACTGACACATTGGAGGGAGGGGGCAGTACACTGATACATGGGAGGGAGGGGGGGGCAGTACACTGACACATTGGAGGGAGGGGGGGCAGTACACTGACACATTGGAAGGAATGGGGGACAGTACACTGACACATTGGAGGGATGGGAGGACAGTGCACTGACACAAGAGTAGGAGACAAGTTGGCAGGAGTGTGCAGGTGATGCGGGGCTGGTGAGCGCTGGGAGGTGGCGGGGGCTGCAGCACAGCTCCTGGACCCTGAAGCAGCAAGACGCCCGGTGGGTCCCTCATGGTGGCAATGCTGCGGATAACGGAAGGAGGGGGTGCAGGAGACCGTAAATCCCTGAGGCTGAGGATGGGAGCTCTGTGAGCACGTGTCCATCCCTGGCCCCTATGGGTGGGTCCTCCATGAAGTGATCCATTGGGATTGGCTAGAGGTTTAGTGATTGATGCCTCCCTTGCCCAGATGACTCCACCTCCACTTTTTCAGTCTTCTCTGCAGCCGGACAAGTGAGACATCAATCATTTAACCTATTGCCAATCCCAGGGGAGCGCGGCCCCAGGGCACCACGCATTCAGAAACAGTGAGTTCCTGGTCCACAAAATTGTGTAAAATACGCGCTATGAGGTGTTTTTGCGATCACTGAGAGCGTACTAGATAAATCATAGCTAGCATCTGATTGGTTGCTATGGGCAGTGCCTCCAATTGTCCTCTTTAGAAGGTTTGATAAATATTCCCCTTAGTAGCGCAGTTTGTGTGGTACGGACAGAAGCAAGGAGCATTCCTGAAGTGGAGATGCGTGATGTGTAAGTGCCTGAGTGTGCGAAGTGAAGGATAAGACAAAAACATCCCCATGACCAACTTGGTGACACTAATTAATACAGATAAGCCAACGGACAGTGAATGCTGGGAGTTGTAGTTCAATGACAAATAGAGAATCAGCGTGTGCAAAATGTTCATTAACAGGATCCTACAAGAATTGAATTGTTAGACTTATAAACCTGCAGCGTGTGGGAAGTTTATACACATTGATACAAAAGCACGCCACTCCTGCCCCCTGCCCTCTGTAATCAGTCTGACATCACCGTGATAACCTTGTATAACAGACACGCTGCTCCGGCTGCTTTACTTATACATGAAACGTGGCTGAGACCAGCGCACGGAGCGCAGAGAGATCCCGGCTGATTTACAGGAACACAGAACTGATTAGGAAAAGTTTGGGAGAAGGGCTTAATTGGTGTTGGTATTATTTAATCTCCTGCTTCATAGGATAGTGATAGGTGCAAACAGCTATTTTTTTTATTAAACAATAAAGTATTTTTATCCCTCAGATGGATTCTCCATATTTATTTACTATATTCCATATGCATCACCTTCAGGAATTCCCTTATATTCATGTTAGTCACCATTGGCGCTTATTATAATTATTCAGCTCTGACGGCTTCTGGGTCCTTCCTGTAGTCGGTTATACATAAACTGGAATTATAACTGTAGATTTTCTTGGAGAATTTGTCGATATTTAGACTAAAAAGATGTGACGGCTCCACCAACAGGGGATGACTGACAGCGTCAGAATGGCCAGTTTTCCCAGATATCACAGCATGCCCTGGCTTCCCGGGTTTCAATCATAAGGCACTTGTTAGGTCCAGCGTTTGATTTGGGCTCTGGACCGGAACCACTGGGTCATGCTGGTCACAACTGGAGGAAATGAAGTTCTGAGGTTTAATTTATTTCCTCATTTAGCGCCACCTTCTGGATAGATACTGAACTAAATTAATCTCTCTCTCTCTCTCTCTCTCTCTCTCTCTCTCTCTCTATATATATATATATATATATATACACTAAAGATGAGCGGGTTCGGATTTACTCGGTTCTTAACGCCAGAATTATCGCAAGTTCTTTTTTTCTGGATTTTTCTTATTGGCTAACCAAAACACGTGACGTCCGTGAGCCAATAAGGAGGTTTGAGTAAATCCGAGTAAAACCGAACCCGCTCATCTCTAATATATATATATATATATGTATATATATACAAATAGAGAATTCAGCACTCACCATAGCAAGCTCACTTGTCCTCACAATATCAATGTGATAGTGTAGGACCTGCATGAAGATGGGGTACCGTGGAGCAGTATGCAGGCTTCCGTGCATTGGCCAATTCACTAACTAAACCCTCATCATTTATTTATTGATGTTGTGAGGACAAGTGAGCTTGCTATGGTGAGTGCTGAATTCTCTATTTGTATGTATTTGGGTAGGTGGCCATGGGCTGCATGCACCCCACCCTATGAGTGGTGAGTGCAGACACTGCACCCCGCTTCTGGGGTGGCGAGTGCTGTTGTTTTCTATATTTGTTTGTATATATATATATATATATATATATATATCTCACTCACTGACTGACTGGTCACCAACTGTCTTACCTCCTGATATGTTAGGAAGCTGAAATGTAACATGGGTAATCTTCAGGTGGGATATAGGAATACTACGTAATTAGAATTTCAATAAACATCTCCCAAGGGGATGAAAAGGGTTTTTTCATAATGACGTCATTACCAATGCGTGACTTGCGTTGCATGAACAATAACGCCCAAATGGACAATTGGATCAAAGTTTGGAATGTGTGTAGAATTTACTAATTCCACAAATGGTTCTGTACTGGTTTCACTGTATCTGCTACGGATGTCCTCGGATAACGCCAAGAAACATGGATTAATATTAACTTACATTAAGACGTCTTACATTTACATCTCTATAGATTTACCAAAGTTTTAACAATCATTTTTATATGTACAACCGTGAAAATCAGAAACTTCCGTGTGAAGAACAGGTAGAACAGCTAGTAGGAATAAGCTCAAAAAATTGGTTTTATTGAAAGATGTAAAATAAATCAAATCAATGCCTAATAACATTAATGTTAGAACGTATTAAAACATGGTTGATCAAAGTTTCTAATACATGATTCAATCATTTTTTTAATAACATTTATAGAAAAAAAACATGGTTTAAACAAAAAGAATTTGTACAGGATGAAACATTCATATACATCAACAGCCATGATGTAGGTGACCTATAGGACTAAGCTCAGCTGCACTATTGTGACATCACAGACACTGATGACATCACAGACACTGATGACATCACAGACTCTGCTGACATCCTGCAGCTACTTATACAGCTGCTGATGCCCCTGAACTTCACTCAGTAGACACATCTTGTGACTGCTGGTTTGTTTTTTTCTCTCAGTCCTATTCTTGTCTTTGGACATAACATGGGAACTACTAGGAGAAAGAAAGCTAAAGAAAAAAGACGTAGATATAAATGCAAGCAGGTAAAGCAGAGCAGGAAATCAAGCAAAAGAGCAAAAAAGCAGGCTGCCAAGAGAAAGGCAAGAAAAAATGCATTGGTTGCACGTATACAGAAAGGCTGGGACCGTTTTTCAGGATATCTGAAACAGAAGAAAGATCAGTTCCTACATTTATGTAGCAGATTTCCCAGATTTTGGCACAGGAGAAACATGGAGATTGCTCAAGATCCAGGGGAAGCCCAACCAGACATCCGACCTGGTAAGCAAATTGCACAAGCGAGCACTATGCCCACAAGCAACAACATCTCAGCCACTGCCCCCTTAACAGTTGAAACATTTACTTTCCACTCACTACTTGGAAAGGGAGGTTTTGGCAAAGTGATGCTCGCGACAGATGCTATTCGTAAGGAAAGAGTGGCAGTTAAGATCGTAAAGAAGAGAGCATTACTACAAGCCATAAAGAAAAGGCCATTAATAAAACATGAGGACGTTTTGGTTGAAAGTCGAGTCCTTCAGTTGGCAAATGAAAGCTGTTTCCTAATCCATGGAAATGCGGCCTTCCACACAGAGAACTATCTATACTGTGTAATGGAACTGGCTGATGGAGGGGACCTATTCCATTTTTATGATGAGAACTTTCTGGAGCAAACCACAATAGCGTTTATAGCGGCAGAACTGGTCTGTGGCTTGCAGTTTATGCATTCCAGAGGAATAATACACAGAGACGCTGAAAGGATTTGCCCTTTATTCTTTAACCCTTGATGTGATGGCCTCTTAGACGTCTGGAGTGTAAACCTTTACGCTATCAGTTACATGCACAACACAAGCAGTAAAAATTCACACTGTTTTATTATGAGGTTAACAAAAGTATAAAAGACAATGCATATGGGTGTATACAATATGTGCAAGCATATGATTGGATAAAAAGAAGTAGCATACGACATTACATGCAGGATATTTTAGTAACACACAGAAGTAACAGTTTTGATCTGGTATGTAATTGTCCTTGAAGATAAGACACACACAAGCCTTATATTATATGAACAGACAAAGGCATCTTGTAGAGAGTGCGTACGTGTCTATTCAAACACATAACAATTCATATAGCATGTTTAACCCTTCAATCCCCTCTTAGAATCATGATTGTTATATGACATGATTCTTAAGTGAGGCTCCTTTCTTGTTCCTCCAGTTCTTGAGATATTGGACATAATCGTCGGGTCCCTTACTATCAGAGGAGGTGACAGGACTGGTGGTTATATCATAGTACATCAGGGCCTTATCAATGCCTTTGGAGGTAAGTTTCTTTCCACAGGGAATTACACAATAAACTATAATGCCTACAAGAATTAAAGTTACAAGTATGAATATGCTTATTTGCACAATACCCTGGTGGGAAGGTTTTTAGATTTCTCCCTGTGGTGGTGTTAGATGTATAACAGGTATAGTTTCCAGGATATATGGTTATGGTGCTTCCTGGGTTGGGATTTTTTGACAATATGGGATATTCCCTTTTCCACATTTCGCACTGACTGTCATTTGTTTTGGTGTCATTAAAAAGGCTGAAAAAACAATTTTCCTGTTCTAGGGGTATATTAAGGGGCACTGTACCTAGGTGGGGCCTAGATTTGCCACAGACATAACAGTTGCTTTTATTGTGTTTGTTAGCACTATACTTCATCCATTCCAACCAAAAATTAATGTCAGAGAAACCAGTTTCAATAGCTAGGGTGTCTTCAAAGGTAGGGTTAGTAATAGCCACCATATCTTTAGAAGTGGCAATATGGGGCTTTAAAGGTTTGTTTTGGGGAGCAATTTTAGGCTGGTATTTTGGGTTTTTATACATATCCCATAAATAAAACCTTTGTCTTGCACTATAGTATCCTGTTTGCCACCCCACAGCTTCCCAGGAATTACAATTAGATCCATAATATTTAATGTCATAGTACCATTCGTCAGTAACACAAATATATACTGTCTCAGACATTCCTGATTTCCTCCTTTGTTGTATATAATATTTGTCATCAGCAATTTTGGGGAACATAAAATAGTCAAGGATGTATGTGGCTACGTGTGTATTGGAGGAATTGTACCACAAGGTGGGGACCCCATCTGTTTGTGTGATGTCGACTTCACATATTGTGAGGTGAATGAGGGCCAGTAGGGCTATCGAGATAGTCCCCAGGATAGAGATAGGGGACAGGTTCCTCATCTTCTTCTGTTCTTCTTTCTTCGCTAGGTGGGAGGTCAGGGCTGTCTGCCCCGGTTCGTACCTCACTGGAATCACTTGCTTCCCTCTCTAGGTCTGGTCTAGGAACCTTTTTTACTCGGGATGCATGGATCCAGGTAGGACTTTCCTCTGTCAGGACTGCTGTTCGGGTAACTGCTACGACCTCTGTCTCTGGACCATAGGTGAAGTCTCCTGGGCTCTTGTTCCTGGGGAGCACCTTCACCACGACTCTGTCTCCGACTTTAAAGGGGTGTGTAGGTTCCTGTGGATTCAAAAGGGTTTTTACAAACAACCTCATGTTCAATTACATTCAGTTTTGTTATCAGGGACCTGACATACTCTTCTCTGATGAGTTCTAGATCTCCTTCCTGTATTACTAGTGGTTTCTTAGCCCAGGGTGTAGGAAAAGGGTCTACCCATTAGTATTTCAAAGGGTGAGTATCCTAGAGTTTTCTGTGGGGTATTCAAGATGCTGGTGTTTAGCTTTATTAGGGTTGTTCCTGAGGCAAGTGATGCATCTGCTAACATACTGGTCCACAAGTGATTTGGCATTAGTAACATAAAAATCATTGGTTAGTAGGAGGAGTGTTGTGGCTTCACCACGGTGACCAACACCACGGCACTGGGCAACGAGCAAAGGGGCACTGGACTGGGGTATACAGGGTTTCCCCTCTTTGCAGATTAATCCTGATTTAGGATTTTTTCTGCAGGATTGGGTAAGTCCAGTCGGAGAGATCAGTATTAGTCGCAGCAGCTTGAAGTTGAGTGAGCAGATGGACGTTGTCAAGGGAGGGACATGCTCTAGTGAGTGCAATGAGTTCTGCAGCTTGCGCGGACTGATAAGGTATTGGTAGGGTTTCCAACACAGTGTCAGGGAGGGTGACAATGGCATAGCCAGCCTGGTATGTATTGTCATTGGGCCTACTACAGGAGCCGTCAACAAAAACAATGTCTGCGCCTGGTATGGGAACGGGAGACATGTCAAGTCTGGGAGAAGTTTCAGCGTCAATGGAAGCAGCACAGTCATGTAGGTCGGGTGGTTCATCCTCAGGACCTTTCAAGCCTAAAAGGGCATTGAGAATGGGTGCAGGGCCAGAAGAACTGGCAGTGTACTTGATGGTAAGGGTAGGGTTACTCAAAAGGAGTACTTCATATCCACTAAGGCGTTGTGCTGACATGTGCTGTGTGTGCAAGCTTTTAAGTATTGCCAGGACATCATGTGTGGTGTGGAGTACTGTGATGTGGCCTAAAGTGAGGGTAGTGGCCATTTCTGCAACCATTGCACAGGCTGCCAAAGCCCTGAGGCAGGCAGGCACACCTTGCACAGACACTGGCATGACTTTGGGAAAAAAATGCCACGGGGCGCAACTTCCCTCCATGAAACTGTGTGAGCACCCCCGCCATGGTTTTACAATTGTCCCTTGCATATAGATGGAAAGGTAGTACATAACTGGGGAGGCCAAGTGCCGGACTTTTTATCAACATACAT